>NC_057713.1:88358774-88392087 GCF_004010195.1 Chiloscyllium plagiosum | reverse complement strand
TCTTCTATCTTGTTTCGTTTTGTGATGACAAAGGTGTCATCTACGTAGTGAACCCAGATTTTTGGTTTGATGATTGGTAGGGCTGTTTGTTCTAGCCTTTGCATTACCGCTTCTGCTATGAATCCTGATAGCGGAGATCCCATGGAGGATCCCATGGCGACTTGGAGGTTGCCACTGATGATGTTACCTAGCCAGGTAATGAAACGTCTGGATATCAAACCTACAGCTCAGCGAGCAAACCTGCACCCTCAACCTCAACCTGAGCTACAAACCTTCACAAACCTTGTGTTCCTATCCTCATTGAAAAGGCAATCACAATTGTACTTCAACACAGAATAAGTCTCAAGATTTATGTACAATAGCACACTCTTTCTTGTAT
This sequence comes from Chiloscyllium plagiosum, assembly GCF_004010195.1. NCBI lineage: Eukaryota > Metazoa > Chordata > Chondrichthyes > Orectolobiformes > Hemiscylliidae > Chiloscyllium > Chiloscyllium plagiosum. Next base: position 88,391,708 of record NC_057713.1, on the reverse strand, counting down.
TGATGGTGACTTTACATTTTAAACAAATTTCACAAATTACATGAAAAACCAATCCACTGCGCTCCTATTTTGCAAATCAATTGGCCATGCTAAATTGCCCGTAGTGTTAGGTGAAGGGGTAAATGTAGGGGAATGGGTCTGAGTGGGGTACTGTTTGGAGGGTCGGTGTGGACTTGTTGGGCAGAAGGGCCTGTTTCCACACTGTAAGTAATCTAATCTAATCTAAAAATCTAAGTGATTAAATTGCATAATACACCAGCTTTTTAACATCAGGGGAAAGGGTTTACACACATCTCAGACTACTGATAAGATTGCCCAACTCGTCCGAGGGGAAAATCTAATACGATCCCTGGCCACCAAGAGTCTCCAGACATCAATGAACTCCAAACCACAAGGAGGTAGTGTAATTAATCTTTAGGGTCACACCATTCAAATACAATTGACATGAGTTAAGTGTCAAATCTCGACGCAGTGATACCACTCTCAACTCAGCAAGGAATGTGTGGGTTTCAAACGCACCTCAGAGGCCTGAGAACATGGTTGACGAGTGCTGCATTATCGGAGACACCAATTTTCAGATATTAAACCAAGGCTTTGTTTGTTCTTACGGGTGGTTATAAACACTGCCATTGCACTTTTATGAGGTGCACATGAGTGTTTCTTGGGGTCTCAACCAACAAGTAAAACAGAAATAATGATCTTTCATTTCATCACTATTTGTGGGTATGCATACATCAGCTTCTATGTTTTCTATATTACAGCAGTGACGATATTTCAAAAGCACCTCATTGATACCCAAGGAGCAGAAAAATACAAGTCTCTCTTTTCAGGTTGTGCTTTTCCAATATTTGTTCAAAAATTTATGCATTCAACTGAAATGGCCAGTGGGTTAAATCTTGTATTTTTTGGGAGGTGAAGGGTACTGCATATTCTTCCGAGCTTCATGATTAGATTAGATTAGATTACTTACAGTGTGGAAACAGGCCCTTCGGCCCAACATGTCCACACCGAACATCCAAAGAGCAATTCACCCAGACCCATTCCCCGACATTTACCCCTTCACCTAACACTACAGGCAATTTAGCATGGCCAATTCACCTAACCTGCATATGTTTGGACTGTGGGAGGAAACCGGAGCACCCGGAGGAAACCCACGCAGACACGGGGAGAATGTGCAAACTCCATACAGACAGTTGGCTGAGGTGGGAATTGAACCCAGGTCTCTGGCGCTGTGAGGCAGCAGTGCTAATTGGGGATAAGCAACAAATACTGGCCTATGCCACAACACTCAATTTAAAGAAAAAACTTTTAAGAAACTCTGTCTAGACTCTTCATTCTTCATGTTTTCAGCCATTTCTTCCACTGTTGTACTTCGATTTTATGGCAGTTATGGTGTTTTATAAAAGTCATGATGAATTATTTCATTTTTTTGGACCTATACCCAGATAATGCAACTGGAGCAAGATTTTAGATTGTCTAAAATTATTTTCCAAAGACATTAAATTCATAATAACCTGAAGAAACTAGTTAAACTTTGGCCCCAAAAATGAAATGGACATTATTCTCCATGCAACCCAATAGTTTTAGTGTATATGCTAAAATTAATAAGGAGCTGATTAATAGTTATATACAGCTAACTTTCTGCTAATCCATAGTGACAAGGTATTTCAGCAAGTCTTTCAGAATAATAAATCCAACCTCATGTAATATAAATCACAAATTAAATGCAAATACGAGAAAAATTATAGCTCAAATGTAATTTATGAACTGAATTCTTGTTAAAGATGATGTCACAACTTTTCTTCGGTTACTTAATGCTGCTTCTTCACTTAAAGCAGTTTTCACTTATTTTAAAAAAGTGTATCTTCAATTTCCATTGCCCATTGACTTCAGCACCATTTTTAACATTATCACAAAGATCAGAAGAATCTGAAAACATGGCATGGCCAATTCAAGTCAAATCTTATCTGTAAAGCATGGTCACATTTTACTAGAAGCAAGCACAAATGCCTTAACTATTAACTCATGCAGTAACAGCATAGTAGACAGGAATGATTGCTGACGGCACTTTCTGACCTCATTCAAATCCTACTTCAAAGTAAATTACAAAGCATGATAACTCATCAAAAGTAACTGGATAAAATTTACAGAAGTAGTAATTACATTATGCCTTCCCATCAAACTATCACAACATACAAGAACATTCTCCCCTATTTCTTTCATAAATGTTATTTTATGCAACATGTGAACTATACAGATCAAGGAGCTCCCAGGTTCAAACTGTTGCATGCATTAAATTAGGAGAGAATGAGGACTGCAGATGCTGGAGATCAGAGTTGAGAATATGATGTTGGAAAAGCTGAGCAGGTCAGGCAGCATCCGAGGAACAAGAGAGTCAATATTTCGGGCAAAAGCCTTTCATCAGGAATTGCTGATGAAGGGCTTTTGCTTGAAACGTTGATTTTCCTGCTCCTTGGATGCTGCCTGACCTGCTATGCTTTTCCAGGATATGCGTTAAATTAACCAATCAACAGCTATTGATCTGCTACAAAGTGGCCTCAATGCCACAGGGTGAGGAAAGAAACAAAGTATACAGAAATTACAGCGCAGAAGGCAGCAATTGGCATGGCATCCTGCTTCATTTTCAACTAGAATTAAGGTAGGGTAAACAAGGTAGAAGCAAGGGTAAGCAAGGGAAATAAACTGACCCAACTCAAGTTTTCTCCCCCAGCACGTCATCTGTGTTGACAACAGAAATTGCTGGAAAATCTCAGCATATTTGGCAGCATCTGTGGAGAGAAACCAAACATTTCAGATCCAGTGACTGTTCATCCAAAATGATGGTAGCTAGGAAAAAGTTGTCTTTGTTATGCCTAGGGAAGGAGGTAGAAGCGAGCTGTGCAAAATTGGAAGACTCAGAGCTTGGAGGTTGTGATGGGGGAGATCACCAGATGAAACGAGGTTAACGAACACAGTAGCTTGGTGTTTCATAGTGAACTCATGGTCCGGGAGAGACAGCTTGTCCCAGAAATGGAAATCACAAAACTATCACTGGTAATTGCAAAAGCCCGTGTGCTTCATCAATATCCTTTAGGGAAGGAAATCGGTCATCTTTATCTGGTCTGGCCTACATGTGACTCCAAATCCATATCAACACAGTTCACTGTTCAATGCCCTCTAAGATGGGCAAGTGAGTCACTCAGTTCATACTAAGTAGTGATGAGGAACAAATGCTGACTTTGCTGGAAATACCTACATCCCAAAAATGAATGAAGATACCAGTACTGGGGATATGATATCGCATCATAAAAATGCAAGTTCTCCCTTATCTCAAAAATACAAGTAGAAGGAAAGGTTTTGTTGATATAGTAGGTAGCAAACATTGAAAAAGAATTCAAAAGATTCACAAAAGATAAGCATTCAATTATTCATAATCAATGTTTATAGCATTATGCGTGGCACTATAAAAAAACATATTTTTAATTCCTATAACAATTTACTGATGATTAGCACAGAACACCATCAAGGGTAGTTTAGGAATATGAGTACGCAAATCAGCCTTTCGAGCCTGCTCCACCATTCATTAAGATATGGTTATGGTCTAATCTCTAATTTTCTGTCTGCCTCTGAAACCATTGTCTTTCTTGCTCTATCAAAAATATAATTCAACCTTTCAAAAATTCAAATGACCCCAGCCTCCACAGTTTTCTGAGGAAAGAAATTCCACAGACTTGATATTAATTATACTAGACTGCACTTTACTACCTGTCATTTCTCAAGTTCACTTCCCAGATTTGGACCTGAATCCGACTGGTCCACGCTATGGGCAAGGTAATGTGGTGGTTTGCCATTGCATTCTGCAGGAAAGCTAACAAGGAAACTCCCACTCTTCCAGGCACTTTGGATGAATACTGCTTACATAGAGTTTCTAACCTAAGCTGTACAGTGAAAATATTTTAACTGGTTTGGTACAAAAAGACAGAAAAGTTTGGGATAAGTTTGCCAGTCCATTATGCAACTAGGAACTATTCCACATCCAACAGAGGAGTGAGGTGCAGACGAGAGAACAAAAAACTGTTCACATTTGTTTGATGGGAAGTTGAAAAGTTTATTTTATTAAAATTTCAAAAGAGTAAGTTTAATTTTATAATTTGGTAGCCTTCAACAACTCAAAGTGAAACAGCAATAGCATAGCAATTTGATTTCAACAGCTTACAGACTACCCAAACAAAAGAAATCATTGAAAAAAAAAAGTTCTTGTAGCTCCACTAAGCCCTGAACACCAACGGCCTCCCAATTCATCTCCACAGATTGTCACATTGACAGAATCTTATTTTGAGAACAACATAATTAACAATACTTCCCTTTTAACGAATATTAATATAGAAACAGGGTTCCATGGAGTTGCAGGCATTGATATAAATAAAATTGTCACTTTTTCACTATTTGCATTGCTTCAAATGAAAGTGAACTGCATATGCATTTGCAATTAACAGATTAACCAACAAGTCCCCAAGCTGAACCTTTGTGTGCACTGAATTAGCTGGTCAGCATGAAGCTGTTCAAATTGATCTTGGTGCCTCCCAAGTGAAAGGGGAAGTGTACAATCCATAGCAGAAACCGAAAACATTTGTGTGCTGATCCCTCCAAATCCATTAATTTTCAAATCAGTTATTACTTACTGTATAAATAGTCAAAATAGGTAGGGTGAGTCATTCAGCCCATCTTAAAATTATCCATCTAAAAAACCTAAATTATTCCGATCTTCTGCTGTAGCAGCTAATAAGCACTGAAGTGGTTCCAAGATTTTTGATTTTACTCCATGAACCACAAGTTAATTCTGTATATTAAAAGGGATTGTGACAGCAATTGTAAGTTTTCCTTTTATGAGTTTATGTATGTGTGCCATCTCAATACCAATGCAAAATAATTTTGCTGAATAACCTCCATACCATCTTATATACTCTACTCTTCTAACTGTACAGGTCAACACATCAGTTTGTTGATTACAGCTTTGCATTAGTTCAACATATCAAGTCTGTAATATTCCAACGGTCACAGATTAACTTAACAATTCATCTCTCTTGCATCATTGAACAGGGGTGTTTAAATTCACTTATTAATGTAAAGTGCTCAGAAAAGCTTATAAGTGCTATATAAACCATTTTAGCACAAACCCTGACTTATCATAAATGCATAATTTATTGCTGCTACTGAACATGCACAACAATCCTACTCATTTACTTCTTTCCGCCCTTTTCCAAAAAATACAATTGAAACTGCAAAAGCCACTTCTATTTGTAATAGAGTCCCTCAAACCAGAAAGAAAGTTTAAGGTCTCACCCCAGTCTGTGCTATGCTTTGTGCTTTCAGTTACAGGCTGATGGCACTGGTGCTATAGAGGAGGGGAAAATAAATTAGGGCTTCCGCTTAAGATTACATTCTTGTAAATGCACATGTTAACTGTAGCTCAGGATAATAACCAGGCTGAGCAGCCTGCAAAACATACTCTGCTTAGGTTCCGATACACAAAGACCAACCATTTGGGTGAAATACCGAAGGCTGCTGACAGCCATGAATAATACCTCAGCACAAGGAAACCAAGAGCAAAACTGGTCAATTTCTTTCTCGTTTTTGCAAATTTACTAAATTCTATATGCAACAGTTTCACAATCTAATGTAGTAATTCTTATAATGAAAATAAATTCTTCCACATTTAAAGTTAGGATCATATGTTAAGACATTTGGAAAGCAATGGAGTGAAATGTGGACAAAAGGTGCCATCTACATGAAACAGCAATTTTTGTAAATCCAAGTTTTACGTAAATAAAGTTGACCAAGTTGAAGATTTACAGAATCAAACACAAGTTTATACCTTACTGAGAAAAATCAACATGAAATGTGAAACCAAGGACAAATATTTTAAAAGTATTTGCTGAAGGAAAGTCCATATTAGTTAACAACACATGTCTTCAGGCATCTCTTTTAGGTTGTCTAAACATACCAAACAATGTCAAATCTTTCAGAAATGGAGAGGGATATAGTCTTTCCCTAAGGCATCTTACACAAGTTTGAAAAAATAAGTTGAGAAGCTCAAGCTGTTGTTTTTTTGGATCTTCCAAACTGCAGCAAATTGGATTGTTTAACATGCTCCAAATTTATGTACTTATTAGTAACATATCCAAGGATTACAATGTGGTATGGAAGCAATTTTAACACCTATCTCAATGCTGATGTTTTATATTAATAAATATAACTATGGCATGTCACATATGACGCACTCCCTTGAACCTAGTTCAAAGCCAATGTGAACAGCCTTGGATATTTCTGCTGTTGTGCACTGTGTTATCAGTAGTGTGTGTTCCTAGATACACAGCTGATTAGGAATGGGACAAAAGGTTAAAGGTAGTAATATATAAATTAGATGTTGAGTAATTCAGGTGAGACATTGTCAATTTCTTGACTTTTGGAGAACAGCAAGAAGAAAATCTGAAGAACCCATCAAAGAGGGGTTGGGATTTGACTGAAGAATTTAAACATTATTTTCCCCATTCCTAGAGTCATTTATTGAAAATAAATTCTTCATGGGATGTGGGTCTCACTGGATGGGCCAGCATTTGTTCCAGATTCCTTACTACCTAGGGTGAAGAGTCAATAAGATTGCTGAGGATCTTGGAGTCATATTTAGGCCAGACATGTCAGGGTGACAGATTTCCTTCAATGAAAGGTATTAATGAGTGAGGCATATTTTTAAGAAAATCATGTGGTTGCATTTCTGCCGTAGGACTTGCTTTTTATTATAAAGTCAAAAAACATGGAAACAGATCCTGTTTCCAACTGGCCCACGCCAACCATGTCCCCAAACTAAACTCATTTCATTTGCCTGCATTTGGCCCATATCCCTCCAAACCATTCCTATGTATCTAATTACTCGTGTCTCTTAAATGTTGTAACTGTACCTGCTTCCAGCAATTGACTTCCACACATGAACATTCTCTGTATATTAAAAAAAGTTGCCCCTCATGTTCTTTTTAAAATTTTCTCCTCTCAACTTAAAATTGTCACCATGTGCCATGAAGGGATTCAAACACATTAGTCTGAACTTCTGGATTAGTAGTCCAGTAATCTCGGCACCACTGCTTCCCCAAGGATCATTTTTTGACAAAATGTGAAAGTAGTATTATGTTTATACAAATAAAAAGATATGCAAAGAGCAACGTATTATCTCAAAGCTGGGACATGAAAAGTGTAAAGTTTTAATCCAATACAGAATTATATTTACGCATTCATGTTTGAACATGAACAATGTAGAGAGACAAATGTACTTCTCAGCATCAAGGAAGCAATCTTATAACATGACCACCTGAAACATGACATGATCTATATGGACTTCAGTGAGGCATTCAACAAGGTTCCCCATGGGAGACTGGTTAGCAATACGGGAATACCGGGAGAACTAGCCATTCGGATACAGAACTGGCTCAAAAGTAGAAGACAGAAAGTGGTGGTGGAGGATTGTTTTTCAGAGTGGAGGCCTGTGACCAATGGAGTGCCACAAGGATGAATGCTGGGTCCACTACTTTTCGTCATTTATAAAAAGGATTTGGATGTAAGCATAAGAGGTATAGTTAGTAATTTTGCAGATGACACCAAAATTGGAGGTGTATTGGACAGTGAAGAAAGTTCCCTCAGATTACAACGGGAACTTGATCAGATGAGCCAATGGGCTGAGTAGTGGCAGATGAGTAGTAATTCAGATAAATGCGAGGTGCTGCATTTTGGGAAAGCAAATCTTAGCAGGACTTATACACTTAACGGTAAGGTCCTCCCTCAGAAGTGTTGCTAAACAAAGAGACCTTGGAGTGCAGGTTCATAGCTCCTTGAAAGTGGAGTCGCAGGTAGATAGGATAGTAAAGACGACGTATGGTATGTTTTCCTTTATTGGTCAGAGTATTGAATAGAGGAGTTGGGAGGTCATGTTGCATTGGTTAGGCCACTGTTGGAATATTGCGTGCAATTCTGGTCTCCTTCCTATAGGAAAGATGTGAAACTTGAAGGGGTCAGGAAAGATTTACAAAGATGTTGCCAGGATTGGAGGATTTGAGCTGTAGGGAGAAGCTGAATCGGCTGGGGCTGTTTTCCGTGGAGCGTCAGAGGCTGTGGGGTGACCTTATAGAGGTTTATAAAATCATGAGGGGCATGGATTGGATAAATAGACAAAGTCTTTTCCCTGGGGTGGGGGAAGGCATTACAAGAAATGATAAATGTATGGCCAAGAAGAAGATGGCAATCCTTTTGAAAAATAGCATTAAAACTTCAGTTGAGGTGAGTTTATACTTTTAGAAACCATTTTATCCAATAGTTGCAACACAAGCTTTCTTGTAGTTACTGTACTGCATTTCTTTTTACATTTGCATGCCTGAATCAAATTATATCCATCAGCTGATTCTCATACACCTCAATAAAATCATATTTCAACACCATAGGAACAAAACTAACTTTTCAGTTATTTTCCAGTGATAAAAATATCCATACTAGTTACGGACATAGCACAGCAAATCATCTTGTGACATCTATTTCAGAAATGGTTCAACTCATTAGGAACATCATAAAACTTAAAATTCATAGAATTATTGCTGAAAATATGATCCAAATAACACCTTAAGACAGCTAAATAGCTAATTTGTAGCATGCAGCACGCAGTTTTTGAAAGTGAAATCTAATGCCTTAACTTAGAAAACATCAAAAATTATACATTGTGCTTAGAATTTCTTAAGTTTACAACCAAGATTCTTCATATTCTGTACCTAATATTAATTTCTAGCCATGTACAGAACTAATGTGCAGATTTCACAGATTGACACAATATCAAGGGCAGAAGGGCCTGTTCTGCACTGCATTGTTCTACATTCCAATCAAGAGAAGGGGAAAGTTACCTGGACAATTATTCCAGACTACGGTCACACTCCTCAGACTAGTTAATTAAAAATTGATCTGTGATTAGGGACAGGAGGGTGTGACCACAGGTGAGGCAGATATGAGGAGCTAAGCAAAGGAGGAGCCTTAGCCCCTCCAACCACCCAACAATTATGAGGTTCTTGCAGGCTGTGCAGACAAAAGTGGAGACTGCAGAAAGGCTTTGGGTGGCACAGTGGTTAGCATTGCTGCCTTACAACGCCAGAGACCAGGTTCGATTTCAACCTTGGGCGACTGTCTATGTGGAGTATGCACATTCTCTCAGTGTCTGTGTGGCTTTCCTCTGGGTGCTCCGGTTTCCTCCCACAGTCCAAAGATGTGCAAGTTAGGCGAATTGGCCAAGCTAAATTGCCCATAGTGTTCAGGGATGTGTGGGTCAGGTGCATTAGCCAGGGAAATGGGTCTGGGTGAGATACTCTTCAGAGGGTCAGTGTGGACTTGTTGGGCCAAATGACCCATTTCCACACTACAAAGATTCTATGATTCTATGACGAATCAATGGACTGATCACGACACCTTAATACAGGGTGCCATTTAAGTGACAGGAGTGGAGGTGGTCAGGGGTGAAGAAGAGACAGAAATGTTGTTGCTATTGTAGTTGCTGTAGTAGTAGTAATAGGAAAATGTATATTGAGAGGGATAGATGCTGTTCTCTGCAGCAATAAGTGGGAATCCCAAAGGCTACGTTGCTTATCCAGTATTAGGGTTAAAGGATATCTACTTAGGGCTGAAGAAGAACTTAGAGTGGGAGGTGGAGGGATCCGGTTGTTGCTCACAATCCAAATTTGTATAAAAGACATTGACAGGACTAGAAGAAAGGTTCTACTGAAAGATTTTGAACAGTTAGGAGCTTATTTTAAGAGCAGAATGGGGAGGTGTTCTTAAAACCATCTTAAAAATGGTAAAAACGCAAAATTAATGGCTATTTACTGGAACATATACAGTATTTGGAATATAAATGTATTAGTAGCACAAATACAAGTTACTGGACATGATCTTCTGGCCATTACAGTGATATAGTGACAAGGAGATCAAAGCTGGGAATTAAATATTTAGGGGTATAAGACTTTTCAAAAGAAAGGCAGAAAGGAAAAGCTGGTGGAGCACCTTTTCTAACACAGAATGGAATAAGTACAATAGCAAGAAATGATCTTAGATCAGAAAACATAGAATCCCTATGGATGGAGGTAAGAAATAAAAAGGAGAAAATGACACAGAGCCCATGGACAAAAACAGAAGTTGCTGGAAAAGCTCTGCAGTTCTGCAGCAACTGTGAAGAGAAATCAAAGTTTGCATTTTGGGTCTGGGAACCCTTCCTCAGAATTGATGGTAACTAGAAAAATGTCGATTTATATGCAGAAGATAGGATAGGGGAAGGTAATGAAGTGATCAATAGGTAGGGATACAGCCAGAATAGCCAGACTGGCAGAGGTAGTCACAAGGAAGAACGTACCAAAAATGTTCAAGTGATTTTCCCAGAACAATATGTTGTGGATCCAACCAGGCTACTTTGAATCCAGTGATACATAATGAGGCATGTTTGATAAATAATCTAAGTTTAAAAAAAAGCCTTGGAAACAGTGACTATAATATAGTAGAATTTAGCATTCAGTTTGACAGGGAGGAACTTGGGTCAGAAAAAACTGTGCTAACCTTAAATCTTTTTTAATATTCAGGTATGGATTGTGGGCATCACTCCCAGCCCAGAGGGAAGTTAAGGGTCAACCACGTTGCTGTGGGTCTGGAGTCACATGTCGACCAGACTAGGTAAAGACAGATTTCCTTCTCTCAAGAAAATTAGTAAACCAGATGGTTTCTACAACAAATCAATTGAGTTTACCTCAATACCATAGACCAGCTTTGTATTCCCGATTTTTTATTGCATTCACCACTGCCATGGTAGGATTTGATCCTATGTCTCCAGAATATTAACAAAGGTTCTGGATCACTCATCCCATGACACCACTGCTGCCATCTTCAACATATAAGGATAATTACAAAGGAATGAAGGAAAAACAAGCAGAAGTGGACTGGAAAAGGAGTTTAGCAGCAAAAGTTGAGGAAAATGGCAGATGTCTAAGAAAATTGTACATGGCTCATAGCAAAAATATATCCCAGCAGAGAGGAAGGATTCTAGGAAGGAGATTAAAAAAAAGTTCAATTTAGCATCAAATTGAAAGAAAAATATACAATTTGGCAAAGGTTAGTGGCAAGCCAGAGTGTTTGGAAAGTTTTAAAAAGCAACAAAATATAACCAAAAAAGTAATAAAGAAGAAGACAAGCTTCGAGGATGGAATCATAGAACCACTACAGTGCAGAAAGAAGCCATTCGGCTCATTGAGTCTGCTGACCCTCTGAAGAGCATCCCACCCAGACCCTTAATAAGATGAGCCCATGGTGCTGGAGTTAATACAGGGGGTCCCTGGATTAATGAACGTCCAACTTACGAGCACTCATTTATATGAAATGTGTACTTATAGGAGTGTACATATAAGAGTTAATATTTGATATTTAAACCTTTCTTGTACTTAGAAAAAAACATTTTACACTGTCTTACATAGTGTTCTAAATTGTGAGCAAATCGACATATGATTAGACTCAGGAACAGAACCCATTCACAACCCCGGGACTACTTGTATATTAGCATCGACAAAGGGTTAGCTAACTAACAGCAGACAGACTTATGATCAGAAAGGTGTTTTCAGAATAGCAGCTTGCGACTAGAAGAGTGACACAAGGATCAGTGCTATGGCCACAATTATTTGCAATATATATTGATGATATGGATGAGGAATGTGAATGAATTATAGCCAAGTTTACAGATGATGTAAAAATATGTAGAAAATGATGAGGATGACAGTCTACAAAGGGATAAAGGATACAGATTAAAAAGGCAAATGGAATATGTGAGAAAATGTGACAAGACAAATAGAGGACCTGAACATTATTTGAATGGAGAAAGACTGCAGAAACCTACAGCACAGAAAGATTTGGGAGTCCTCATGCATAAATCACAAAAAGCTAGCACATTAGTTCAGCAGATAATAGGGAAGGCAAATGAAATGTCAGCAATTATTTCAAAGGAATGAGTTTAAAAACTCAGAGGTCTTGCTGAAGCTAGACAAGGTATAAGTCAGACCACAGCTGGAATACAGTTTTGGGCCCCTTATCTAAGAAAAGATATACTGTCACTGGAGGCAGGCCAGAGAATGTTCATTTGGCTGCTCCTAAGTATAGAGGACCTGTCTTATGAGGAGAGGTTGAGCAGGTTCAGTCAGTACTCATTGGAACTTAGATTGATGAGAGGTAACCTTTTTGAAACAGGCTGAGTGTATGAGATGATGGAATTGGTTAATTATACTTATTTAATTGTATGTGTATTGTGGTTCTTTGCTAGCCTCTAGCAATTGCCCATGGATAGAAGCAAATAATGAAACACCTAATAGACAGATGTATATACAGTTGGTTCTGCTATAACATATGTTTCTTTAACGCAAATTGATTTTAACATGATTGAAGAATTTAGACCGTCTTTGTTGCCTCCCTGGTGCCAGAGTAAAGGACGTCTCTGAGCGAACACAGGATTTTCTGAAAGGGGAGGGTGAGCAGCCAGTGGTCGTGGTCCATAGTGGTACTAATGACATAGGCAGGATGAAAGATGAGGTACTGCAAAGGGAATTGAGGAACTTAGGTAGAAATCTGAAAAAGATCTCTAGAGGTTTCTAATCTTGGGATTACTCCCTTTGTCATGAGTTAGTGAGGCCAGAAATGTCAAGATAATACTGATAATGCATGGCTAAAGAGCTGGTATAAGAGAAAGGGCTACAAATATTTGGATCACTGGGAGGTCTTCCAGAGCAGGTGGGAAGTATAGATTAGATTAGATTACTTTAGATTAGATTAGATTAGATTACTTTACAGTGTGGAAACAGGCCCTTCGGCCCAACAAGTCCACACCGACCCGCCGAAGCACAACCCACTCAGACCCCTACATTTACCCCTTACCTAACACAAAGTGATTGCAGCAAAACTGGAGGGAAACCAAAATCCTTACAGAGAGGTTTGCTCTTCCCACTTTGAAGAGTTTAAACTAGGGTGCCACAGGCTTAGATGGGGCAGAATTTAAGGATTCAGGGTAATCTAAGATGAAGGACAGGAAAAAAATTGGGGTTGTGGGTGGGACATGGAGCAGTAGGTAAGCACATGCAGCAATTGAGGAGAAGGTTGACACTAAGTCAAGTAAGTTTAATAAGAAGAACAGGCAGGGCCACATTAACAAACATGGTGGGACTCGTGGTCTGAAGTGTTTTGACTTTAATGCAAGGAGTATAATAGATAAAGAAGATGCGTTTAGAGTCTGGATTAATACATGAGACTACAATGTGTAGAGAAAGGTAGGACTGGCAACTCAATACTTCAGCATTTAGATGTTTCAGGCAAGACAGAGAAGGACATGAAAAGGATGGAAGAATTGCATTATTGATTAGGAAAATGTACTGAGAAAGAAAATCTTGGAGTGGTGACCCAATGAGATCATATGGGTAGAATTTAGGAATAACATGGTGCAATCACTATGAAGGGGTTATATTACAGGCTTCCCAATACCCAGTGGGAGATAGAGGAACAGGTATGTAAGCAGATTGGGGGAAAATGTAGAAACAACAAGGTTGAGGAAGTGGGTGATTTTAACTTCCCCAACATTGATTCTCTCAGTACCCGGGGCTTAGATGGGGCAGAATTTAAGGATTCTGGGTAATCCAAGATGGAGGATGGGGAAAAAATTGTGGTTGTAAAAGCTGGGGGTTTTTTGAGGTATTTTCAGTGTTGGAGCTGATGTCCTTCGAGGTGCAGTCATTTCTGTTTGATGAGCTGTTGCATTGCTTTGGAACTTTGGGGAAAATAATCAAAATTATGGCACTTTAAAAAGGAGGAAGGGAAACAAAGGCAGTGACCACATGGAAACAAACTGAGACTGCTCTCTGATTCGGCAGTGAATCTGCACAATGCAGTCCTTGGTGTTTGGTTTCAAGTATCTCTGGACATCTGAATTTCTTTTAAGGAAAAAAATAAACAAACAGGAAATTCACAGCTGACCTTGGAGAAACGGATGTGGGGGAGCTGGCAGCAGGGGAGCAGTTAAGTGACTAATTTTAAAATGTAACCTTACTTTTTTTGTAAACCGACAACAGTGAATAAGTGGGTTATTTTTTGATTATATGTTTTTATTGAGATCTGTCTCTTGATTAAATTTTAAAAATATAAATACATAGGTACTAAATTAGCCTAGAGCACTGTTTTTACAACAGTAAGACTGTACTATTTACTGGGACTGTAGATTGTTAAGTGCAAAGATTGCCTTTAGTAGAGTGATGTGCTCTGCATGTTGGATGTGGGAGATTAGGGAGAATTTCCACTTACTGATGAATATACCTGCAAGAAGTGTGTTTGGTTGTGAGCCCTACTGGATCTCAAGAATCGGTTGAAGCGGTAGTTACAGGCAATGAGGAATGTACAGGAAATAGGGGGTCTGATGGATGGCAATTGCAGGGTGGGAGATAAACTGAAGATACAGTCAGGTAGATGTGTGACCTCCAGGAAAAGGAGAGGGAGGCAAGTAGTGCAAGAGTCACCTGTGGCTATCCCTATCTCAAACAAGTATGCTGTTTTGATGGACTCTCAGGGGAAAATAGCAGTGACATCAGATTTCTGGTACTAAGACTGTTACAGGTTCCAAGTAATCAATTGTAATAGGGGACTCTCTAGCCAGAGGCAGAAACAGACATTTCTGCAGACACGACGAGCCATCAGGATGGTGTAATGCCTCCCTGGAGCCAGAATCAAGGATATCTCTGAGACTGTGAAGAATGTTCTCAAAGGGGAGAGGGTCCAGCAGGAGGTTGTTGTATGCACTGGAACTACTAACGCAGGAAGAGAAAAGGACAAGATTCTGAGGAGAGAATATAGGAAGTTAGGCAGGAATTTAAAAAGTAGGTCGTCAAGTGCAGTAACATCTGGATTACTCCCGGTGCTACAAACTACTGAGGGCAGGAATAAGAGGATAGAACAGATGAATGCGTGGCTGAGGAGTTGGTGCAGGGGAGAAGAATTCACATCTCGGTTTCTTAAGATGGGTGATGTCATTTCCAGTTCTTTTTTTTTCAAAAGAAAGTAGATAGGGTCTAAATCAATGTATTTATTGATGGAAATCTGGTTAGAATGCCATGCGTCTAAGAATTCTCGTGCATGTTTTTGTTTCGCTTATCTTGGGATGTGTGTGTTGTCCCAGTCAAAGTGATATCCTTCTTTGACTGTATGTACAGAAACTACTGATAGTGGGTCATATCGTTTGGTGGCCAGTTGGTGTTCATTATGCTGGGTGGCAAGTTTCCTGCTAGTTTGTCCAATGCAGTGTTTTTTTTTTTACAGTCCTTGCATGGTATCTTGTAAATGACATCAGTTTTGCGGGTGGTATCTGTTGGATCCTTTAGGTTCATTAGTCACTGTTTAAGTGTGTTGGTAGGTTTTGTGGGCTACCATGATGCAAGGGGATCCGAGTAGTCTGGAAGTCATTTTTGATATGTCTAATGTCTTTTGGGGTAGAAGTAACCTGTATAAGTAAGATGGATTACACCTGAATTGGTTGGAGATGAATATGCCGACAGGGAGATTTGCTAGAGTAAGGAGGACGGTGGGACCCAGAGAGATAGTGAGGAAAGAGATCAGTCTGAGACTGGTATAATTGGGAAGAGGAGCAAGTCAAGCAGTCAGGGTAAGCAGAAACAAAGCAGAGAATGAGGTAGAACTAATAATTAAGCTGCATTTATTTCAATGCAAGAGGCCTAACAGGTAAGGCAAATGAACTCAAGGCATGGTTGGGAACATAGGACCTGGATATCATTGCGATTACAGAAACTTATCTCAAGGATGGACAGGACTGGCAGCTAAATGTACCAGGGTATAGATGCTACAGGAAGGATAGAAAGGGGGGCAAAACAGGAGAGGGAGTGGCGTTTTTGATTAGGAATAACATTACAGTTGTACTTCGGGAGGTTATTCCTGGGAGTACATTATTATTTGGGTGGAACTGAGAAATAAGAAAGGGACGATCATCTTACTGGGATTGTACTATCAAACCTTCCCGCCCCCCCCGCAAACAGTCTGTGGAAAATTGAGATACAAATTTATAAGGAGATCTGAAATTATCTGCAAGAATACCCTGCATGGAATGCCCTGCCAGTAGCAGTGGTGGACTCTCCCTCTTTATGGGCATTTAAGCGGGCATTGGATAGGTATATGGAGGATAGTGGGTTAGTATAGGTTAGGTGGGCTTGGATCGGCGCAACATCGAGGGCCAAAGGGCCAGTACTGCGCTGTATTCTTCTATGTTCTATGTTCTAATAGTAGGGTGATTATAGTAGAGGATTTTAACTTTCTAAAGATAGACTGGGACTACCATAGTGGCTTAGATGGAGAGGAATTTGTTAAGTGTGTACAAGAAAATTTTCTGATTCAGTATGTGGATGTAACTACTGGATAAGGTGCAAAACTTGACCTATTCTTGGGAAATAAGTAGGGCAAGTCACTGAGGTGTCAATGGAGAGCACTTTGGGCCAGTGACTATCATTCTATTAGTTTTAAAATAACGATGGAAAATGATAGACTGGATCTAAAAGTTGAAGTTCTAAACTGGACGAAGGCTAATTTTGACAGTATTATGCAAGAACTTTCTAAAGTTGATTGATGGCCGATATTCACAGATAAATAGATGGCTGGAAAATGGGAAGACTTCAGAAATGAGATAAGAGTCCAGAGATGTTATGTTCCTGTTACCATGAAAGGCAGAGCTGGCAGATGTAGAGAATGCTGGATGACTAGAGAAATTGAAGTTTTGTTCAAGAAAAGGAAGGAAGCATATGTCAGGTATAGACAGCAGAAATCTCGTGAATCCCCAGAACAGAATAAGGGCAGTAGGAATATACTTAAAAGGGAAATCAGAGAGGCAAAAAGGGGACCTGAGACTGCTTTGGCAAATAGGATTAAGGAGAATTCAAAGTGTTTTTACAAATACATTAAGGACAAAAGGGCAACTAGGGAGGCAACAGGGTCCCTTAAAGATCAGCAATGCCACTTATGTGTGGAACCATAGGTATAGTTAGTAAGTGTGATAGGCGGTATGGTTAGTAAGTATTTTACATCAGTGTTTACTGTGGAGAAGGATATGGAAGACAGAGAATGTGGTGAAATAAATAGTGACATCTTGAAAAATGTCCATATCACAGAGGAGGTGGTGCTGGATATTTTAAAATGCGTAAAGGTGGATAAATCCCCAGGTCTGGATAACGTAGACCCTAGAATTCTGTGGGAAGCCAGGGATGTATTTTCTGGTTCCCTTGCTGAGATATATGTATCATCGATAGCCACAGATGAGGTGCTGGAAGACTGGAGGTTGACTAACATTTAAGAAATGTGGCAAGGAAAGGCCAGGGAACTATAGACCAGTGAGCCTGACATCAGTGGTGGACAAGTTGTTGGAGAACCTCCTGAGGGACACGATTTACATGTTTTTGGAAAAGAAAGGACTGATTAGCGATCGACAACATGAATTTGTGCATGGGAAATTGTGTCTCACTAACTTGATTGAGTTTTTTGAAGAAGTAACAAAGAGGATTGATGAGGGTAGTGCAATGGACAAGACCTATATGAACTTCAGTAAGGCTTTGACAAGGTTCCTCATGGTGGACTGGTTCGCAAGGTTAGATCACATGGAATGGATGGAGAACTAGCTATTTGGATACAGAAGTGGCTCAAAGGTAGAAGACAGAGGGTGGTGTTGGAGGGTTGCTTTTCAAAATCGATGTCTGTGACCACAAGGATTGGTGCTGAGTCCACTGCTTTTCATCATTTATACAAAAGATTTGGATGTGATCATAGGAGGTATGATTAGTAAGTTTGCAGATGACACCAAAATTGGAGATGTAGTGGACAGCGAAGAAGATTGCCTCAGAGCACAAATGGACTTCGTTCGGATGGGCCAATGGGCTGAGGAGTGGCAGATGGAGTTTAATTTAGCTAAATGTCAGGTGCTGCATTTTGTAAAGGTAAATCAGGGCAGGACTTATACACTTAAACGGTAAGTTCCTGGGGAGTGTGGCTGAACAAAAGAGCCCATGGAGTGCAGGTTCATAGTTTTTTGAAAGTGGAGTCAAAGAAGTGGAGGCTATCCTATCTACCTGTGCTTGCCTTTATTGGTCAGTGTATTGAGCATAGGAGTTGCGGCTGTATAGGACATTGGTTAGGCCACTTTTGGAATACTACTTGCAATTGTGGTCTCCCTGCTATAGGAAGGATGTTATGAAACCTGGAAAGGTTCAGAAAAGATTTCCAGGTACATTTCCAGTTTTGAAGGGTTTAAGCATTATGGAGGGGCTGAACAGACTGGAGCTATTTTCCCTGGAGCATCAGAGGCTAAGTGTTGACCTTATAGAGGTTTATAAAATCATGAGTGGCATGGTTAGGTTAATAGACAAGGTCTTTTCCCCAGGGTGGGGGAGTCCAGAACTAGAGGACATAGGTTTAAGGTGAGGGGGGAAAGATGTAAAAGAGACCTAAGGGGCAACTTTTTCACACAGAGGGTGGTAAGTGCATGGCATGAGCTTCCAGAGGAAATTGTGGAGGCTGGTACAGTTATAATAGTTAAAAGCCATCTGGATGGGTATATGAATAGGAAGTGTATAAGAGGGATATGGGCCAAATACTGGCAAATATGACCACATTAGTTTAGGATATCTGGTCGACATGGATCAGTTGGGTGTTTTCGTGCTGTACACCTCCATAACTGTATGACATCCAAGACGGGTTTCTTGAAACAATATGTCAATAGTGTTATGAAGCTGAAGGAGTGTACCGTACCTTGAAGAGATAGAGGATGCAATTCTAAACTGAGAGATTACAAGCACCTGTGTATATGACAAGGTGGCAGTCCCAGAGTGTACTGTAAAATTGAAAATATGTAGCATTTGTCTGTGAAATGGATACCCAACATTTGGTTTTGACAACAACTCAAATTTAACCAGTTTAAATTATGCCCCAGGATACTCAAACCAGAGTAAATAGAATTTGAATTTATTGTTCTGCCAACATCGAACCAATGAGATGATCCGATTTTTGGGGGAGGGGAGAAGTACAAGAATGCAGACATTTTGAAAATTGGTCAGAGAGCAACTGTCATAGGGACAGAGAAACTCCTGGAGAGCTAACTGCCAATCTAACATCGTGCTCTCAAAGAAATTAAAAAACACTGTCTGTCAAAGATACCTGTTCATATGAAACATACTCACAATAAAAAGAAAGACAACAAGCCAGGGAGATCATCATCCAGAAGAGTGAAGACACAGAAGCAGATAGAGACTGTATGCTTTTGAGATTAAGTTAATGTAATTTTAATAAGTGTCTTTTTGGAGCAGCATGTTGAGATAGAGTTGGAGTCAGATAATAAGCAGTTAAGAGAAAGGGGGGAGGCTTAGATTTGTGAATAGTTTTTTGTTTAATGTTCACTTTTACAGTTAGAAAGTAAATTGATGTTATTTTCTTTAAATAGTGGAATTTAGGAGTTCTCTGTCACTCATTTTAACAGATTACAAGATGAAGCGAACTTTTCTGGCTGTTTGATTAAATTAACAGAAAAGGTTCACCTGTGTTATAACAATAGTCCAGTCAGGAAAGGAACTGTACTAGATACTGTCTGAGGGAATGAGCCTCATCAATGTTTCAATGAGGGAACATAATAGGAACAGTGATCATAGTTCAAAATGTTTTGAGATAGTTGCAGATAAATATAACACTGGTCTTCAGATGAAAGTGTTAAGTTGGGGGGGGGGGGAAGGCTAATTACAACAGTATTAGGCAGGAGTTAGAGAAATTGCATTGGGGCAACTGTTTGAGACATCTGACATTTGGAAATTTATTTAAGAGATCAGGAAAGTTGATTATAGAGATCAGGATCAGCATATTCCTGTGAGGATGAAAGATCAGGAAGGCAAGATTTGGGAATGTTGGATGATGAAAGATATTAAAGGTTTAGTCATCTAGAAAAAAGCAGCATATGCATGGCTGAGGAAACTGAAATCATTGAGGAATACAAAGGACGCAGAAAGTAGTTTAAACAAGTAATCAGGAGATCTAAAAAGGGCGACAAATGTCCTTGGCAAGTAAGATTAAGGAGAATCCCAAGGTATTTTATACATATATTAGCAACAAAAGGGAGATTAGGGAAAGAGCAACTCCATTCAAGAACAAAGGAAGGAATTTATGCGTGGAATCAGAGGAAGTGGGTGAGGTCCTTAATGAGTACTTTGCATCAGTATTCACAAGTAAGGTTGCTTTTTGGACTGGATCCACCAGTCACCAGTGGTGTTTCACAGGGATCGGTTCTGGGTCCCCTTTTGTTTGTCATTGATATATATGATTTGGAAGAGAATGTAGAAGACATGGCTAGTAAATTTGCAGACTAACACCAAAATCAGTGGCACAGTAGACAGTGAAGAGGGTTTTCTAAGATTACAAAGGCATCTTGATCAAATGGATCAATGGGCTAAAAAATGGCAGATTGAACTCTATCTGGGTAAATGCATGGTATTGCATTTTGGTACAACAAAGAAGAGTAAGCTTATACAATTAATGCAAGGGCTTTGGGTAGTGTTTTAGAACAGAGGAACATGTGGGGGGGGGGGGTGGTGTGCATGTACATAATTCTTTGAAGTTTGCTTCACATATAGACAGGGTGGTTAAACAAGCATCTGGCATGCCTGCCTTCATTGCTCAATCCTTTGAATGTAAGAGTTGGGAAATCATGTTGAGGTTGTACAGGACATAACAGGCGAGGCCTCTTCTGGAATACTATGTCCAACAAGCTTCAATCCAAGCAGCATTCTAATAAACTAGGAGAAAGTGAGAACTGCAGATGCTGGAGATCAGAGCTGAAAAATGTGTTGCTGGAAAAGCACAGCAGTTCAGGCAACATCCAAGGAGCAGGAGAATTGATGTTTTGGGCATAAGCCCTTCTTCAGGAATGAGGAGGGTGTGCCAAGCAGGCTAAGATAAAAGGTAGGGAGGAGGGACTTGGGGGAGGGGCGTTGGGAATGCAATAGGTGGAAGGAGGTTAAGGTAAGAATGATAGGCTGGAGAGGGGGTGGGGGCGGAGAAGTCAGGAAGAAGATTGCAGGTCAAGAAGGCGGTGCTGAGTCAGAGGGTTGGGACTGAGATAAGGTGGGTGGAGGGGAAAAGAGGAAGCTGGAGAAATCTGCATTCATTTTGGGTGGCGATCACGGAGGCTGCATCGTTGGTGGGGACGGAAGTAAATGCAGACTTCTCCAGCTTCCTCATTTCCCCTCCCCCCACTTTATCTCAGTCCCAACCCTCGGACTCAGCACATGAAGGGAATTTTTTTTTACTACAGAGGCTTGTTTGCATGTGGAATGAACATCCTGAAGAAGTGATGGATGTGAATGTAATTACAATGTTTAAAAGACACTTGGATAAGTATACGAATAGGGCAGATTTGGAGGGATATTGGCCAGGAGCAAGCAGGTGAGACTAGTTCAGTTTGGGATTATGTTCAGCATGGACTGGTTGGACCAAAGGATCTGTTTCCATGCTGCATGACTCTATGACTCTAAAAGGACATGGATGATGCTAAGATTAGGAAAGGGTTGTTGATATTAAGGAGGTGGTGGTGTTGGTTGTCTTAAAAAAATTAAGGTAGGTAAGTCCCCAGGACTTCATGGGCTCTATCCCAGAATACTGAAGGAGGCAAGGGAGGAGAATTCTGAGGTCTTGACACAGACCTTTTAATCCTTTTTAGCCACAGATGAGGTCCCCGAAGGGCAACAGGGATAATCCACGAAATTATAGGCCTGTGAGCCTTATGTCAGTGGTGGGGAAATTATTGGAGAAGATACTTCAGTAACTGGACTTACTTGCATTTGGAAAAGAATGGATTTATTAGGAATATTTCGCATGGCTTTGTGCAGTAGAGATCTTGTCTCACAAACATGATTAAGTATTTTGAGGAAGTGACAAAGCTGATTGATATGGGTAGGGTAGTGAATATTGGATACATGGGCTTTATTAAAGCTCTTGACAAGGTAGACAGGTCCAGAGGTTGCACAGGATCCACGGTAAGTTGGCAAATTGGATACACAATTGACTTGGTCATTGGAAACAGAGGTAAACTTTTCTGACTGGAGGTCTGTGATCAATAACGTTCCATAAGGACCAGTGCTGGAAACTGTGCTGGTGATCTGATTAGTAAGTTTGCAGATGACATGAAAATTGGGGGAGTTGTGGATAGTGAGGAAGGATCTCAAAAGGAGAGAGTTGGATATAAAGTTTGATATCAAACACAAATGAAGAAATTTTTTAAAAAGACAGAAGGATGGGGCCATCCTGAATCGGAATCAATCATTTGGAAAGCTGGGTTGAGAAATATCAGAAGGAGTTTTATCCAGACAAGAGTGAGATGATGCATTCTGGAATGTCAAATGCAACAGGAAATTATACAACTAATGGTAGGACCCTTAGGAGCATTGATTTACGGAGATTTCTGGGGGTCCAAGTCCATAGCTTCTTGAAAGTGGCAATACAAGTGAATAAGGTGGTAAAGGCGGCATACAGCATGCATGCCTTCTTTGGTCACAGCACTGGGTATAAAAGTTGGCAAGTCATGTTACAGCTATGTAAGACATAAGTTTGAACATGTTTGGAGTGTGTTGTTCTGCCCCTACACTATTGTAAGGATGTGGAAGCATTTAGAGAGGGTGCAAAAGAGGTTTATAAGAATGTTGCCTGGATTGAAGTTGAATAGCTGTGAGCAGAGGTTGGACCAACTTGGACTGTTTACACTGAGCATCAGAGGCTGAGAGTGGCCTCATAGAAATACATAAAATTACTAAAGGCATAGATAGGCCAGAGTCTTTTTTTCCCAAGGTGGAAATGCCAAATACTAGGATGGATTGGTTTATGGAGAGAAGGGAAAAGTCTACAGAGATGTGAGGGGAATTTTGTTTTTAAAACAGAGGGCGGTCGGTTTCTGGTTCATGCTGCCAGGGGAGATAGTAGAAGATATATTAGCAAAATTTAAGAAGTATTTCGACAAACACATGAACAGGCAGTGAATAAAGGGATATAACCACAAGCAGGCTGATGGGATTAGTTTAGAATGGCATCATG
Organism: Chiloscyllium plagiosum; assembly: GCF_004010195.1. Taxonomy (NCBI): domain Eukaryota; kingdom Metazoa; phylum Chordata; class Chondrichthyes; order Orectolobiformes; family Hemiscylliidae; genus Chiloscyllium; species Chiloscyllium plagiosum. The sequence goes on along the minus strand of NC_057713.1, from coordinate 88,368,506 downwards.
CTTGGCACTGACATAGTGGGCTGAAGGACCTGTTCCAGTGCTGTACTGTTCTATGTTCTATTGCACAAGCAGATTGTTTTGTTCTGAGAGGTAAGATAAACTTCAAATTGTGAAACACATTCCAAAACCATTCCCAGCTTAGAAAAGTTTATTTTAAACCAACTAAAAGCCAACATTTTATGTACAAGTTACATTTCAAAATGAGAAGGAAAGAAACATGCAATTTCTTTTTACATGTCCATTGTCCGCTGGAACTCTCAGATGCATGTTTTAAATGTTTATCTTGCTTTGGTTTAGGTTTGCTTCTCTTGACTGTATTTGGATTCACGGTTTCATGAACATTAGCCATTGTCCAATATCTTGCTCAAGTACCTATCATTTTGCATCAACCTGAACTACTTACTGTCACAAATAAAGAGCTCTCACTTGATATCCACACATTGTTCTTTTGAAAGAATGATTACTAAATCAGCAAAAATTGGGTAAGAGCAGCAACTAGAGATCAAGTTTAGATTCATATGGTTGGCTGGTCAAATTTGCAAAGTCATACTAGGGAAAAAAAACGTAAAAATCCACAATAAACATTTACACTTCAACACAATGATTCCTATCACATTATTACAAAACACTTTACAGCTGCAGGTGTTAGCTTGCATTTTGCTATCTCAAATTCAATGCCAAGATTCCAAAGACATTTCTTCAAACCCACAGCAGATGGTACTCATCAACTTGGAAGGAAAGCTATCCTCTCATCATTTACACTATTCTCTATTGAAGGGGGAAGTTTGGTTTTTTGTAGTATTCAGCCAGCTGGCTTTCCTTATTTCAAATTGCAAATGATAGCTGAACACGTAACATGGAAATGATTTCTTTTTTGGTTTGTCTTGCACTCATTCTCCCCATTAAGGTAAGTTTGAAACCAGTGAACTTAGCTCAGCACAAATATCAAGAAATTAATTGCTACTTATTTTATTAAATATCAAAACACAGAATGTGGCAGTATTTCGTGCCAGATACTTCCCTGTTTACAGCATCTTAACTGTACTGCAAACTGGAGCAGAAGATGGATAACACTTTCTACATTTCTATAATAAGACTTTGATAAAGAAAAATGAACTCCACATATTTATTCTTCCCTAAAAATCTGCATTATATTTCAGAACATGACAATCTTATTTCAAAATTCAAATATAATGTTGTCTCATTCATTATCTAACAGAAAAATAAAATATCAATGATATTCAGCAGAGATAGAACAGTGAGGGAAAACTGTAAAACAATCAAAAACGACAATGAAGCAGATTTGAAGACATGAAAATGAATTGGATAAACATAAGAGAAGTGCAACTGGTCAGGTATCAGGAAATTAGGAACAAGCCTCAATCAAGTAACTAAATCCCTTAATTTAGATTGGGGCTTCAGGAAAATACTGAAGGTGCATTTCAGTCAAAAATCAATTTTTTTTCCAAGTAAGATATTAACTCAAAGTGAAAAATAGATGTTTTCACAGATGTTATATTTTTATAGCATCTTTCACAACCTCAGGCTATCCTAAAGCACTTTCAGCCAATTACATGCTTTTAAGTACATGTTTAATGCAACACAACAGCCAGTAGCACAAAACCAGGCTCTAAATTAACAAATGGGATACGATCACCATGTTAATGAAGTATAAATATTGGTCAGGAGACCAATTAGAATTCTCCTGCTTTTCTTCAAAATAGAGTCATGAAATCCTTTACATCTGCCTGAAGACAAATTTTTTTTATTTAATTCATTCATGGGATGAGTGCTGCTGGCTCAGACCCCCTCAGGGCTGTTAAAAGTCAACTACATTGCTGTAGCTCTGTAATCACACAAAAGCCAGATCAATGAAAGACTTCATTCCCTAGAGTACATTTGTGAACGAGTTGGGCTTTTACAACAATCACCATTATTAATTGGGAATTATGACAAATTCTTAATATTAGATATTTATAGTCATTCCTGAATATATTCTTGTACATTTTACTATATAACCCATAAATGAAACAATATGTTGCTGCTGGAAACCATGTGCACTTACAAAAAGGAGGCTGCCTTGATTTTCAAACTCGCTTCTCAAAAGGCAGCTATGGTAACTGCTGAAGCAGCTCAACTACCCACACAGTGAGTTTTTTGTTACAGTAATCAATGTCATCTATGGTGGGGTGGGGAGTGGGGGAGATAGTGGAGGTCAGTTTAGTTTGGTTGGCTGCATGGCTGGATTGCAATATCGAGTGATGCCAACAGCGTGGGTTCAATTCCCACACTCGGTTACCATGAAGGATTTTCCTTTGCAATCTCTCCCTTTGCCACTATGGTGGCTTTAGGAAAAGTGGCAATTGGCATCCAGGCTGATGAACTGATGCTTCAATAACAATTTCCTAAAGTAATCCTTGTCTGGCAAGCATACACCAAAAAAAAACTAATCAGAGCCAGGTAAATTTTTGAACTGATTCAAATTAGCACGGACTATGAAGATAACAAACAAGTACAAAAATCATAATTTCTTTGGCAGAATTCAGGAACAAATTGTCACCATAGCTTTTGATGTCACTTACAGAAAGATAAATTTAGTACATATTGTTACACCAAAAATACAAAGTATGTTTTTCTACAACATCAGCTCAATACCTGTTCTTCTTCCATATGGTGTATTCCTAGGAATCCAGGAAACAATTTCAGGGATGAATTCAGGACAAAGCAGCCCACATGATTGGCTCCACATTCAGAAACATCTACTCCCTTCACCATTGATCATCAGTAGTAGCACTGTGTACTATCTACAAGGTGGACTCAGAAATTTATGAAAGATCTTTCGACAGCACTTTCCAAACCCACTTGCATCTAGAATGACAAGAGTAGCAAATACATGAGAGCACCCTCACCTGCATGTTCCCCTCCAAGCCACTCACCATCCTGATTTGGAAATATCTCACTATTCCTTAATGGGTGCTGAGTCAAAAGTCCTGGAATTATCTCCCTAATGTACTGTGGGTCTACCTAGAACACATGGACTGCAACGGTTCAAGAAGATAGCTCACCACTATCACCTTCTCAAGGGCAACCAATAATGCCCATGTCACAGAAGAGAATAAAAAAATTCAGAATAATTGTTACCTGTTAAAGCATAAATGCAAAAGAAATGTGCCCAACTGTTTGTGTTTCCAATTTACATAAATATGCTCTGACTTCAGTTATATGGCAGCCTTTATTTCTGGCAAATAAAACTTCAGTTTATTTCATTTTTAGAGATTTATTTTCTTGTTTCATTCAAGTAGCTACAAAATTGATACACTTCACTGATGTCTGAACAACATCCATCAACACCAGAATTAATGCCTCCAATGAAAATTTCTTTATATTTTGATTTAAAGTCACTCATTCCCTCTTTTTACAGATACTGTGCGATCTATTAAGGGTGCCCAACATTTTATGGTCTCCTTTCAGATATTCAGCATTTGTCATTTTACTTTTCTAATAGCACTATTAAGTTTTGGTGCTGCAGAAGTTAAACATCAATAGTAAATTATAATGATGCTCAGCCACTGACAGAAAGTTTAAAATAATTTACGCCACTTCTGCACTGGTCCTGTTTAATCTGGCATGAAATAAGCACCATAAATCAACTTCCACTATTTTTACTGTCCCTTTAATCTCATTAAGAAAAAAGTCTCTGAGAGCTTAAGAATCCGCTACTTAGTCCAGGGTCAGATTTAGAAATGTAACCGCCAAGAGCTGGCCAATGGTGACCCAGAATCTGATTAAAGCAGTGGCAGTACAACTCAGTCTTCTGACCTTCAAAAACTAATTTATAAAAACACAATGAATTCATAGATATGTATTAACATTCTTGGACAAGATGAGAGATCAGCTGCTGGAATGCATGTGCTTAACATGACATGCTATCTTTAATCATGACTTACAATGCAACAAAGAAAGGCTTTATTCAACATTTGTGTTTTGGCTAGCTCGGAACAAGCAGGTTTTCAGCTGTGGGCCAAAATTCAAAACAAGATATTTTTTAACGGCATGAACACTCCAGAGCACACACCTGTCGAGATACTATGTACAAACTACAGACTATGAGCAAATGACACAATTGCTCGTAACAAAACTACTTTGAGATCATGTACCTTTCATTCCAGTAATGTTCCCTCTAGTTTCTCCTCCAGCCCAAATACAAGAACACAAATCATCTAACTTATTCAAAATTAATATCTGCTTTCAACTTGTAATTATGAATTTGAAGCACAGATTACTGATTTACAGGCACAAAAGTACCAAAGATGGCTGAATGCAGATGTCCAATAAATACTAAGAAATTTACAGCAATTGAAAGCATAACAAATTAAAAGATTCACTCTGAAAAAAGGTCAAAACCAAAAAAGCAAGACAGAAATCATCAGAACCTGGCACATGACCATGTTCCCACAGCAACCAAGGTCCTTGAATTCCCACTTCAAATGTACGGAACATTTGCAGCACAGTATCTGGCAGGCCATTAGCTCAAAGAAACTACAATACATTATGGAAGATGTTGCAGCTTGAGTAGAGTGATTTCAGATGCCATTCACTTCGCACTTACTGCATTCACACAATGCATTCGGCTGATAGATTCTTGTCCCATTCAACTTGGCTTAAAATCACAACTCAGTTTGACTGTGTGCCTTCCAATTGATTTCCTTACATTTGGCAGGTTTACCATCTCCCACTGAAATGCATGCCTGGTTTTGTACCTATTGATGCTGTTTGCTTGATTTGACAATCGAGACACTGACGAATGCAGATAGCTTTATGTACATCTACCAAAACATGATTTGCCACCTTCTTTACTTTCCAGGTGGCTTTCAACACATTAGACTTTAGTAATAAGTATTTTGCACAACAAGATAGGGTAAACTCAAAATCTATTCAATGTAAGCTTTTCCTCCCTAAGTCAGGATATCCATGATTCATCAAGTCCTACAAATATTACAATTAGTTACTAGTACCTACTAATAACTGAGTAAAATCAAAGTTCAAAGTTCATCTTTGAAATTCCTTAATATTTCTCATTTTACCAACTATACTATCCTATACTAATCGATCTTACACTACAAGTTAATGTCTGAAAACCAACTTTTTGAGTTGTAGATTCCAATTTTGCTCACTCACCATTTGCAGCACTGCAATCTGCAAGGGAAATAGAAAATAAAATCTGGTGGTAAAAACCCCACCCTGACCAACTCCACACCTGTTTCAATCACAACATAAGCAGCATTTGAGAGGAATTTATGAAATACAACAATTTTTGACTGGAAATGTCACTTAAAAATAAATATAGAAACATCAAAAAGAAAAAAAGGAATTGCAGAAAAGTCCATTGAAAACTATACTCAGCTGGCAAAATGAAGTCAGCACTTTATTTGACAACACCTCAAGAGAACTTCAACAGGATCAAATGCAGAACCTAATCATTAAATTGTTTTGCTTTTATTTTGAAGGGAGTGGATGTTGTGCTAATTTCTATTTTATGTTATAGTATATAAGCAGCCAAAAGAACTGTTTTTTATATCACAAAAGTACAGGCAACCAAGGAGAATATCATACAAAGCCATTTGGCTTCTACCTGTAGTGCAAGGAGGAACGTGAACAAAATAAATGTAAATAAAATAGGCATCATCATAAGGAGAAGTCATGCAAATACACATGACTACAGGGAAATAGTTGCCCCATGAAGCTTCATATGAATTCTAGTCCTGTACATAGTTAGTATTACCCTATGGAATAAAGGGTAATGTTTGTCAACAAACAGGATTCCTGCAACGTTAACAGGTCCAGTCCCAGACACAGCCAAATTACAACAGAACAGACTTTGATAACAGACACTACTCAAAAGTCAATTAATTTCCTAAGCAAAAAAGCCATTAAACACTATTTTTTATTCTAATTCTTAGGATGTAAATAATGCTGCCAAGTTTAATTTCAGACAGTCCATGACATTCTCTATGAACCAATACAGTACTTAGGATAACATGTCCTTAAAGGACTTAACTGAAGCAAACGGAGACATGGTGAGTGAGTTTGTGCATGACACCAAAATTGGTGGCATAATGGACAGTGAAGAAGGTTATCTAAGATTACAATCGGATCTTGATCAATTGGGCCAATGGGTTGAGGAGTGGCAAACGGAGTTTAATTTGGAATGAAGGCATGGTGTTGCATTTTTGTAAGGCTAACAAGGGCAGAACTTATACAGTTAATAGTAGTAGGGCCCTGGAGAGTGTTGTCAAACAGAGACCTAGGGGTAAGGTGCATAGTTTTTTGATAGTTGTGTCACAGGTAGACAAGATGGTAAAAAAGGTGTTTGGCATGCTTGCCTTCATTGCTCAGACCACTGAAAATAGGAGTTGGGACATCATGTTGCAGTTGTACAGGATGTTGGTAAGGCCACTTTTGGAGTACTGTGTACAGTTCTGGTTGCCCTGCTATAGGAAGGATATTATTAAATTGGAGAGAGGACAGAAAAGCTTTATAGATAAGTTACCAGGACTGGAGGGCTTGAGTTATAAAGAGGCTGGATAGGATGCAACCTTTCTTCATTGGAGCGCAGGAGGTTGAGGAGTGATCTGATTGAAATTTATAAAATCATGAGGCTCATAGATAAGGTGAATAGTAAAGGGCTTTTCCTTACTGTAAGAGAGTTCAATACTAGACAGCATATTTTTAAGATGAGAGGAGAAAGATTTAAAAGGGACTTAAGGGGCAACTTTTTCAAAGAGAGGGTGGTTCGCATATGGAATGAACGGCCAGAGGGAGTGGTAGATGTCGATATAGTTATAACATTTAAAAGACATTTGGATAAGTACATGAATAGGAAAGGTTTAGAGGGATGTGGGCCAAATGCAGGCAAATGGGACTAGTTTAGCTTGAGAACCGTGATCGGCATGGATGAGTTGGATCAAAAGGTCTGTTTCTGAGCTGTATGACATTATCTGAATGCATGGCTACTCTATAAAACTATACAATTCAGGACAGTGTGCAACTTGGAGGGAATTAGGCTCTCACCATATTGTTGCGGTTATCTGTCTTGGTAGTCAAGGACCTTTGCTGGGTGATACTGTGAGGTAAGCATAATGAGTTACTGCAGTACATCAAGTAATTTAGACAGCTCCTCTAGCCAGAGTATAACAGTATCAGAGGGGCTTAATAAACTCCACTAGTAGGGTCACTCATCACACAGAATGCTCCATCCCAGAAAATAGTGACCATCAGATAGTTGTACCTATCAAGGTGGATCACAAATACTCCATCAAACTCCTGACTTAAGCTTATAGATGGTAGGAAAGCTTTAAATGTTTAAAAGATAAGCAACTCATCACAGAGCACTTCCCCTCTACAGCTACATTGTTCAACAGGCTGATCTCATTAAACGTCTGGTCAATGAGAACAACATAATGTTCAGATCTTACTAAATAGCAGAATAGCCTTGTCAGAACTTAATTATTGGAAAAAGCACTTGTTGGCATGTACCCACTACCACTCATCAGCACAAAGTCAAATGCAATCCAGTCAATGCTGTGGCTTCACCTGTGTGATTTCATCATTTGGAGATTTTTGCCTGGAGTTTAACACTCTGGAATTATCAGCAGATAGACAGATTGATTAAGCAGCTTAAAATAATTGGCCTGAATGCACTTCGCTGAGGAACTCTGGCAGTAATCCCTTAGGGTTGTAATGATTGGCATTAATGGTAATGATAGTCATCCTCCCTTGTGTCATGGAAGCCACTGAAGCTTTATTCCCTGACACCCTCAAAATCTATCAGTACTTCAGTTTAATTTTGCTAGGCCTCTATATCTAAATGCAACAAGGCTGATAGAAACAACTCACACTTTTGCTCTGCATTCTGGTCTAACATCTTCATCTTAATCAAGACCATAACAAGATCGGTTGAAGATAATTTCTGGTGAAATACATATTGAGCATCAGGAAACAAATTATTGCTGAGTAGATGTGACTTAATGCTACTGTTTGTGTTACTTCCATCACTTCCCATGGAGTTGGCAATGGTAATGGGACTGCTTTTTTGAGTGTAAACAATAGTATGCCAATTCCTGTCATATTATGCGGATATCCCAGATTAATAAGTAGAGTGTGCTATTTTTCAGTATATTTGTAAGTAACATTTATTCTTGCTCACAAAAAAACCCAGCAAACTCATAAGGAAAATTAAAATGCAGGTTTACAAGTTTTGAACTGAATTAGTGGCCTTGAACAATTAAGTAATAGTCCAAAATTGTGCCAAGGCTTTATGCAAAGCAAATCTTTAACAATCTACTCTCCTGGCCAGAGAATTTATTAAATGTTTTCATTTAAAGGTAATGTATTCCACATAATCAATGTATTTACTGTTTAACAAAACAGTGAAAAGGTGATTGCTCAAAGAAATGACACTCATCATAATCAAGAGAGGAGTTGTACCAAAAGAAAAGCATTTTCTTCAGATAGTCAGCCACTTGAACATATTTTATATTAATGTCTGGATGTCTAATCTGGCTAAAGTAAGTTAACAAGTCCAAACTAAAATGGTAAGTATGTGAATAGTAGCTTCGTATCTCTTCAGATTATAGCAATATTCCTAAAAGCATATATACAGGTCCAAAACCAGTCATTGATATTTTACTTCAAAAAAGCTGGAAGAAGCAATTTTCTCAGCAAACAAACACTACAATCGGGCTTGTTGAAAAGACTTATGTCCAATGTACAAGAAAACGGTTGCTGAACTTGTACATTGAGTTACTCTCTGAACATAGTTTTACAAATGTCCAGCAATTGCGTTAAATAATGAATATGCAGTGTCAAAATCAGAAAGAAAATCAAAACTAAAAAAAAAGGAAATATGTGGGCTTTAATTAAAAAAAAAGCCTTTGTAACACAGATGCATCTATTTCCTGAAATCTTGTATTGGCAATAAACATTGCGGGTAGCAGCTGCTGAAAATAACTTCCACAAAAACAATTATAGTAAAATATACCACAACCTGGTTTGTGTGTGGGGAGAGCGGGTGGTGTTTGTATGAGGTCATATTTACTTTAATACCTTTAACAACAACATTTCTGGCACAAAGTAAATTTAAGAGTGATAATTAAGTACCTTTACCAGATACAAATCTCTGGTTTCAAAACTTCTAATTCTGACAGCCATATGAAAATGAGGAACTATGGTTAATGTGCGGTCAATTTTGTTTAGGCCAATCCAAGTCAATGTTTGTTTTGCTTTAGAAGTATAAACTGCACAATCTATATTACACAATAACCTGAATAGTCAATAATTCAAATCCTTTGACTTGCTTTGATTTCATGTATTAAACTATCAGAGTCAATATTGGAGCTATCCTATTAAGAACATAAATACATTTCCATCATCAAAATAATACTTTCACCACCAATAACACGTAGTCATGCTCATACTTCCCTTTTACGTGTTAAAAAAGAAATTCAGATCTTAATCAACAAAAGTACCTGCTGAGAAGCCTATCTCAATTTTACTCAAATTCTTCTCATGCAATTACCTACTATGACATTACACTGTATCGGAGCACCAATGTCAGCCTAGGGTACTGTTCATATTTGAACAACCTCTACTGAGGCGAAGTAAAGGGGTACTACTCACAACCATGAAATTGGACCCCAGTAAACTGAAGGTGGAGGTACCAAAATCATTTCT
>NC_057713.1:88338373-88358274 GCF_004010195.1 Chiloscyllium plagiosum | reverse complement strand
TTTGACTTGTCTTAGGCTGGATGTGTAGTCCCAGTCGAAATGGGGTCCTTCCTCATCTGTGTGTAAGGATATTAGTGAGAGAGGGTCATGTTGTTTTGTAGCTCGTTGATGTTCATGTTTTCTGGTGGCTAGTTTTCTGCCTGCTTGTCCAATATAGTGTTTGTTACAGTCTTGCACGGGGGGTTTGTGGGCTACCATGATGCCAAGGGGTCTGAGTAGTTTGGCAGTCATTTGTGAGATGTCTTTGATGTAGGGGAGAGTGGCTAGGGTTTCTGGATGTGTTTAGTCTACTTGTTTTGGTTTGTTGCTGAGAAATCTGCTGAGAAATGAGTTACAAATCTTCTCAAAACTCACTAAAAAAGTCCTTGCTTCTATATCTATGCTGGACTCTACTGATAAAGCCCAGAATGACATATGCATTACTGACCATCTTCTCAATCTATCCTTCAATGGTTTATATTCTTTAAACACCCAGATCCCTCTGTACCTGCCCTCATTATCAATAGACAAGCTATAATCAAGATCTAAACGCAAGTGCCCATTCAACAAAAATAATTTGCTCTCCAAGTTAAGTGAAGCAGGTAAAGCCAATTCACTATTCCTCTCAAATTTGCTTAAGGTGCTAACGGACGCCCTTCTAATCTGGTTGTAGTCATTATAATGATGGAGCTTGATAAAAAAATTCCAGAAACATGACCCAGTACCAGTCATGGAACAGCAATAAATGTCCACACTAGGATGGTGCACATTTGATTAGGACATTGCAGCTGGCAGTGTTCTTATGACATTATTTCTAGACCTCAGTGGTAAAGGTCACAAGGAATGTGCTAAATATAGCTTGGTGAATTATAGCAGTGTATTCTGGGAATACTACATTGAAAGCCAAAGAAGCAAACTGTTTTATCATGTGTGATGTAAAAGGTGTTGCAGCTGCACTCATCTAGAGTGGGACTACACAACCAGCCAAAGACAAGTCAAACAGAGACAAGCATCTTGAGCTGGTGTAACCACGATGGTAAACAATGACAAAAGGTAAATCAGTGAGGAAAGATACTGACCGAAAAGATCATTAAATAGAATCAGTGTAGGTAGACATTAGAAGCAGCAAAGTTTAGAGAACACCTGATGGGATTCAGTTATGGACACCTTCCTCCCCCCCCAAATGATCATACTGTCGAACACAGCCTTATAGAATGTGCAAAAACGGTGATAATCTAAAAATGATTGGGGTACTTTCATTTTCAGATAAACAGTAAAACTGGGAAAGATGGTCTTGAAGCAAAATGTAAAATACTTCTGTGACAGTTGCATGAAGCAATACCGTGTGGACTCAAATAGAGATAAAGCTTTTTAATATCTAGTCTTGTGTAATGAGGCAAAGTTAATGAGTAATCTCACTGTAAACATTCCATCGGGAATTGGTCATCATGATGCAATTGAATTAATGTTGAGATTGAAAGCAACATATTTCGATCATAAACAAGCATCTTAAACAAATCCAGTTACATGGGTTCGAGGAGAGAACTAGTTATGTTTGACTGATTAAACAGATTAATAGATATGACTATGAATTAACAGTAGGGAAAACAATTAAAGAAATTATTCAAAATATTCACCAAAAATATATTCCATTGGGACACAAAATCTCAGCTCAAAGATCCATCTGTGGCTTACTGTGGAAATTAAGCACAGTATTAGCTTTAAAGAAGAGGCTTATAAAGGTTTCTAAGAATAGCAGCAAGCCTGAGTATTAAGAATGAAACTTGAAGGGCCATCAAAAGTCTAATAAAATGCAACAGCAAACTAATAAGGAATACAAATTCAGTCTGCAAGAGCTTTTTACAAGCATATGAAAAGGAAAGGGGTAACTAAAGCAAATGTTGGTCCCTTTGAAACAAAAGCAGGAGAAGTTATTACGAGGTATTAGGAAATGGCAGACACTGAACAAATAAAACTCAGATTTCAGAAATGGAGGTTAACATAGTTGCTAAAATATGAGGAAATCAAGAAAATTATCCTACACAGAAAATATTACTATAAAAATTTAGGTGAGTAAAATCTGATAAACTGTCAGGACCATCAGCTTACACTTGAATAAAGAAAGTGGGAGAGAATCCTCTGGCCAGGATTTTCTAGACTTCCTTAGATTCTGGCATGGTCCCAAATGAATTGAAAAGTAGCAAAGACTACATCATTAATCATGAAAATAAGCTGATAGAAAATAGGCCAGTTAGCCTGACGTCAGTCACTGGAAAATGCTGAAATATATTACTAAGGAAGTCTTAATAATGCATTTAGAAAATCACAGCATGATCAAAATCAACAGGGGATTATGCAAGAGAAATAGTAATTGATAAGGTGCATAGTACATATCATATACCTGGGATTTTCAAAAGGCATTAGAAATGGTCAATTGGCAAGGGCTCATAGAATCGAAGGTAATATACTAACATGAAGGAGGATTGGTTAATGAACGGCAAATAAAGAGTATGTATGAAAGGGACATTGGCAAGTTGATAGACTATGGTTATTGAAAAGTGTTGCAAGAGCAGTGCTGGGGCTTCAGCTATTTCAAACCTTATTAATGATTTAGACAGAGAAAAGGCAATGTACCTAAGTTGGAGACAAAAGTGTTCGTGGAAGTGTTAGTTGAGAGGAGGACAGAGGCAACAAAGAGATGTGAACAGTTTTAGGTGAGTGGGTAACAAGTGGGTAACAAGTATATCACATGAGGAAATCGGAGGTTCTTTGGCTGTCAAAATAAAAGCAGATTTTATTTTACAAAAGCACGACACTTGTAAGTGCTAATGTTCAAGGAGACAAGTGTGCTTGCACAAGAAACCCAAAGGTAGCTTGCGATAGGACTGAATTTTTTTTTCAATAATTAATTACTGACTTCAGTCAGAGAAAAAAAATTGTATTATGTTTAATTATGATCAGTCATAAAACAATTATTTCTCCGGGACAAAAGCCATATAGTATCATGGTAACGGATATATTTCTCATTTAAGTACAATTCTTTTTCAGAAAGATGGTTGAGAATGAAATTATAATGACTGTCTAAAATCAGTGTGCATTATAGAGCACAGAGAGAAAGTCTGAAGGGTTCCACCTGAAGAATGTCTTTGGAACTTCAGACAGCAACACTTCAAAAAGAGAGATGCCAAAAAACTGAACTGTGATCTCCTGCGGGTTGTATACCAGACTACAGGTTGAAAAAGAGACAGTTCCAAGTGAAAAACATATTTGTATTTTACCCTTCCAAAAATACACAAGAGATACTGTTTAAAAACTAACTGAAACCCTAACCTGTCATGCTGAAGTGTTGGTATGCTCGTGTGCTAACTTGTCACTTGAGATGCACAGTGCAGATATGTGCTGTGAACACACACAGCTGAGAACTTACACTAAATATCTCTACAGATGCAGTTGAAAGAAAAATTCTCTCTGATTGCTAAACACAAGTCATCAGCAAAGCCACTCTGTTAAAGGAAAATGGACAATCTCCTTTCAGATAATTGCAAAACCAAGACATTTCAAATAACTGCCAAAGTCAGTGCTACTGGAATCATCCACCTGAATGACCACAATGTTTCACAATCTATTCATAACAGAGAAGTCAAAGACTGATTTTTTTTTAAACCTTTACTTTCTGGGCTCACCTTTCATATGTAACCTGTGTGTGTGTCTCATGTTTTATTATCTTTTCTCACATTGTAGTAGCAAAATTTATATTCTTTCTTTCACTGAAGAAAGCCTGGTTTACATTGAGTCTTTTTAAAATATAAATATATTTAGGTTGGGAAGTCATATCCACTAGGAAGGGCTTATTTTTAAATTAATCTTGCTGTGATCAATGAAAAGAATGGCGAGTAAAGAAGTAGAACCAGTTCGTCCCTCCTCATCAAGCAGTATAAAACAACTGGGGGCTCTTGCCCGAGGAACAATATTATTTCCTCTCTGAAGGTTCATAGCCCTTTATAGAGTCATATCTTAGAGGTTTGCAGATGCTCCATTGTTGATTATATTTAAAGTTGGGATATGAGCAGATTTTATGCCTTTTAGGCATTTAAGGGATATAAAGAGCAGGCAGTAAAGTCAAAGTCCAAGATAAGAACACTAATATTGAATGACTGAGTAAACTTGACGGTATAGTCTACTCCTGTTCCAATCTAATCTTCAAATACCTGGTGAGCCATTCTTTTTAAAAGTATCCAGTCTATTTTCTGCTTTGTAGTCACACTGTTGACAGAGCTGGTTGAGTTAAGCTTCCGAACATTAGTGATTCCCAAAATGCTGATGGGGAGGACTTGGTTATTGAAGTTTGTACCTTACTGTGACTGCCAGACTCTTGCGATGGAACTGTAAAATGGTTCAAATAATGATATTATGTTGTCTTGTAAGTTAACACAGGCTGCTTTATTATTGAGGGGTTCTGAATGAAGCTGAACACTGTCAAAGTATCAGCAAATTGCTCCACTCCAGAGTACTAATAAAGCAGCTGAAAGAGAATAAACCTCTGGGAAACCTCTGCCATGTTATTCTGGGCCTCCAACAAATAGTGTCACAATTATAATCACTTTTATTTGTGTCACATAAGATGCTGGCAATGAAAAGTATTTTCCCTGACACCCAATGATCCAAGTTTCATTAGGACCCCATGGTATTTTAATGAGTCGAAAGTTACCTTGATATTAAGTCCAACTCCCCTCATCAGGCATTGAGGGCTTGCATCCTTGAATAGATCAAGTCTATGCTAAGACCAGGAGTCAACTGATACTGGCATAACTAAAACTGAGTACCAATAAGCAGGTATTGGAGTGTAGATGGTGTTTGACGTCATTATAACAACTCCAACACTCTACTGATTAAATTAGAGCTGGTGGCATGATAATTTAGCTGGTTTACATTAATCCTGTCTTTTGAGGATGGGACATAACTATTCTCCACACTTAATAAATACCAATATGATAACTCTGATAACTGCAAGTTTGTCTGGAGAGCGACAAGCTAATACATGGTCTTTAGTACTATAATTGGGACACTAACAGGGCGAACAGTGGCTGTGGTCAGTACAGTCACTTCTTAAACATTGAATTAAATTAATGCAATTTATTGGACATTTACTGCTATGACAGATGGCACTTTGAGAAAAGCTCAAACAAGATCATTCATTGATTTGTGTCATGAGCAAACAAATGTATTTCAACATAAACACCTTTTTCCATGTAGATCCACATAATTTCAACGTTATTTTTGCTACAAAATTAATATTTTTACATTTTTAAAGAAAGTAGCAACTACCATGTTGAATTTTTGTTTGGTTCTGTAGTTGAAGTCCAGATAGAAATTTAAATATCCTGTGCTCCTAGAAAAAATGAAAACGGCACACTGGTCTAAGAGTCAGCCCACATAATTGTTAGTATAAACAAATACCATCATTTCCCTTCTAATAACAGCATTAATCGCAATCATTTTCTACACCAACACAAAAGGATTATGCCAAGACTATTCCAACGCTAATATCATTGACTGCAGGTGCTTATCTAATGAGCTTTTCAATTCAGAAGAAAACAGGAAAGAATATAAAATAAATTTGGCTAAATATCTATTATTATGTACAAAATTAAAAGTTTTATGTCTGAGAATAAACTGATTTTGAAGGACATTTTACATCACAGTTTTCTGAATCAAATTGAGGTCAATAATTTCAGATCTGTTTGACCCCCATTTTGATTCTGTTTTACTGCTATGTGCTGGTCTGAACCTTACTGTTCACATTTTTGCTGCCAGTCAAGACTTCTCCATTATTGTGCCCTTCATTCTCACTCCAGTCAAATCTTTGCTCCTTTACTACAATCATTACCATTCCCTTTGCTTTAGGTTATGTTTGATATTTAACCTCTCCTGTTCTCAATTTTATCTCCACACATTTCCTTCATTCTTCCTTGCCTGTACACATATCCAACAACAGAAAACCTATGATATTTTGCCTTCCTTCAGTTCTAAAAGAGCCTTATTCTTCTAGAAACATTCACTTTCTTCCTCAGATGCTGCCAGACCCACAAAATATTTCAAGCATGTGTAATTTTATTTTAATAGTATAATTTATCTTTTTTTAATGATATTCTGAAGCACACCACAGTTATTCTATAAATGAGAAAATAATTCACACTATAATTGAGTAGTCAAGTAAAGCAGAAAGTAATTACACATGAAAAGCAGAATATTAAATTGTTATATTAGATGCCCCTTTAACTTTATAATTTAAAGGTTGATATTTGGCAATACCCAACAACTAAATTAATGCATTAAACAATGAAAGTATTACACAAAAGGAACCTAGCTGGAAAGCAAGACATCCAGTTAAAATCTGTGACGAGCTACTAAACAGAGAATTGCTTACCACGTGTGTTCGTAGCCATGTCTGCCACTTTCTGAAATGCATCCAAAAAGGCAGCAGCAGCCATCACTGTTGTCCTGAAACAGAAATAAAAACTATGAACACTAATTTATTAATTCTATTCTGTTTACTTTTAAATGAAAGTTCTATATCATATTAGGCACTACAGGTTGGATTTTCCTCTTTACTGCTGGGATACAGAGAATGATAAAATCCATCAAAAGAAATGGTGGAAGCACCATAATGACATAGCATCTACCTCATCAAATTCTTCAAATCAGTTCTGAAGAGTAATCCATCTAATCTTGCTTTAAAAGAGAGTTGCCAGTATGAGAAATGCTGGAAGCTCATTGCTGTTACATGTAATATCCACTCCTTGGTTTGCAGTTCAATGTCTAAGTATTTCTGTTCATGTTAGTAATGTCTTCAATCGGAAAGCAACCTGGAAGATCTATCTTTTAAGAATTTCTGCACTATTTCCCATATAATCCATACCACTCAGTCATACATAATTGATCATCCTAAACTGAAAGTTCAAATTAAAACTTGTCACCAAAACATAAAAATTGGTTCAAACAGCTGCCTCATAAATTGTAAATAATAATGATGTGTATTGTTCCAAGTATAAATCCTACAGGGGAAAAAAAGTGATGCGTTTGCTCAAAAATAAGATTAAGAACTGAGGTGAATAAATTATCTATCACACACCTCTGAAATTGGTGGGACTTTAACCTATGTAAGATTTTGCTTACAGGAGACTCATCAGATTGCTCCAACGAGAGTGAAATGCTCTCAAACTTACTCTAGCTGCACTTCTAACTAGAAAAGATCAAAAGATATATATACTACTAACTAAGCTCTACTTCTTGACTATGCTTACCAAGAATTCTGTTAAGAACATTATACAAGTTTAATTTATAATTTTTTTAGTGGCTTCAGAGTTCTTGAGAGCTTGGTGCTAAAGAGTCTGGAGGCCTTTGCACTTACTGGCATTTACATTTATTTGAGATCTTACAACGTTGAAGTGAAAAACTGGGGGTGAGTATTTCACTACATTAAAAATCTAGAGAAAAAAATGTTGTTGCTTAGTGACAGAGATCCAGTGACATACAGTGACAGAGCCCTCCAGAAAGTCAGTGTGCACGTGGGTATGTTAGAGTGTGGAGACTGTTCAACTATTTCAGAATAAATCTGGCAAAAACAATTGCTAGAAATGGAGGTTAGGGAATTTGTATTAGCTCTAACATTAATGAAATACTGAGTTTAGTTTACAGTTTGTTTTAGGTATCTTAGGATACCTGGGTGTTTGTAAAAATATTGCTGAGCAAAAAGGAACTGTAAATTTGAATCTTTTTCTAGTGTTTCTAATGAAGTTTTTCCAATTTGTTTGACTAGTGCAATATAGTTCAGCTTGTTCCTTTATTGGTATACTGGCTTCCACAGTTAAGATCTAACAAGTCAGGTTTCATTGTGAGATCTGACTTGTCCGGTATTAATGTCACCTAGGATTGTAACAATTACATGAATTATATATTTTCCCAGATAATAGTGGAATTGTTAAATAGGTTGCCTATTCATAAGACGAAAGGAAAATCATTTAATTGCTTCAAACAAGAGCCAAGACACATTTCTGATTGAGGCAGAAATCACTTCTTATAGCAACATGAAAGTGGATAACAATTAATCAGAAATAGAGTCATCCTCAGGATTTATTTCAATCATATAAAGAATCAGATAGAAACTTTCCAAATTTCTTTTCTTAGGTGGTCTGAATTTCTCAGCCATTTTCTCAATCCTCCCAGGAGATTATCCACTTTATTCAAAAGTAATGCAATGTAACCATTATTTGGGGCAGGCAAATTGGCTAATAGATCTTAACCTGTCAATTTTTTTAAGAATCCCTACAGTATGAAAACAGGCTCTTCAGCCCAACAAGTCCACACCCTCCGAAGAGTAACCCACCCAGATTCATTCCCCTACTACTCAACATTTACCCCAGATTACCTACATATCCCTGAACACAATGGGCAATTCAGCCAATTCACCTAACCTGCACATCTTTGGATTGTGGGAGGAAACCAGACCACCGGGAGGAAACCCACATCGACACAGGGAGAATGTGCAAACTTCAAACAAACAGTTGCTAGAAGCTGGAATCGAACCCAGATCCCTGGCGCTGTGAGGCAGCATTGCTAACCACCAATGCAACAAGTCAATATTTATTTTTCGCAGGAGACTTTCAAGGTGGTAGATTAAATTTCAATATGGTTATTTCCTGAAATAAAAGCATTTAAGATACAAATAACTATTCAAACTTTGATTTTTCACTAACCTATCTGAATGTCAAAAATCAGTTATGTGCCTAATACTAACAGAAATGAGTGTAAACAAATAGATTCCTTTACGTGTTAACTATACACGAAAACAGAATTAAACTGTTCTGAGATTCATTTAAACAGAGTAAAATCCAAACATTAGGTGATTCTTTTTGCAGTTTCCATGTGTTCTTCCAAATTCTCGCCAGTGTTCTCTAACTGAATCCTTGCCAAAAGGAGGATGAAGAGTTCCTGATTCAGTTATTTCCATTCAACTGAAATAGTTAACCAAAACTGAAGAATAAGATCTGTAAACTCTTTAGAATACCTAAAGTACTGCATAATAAGGGGAAAAATTTGTGCTCTTGATACATGCTCTCAATTAAGCATTTCAAGCCTTTGCAATTCGAAAACTTGTGCAAGTATTTAACAGTTGTGAATTTAAGATGAAGGCACATCCATATGACCATGTTAATTGCTTCGCAAACCAAGACACTACTGCTGACCAAATGGTGCAGACATCTCCTCCCTAAATAGCGTAGGATGCTGGAAATAGCAGCAATTGTGTCACAAATTGGCATACTTGGTAGAAGCAGCTTACACACTCGTGTTCGGATTGAAATCTATTTGTAAAAGTGATTAAACTTCCTTCAGAACCAATTTAAGACACTAGCAGACACTGGAGCAAGGAACTGAAAATTTGCTTCTCGATGGGCAATGATTTTATTCATTTTAAGTACAACTCGTCATGTGTTGAACCTGAGTGTCCATGCTTTGGGTCCATTCACACTTCGTGAATCCATCTGTTCATGAAAGAGACAAGATAAAAGACATACTTTTATGATATTCCGGTTATGGAAGGAGTTCAAAGAAGGTCTACCAGACTAATTCCTGGGAAGGCAGGACAGATGGAAACTGGATTGATTAGAGTCGTTGAGGAGGGCAATGTTCACTAGAGTTTAGAAGAATGAGGGAATATCTCATAGAAATATTCTAATAGGATTAGACAGAATAGATATGGGAAGAATGATCTTGATGACCAGGGAATTATGGATTACACGAATTATATATATTTTTCCAGATAATAGTGAATTTGTTAAATAGGTTGCCTTAATTGCTTCAAGCAAGAGCCAAGACATATTTCTCATTGTGGGGGAAGGGGGTTCACAGTCTAAGGAGAAAGGGTAGGTATTTTCTGACAGTAATGAAGAGGAATTTCTTCACCAGATAGTACAGATTCTGTGAAATTCTCTGTCACAGGAAACTGGTCAGACCAAAACATTGAAAACATTCAAAGAGGAGTAAGATATAGTTATTTGGACAAAAGGGAAAAGACAGGAACAGGATACTGAGCTCGATGATCAGCCATGATCATATTGAATGGTGCAGCAGGTTCAAAGGACTAAATGGTCTACTCCTGTTCCTATACTCCAAGAGCCATCTAAAAAGAGATGGGTATATAGTATACAGGTAGGAATTTGAGCCCATGTCCTTCACCCTTTTGTTCCAAGTGTAACGTTAAGGTTTGAACTTTCCCTTCCTGATAGTGGAAGTCTTTAAGCACGATATGTACAATGTTTTATTGGCCTAGAAAAACTTAGAAATCACAAAATTAATAGAATTGAGCAAAGAGCAGTTTGGGTCAAGCGTTCTCATATTCTCAAGCAGGTTGCTTCAAAATTGTGGACAGTGAGAATCCCTAAGAGGAGGAATGCAGTCTCACCTCCTTATTCCACATATTTCCAACCAAACAAGGTCTATCCATCCAGCTTAATTTCCCACATGAAATTCTGCAGTTTAGTAAGAATTGGGATTCAGAAGAGGAAGGCAGCCTCTTCTGCCATCCTCCTCTTCAAACTAAGAATACATTTTCCCTGACTGGAAATACATTCCCTTCATCCCCTACACACAATAACCAACCTTAACTTTTTGAAAGGGAGGAGCATTAACTGTTGCAAGGATCAGTTTATCCATTTTGCCTGGCAGACCTTTAATCCCAAATGATGCACTGTAAAACATTTGAAGTGATCTACTGGGCACCTGAAATATAGGTAAAATAAGTAAGCTTGAATACTTTACTTTCTACTTTTACAGGAAAATCTTGCAATTTTAGCCATGGTACCTGCAAAATATCCAGAAAGCATCCAGAATATGTTTAAAGCCACAAAGCTCACTGCTTTAGATAGTCCTTTATTGAAAGTGTATGTCAATTACATCTGTATAATGCTGCTTGTAAAGGAGTGGAAAAAAAAGACTGCACAAAAACAAAATCAAAAATTATTATATTTCAGGGATGCAACAGTGTTCTGAAAATCCTGATGCAATCTCAACACACTTAATATTTTATCATTGGTGTGACAGTAATTTTATATTCATATGGAGTTGAATAAATGAAGAAACAGAGTTAACTTTTCCTAGTCTTTGTTATCAAGTGTCAGCATCAAACACTCCATTCTGCATTGTTCCAAGCTGTGTATTAACAGAATCTACAAGGAGTTAAACATTTTATTCAGCAGTTTGAACGTTTCCAACTTCTATACATTGCACATTTACTATTGCAGTTGTATAACGGAACAGGCAATTTAATATGATTTTCAGCGGGTTCAGGTCCACTACAAATTTAATCAACAGTATCCAAACTTATTTTGTTTAGAGAACAGACAACCTGTTCAGCAAGACTTTGATTGATGCAATTCAGATTTGATGGAAAACATTGGTAATGCAGGTGAATGGACAGATATTAAACCATAACTGTCTTCAATCAAACAAGCACTTTTGAAGGAATAGATATTAAACAATAATGAGGAAACAAAAGGAACTGAATTAATTTCAGTTCTGCAGCATTCAACAATGCCTATTTTTTTAAAAAGAACTTGCAAATATTGGTAGAAATAAACCTTAATTTTGTGTTATTCAAATTTAGGTAAAGGTAAAGTTGCCATAATCCTACCAGACCATTCGGCTGCTGTCTCATTAGTGAGTGAGACAACTGGTGGTGATTAAACCTGAGGGTCTCCACTCCTCAGGTGATGGGAGAAGTTGAGAAAGACAGGACTTCATGGTAACCTCAGTAAGTACAGGAAGTGAACCAATGCTGTTAGCATCACTCTACACCACAAACCAGCCATCCAGCCAACTGAGCTAGCCAACCACTACTTTATTCAAATTTAAAGTAGCAGTTAAAGTAAATTACAAAGCCCCTATATTTCAATTACATAAAAATAATTTAAACAATGAAAAATTATAGTAGTTTTTCCTTTATTAAATATATTCAGAAGGGTTTTTATGCCATGGTGCTTGTTATATTCTAATCAATTTTATGTAGCTCACCACAATTTCAAGAAAATAAAAAATCAGTCTTCATGACTGCGATTTGCATCTTCAGCTTTTTAGAGCATCATCCATACTGCAGGTTTGAGCCACACAACACTCAGAATCTAGCAAATTCAAGGCTAGTAACTTGACAGGCTGTATTTTGACAACATGAAGGTCTTAAAGGATCGACTGGTAGCATCAGAATTCTAAACAGTTTTTTAAAAAACATTTTATTGGGCAAATTTCCCTTTATCCCCTCAAGTGTCTTTGAATTCAAATCAGAACTTACACCATCAAATTACCAGTTTCTAACTATTAGTCCAGAAGTTTTTTTTTTTAATGTTGGCTTACCTGAGTTGGGACTGCAGTTTACCTGCTTTGTTAATAAAATCTTCCCAGATCGGGTAGCTCCCCTGTGGAAAGAAAGAAAATAGTGTAAAACACAGTATTTTATGACACCTGCTAATTTTTGTATCATGTATAAAATAATGAACTTAAAGTTCTGCTATCCACTTGCTTCAAAACTCTTTGGATGTGGAGTCAGCCATTTTGGACTGAGATGTGGAACTGCTTTTTCAATCAAAGGGTATGCATCTGTGGAATTCTCTATCATAGAAGACTGTGGAGATATTCACTGAATGAATTAGAGAAACATATCTTTTTAGATTTTAAAAGCATCAAGGGGGATGGAGAGAAAGCAGGAATATGACATTGAGTAACAGAGGTCTGTGCCAATTGAAAACAACTACCTATTCTCATCCACTTTCCAGCATTTGGCATGTCACTTTCTATGGCTTGGCATCACAAATGTACATCTAAATACTTCTTAAATATTATGAGGATTTCTATCTCCATATTCTGACGGGCAGAGAGTTTCAGCTTCTCACCAATCTCCAAGTAAAAAAAAATTCCTCACCTCCTGTAAACCTCCTGGCTGCTTCCATTAATTCAATGACCCAAGTCATGATCCATCATTTTCTCTACGAAGGAGTAAGTTCCTTCCTGTCCACTCTGTCTATGCCCCTCAGTTTTATACACCTCAATCATTTCCCTGCTCAATCTCTTCCACTGCAAGGAAGACAACACCTGCTTATCCAATGTCTCTTCATTACTAAAACTCTTCACAGTGTCATACAGTGTGGAAATCCACACCAATGTTCCCAAACCAAACTAGCTCCACTTGCATGTGATTGGCCCATATCCCTCCAAACCTTGCCTATTCATGTACCGACCCAAATGTCTCTTAAATGCTTTAACTGTAACTACATCCACCAATTCTTCTGGCTTCATTCCACACATGAACCACTCTTTATAAAAGTTTTCTCCTCTCACTTCAAAAATATGCCCCCTAGTTTTGAAATTTCCCCACTCTAGGGAAAAGACCCTTGCTATTCACGTTATTTATGCCCCTCAATTTTATGAACCTCAATAAGGTCACCCTCAACCTCCTTTGCTCCAGTGAAAACAGTCCCTGTGTATTTTTAAAAGTCTAATACTTCATTCCCAGCAACAATCTGATAAATATTTTCTGCAGCGTTTCTAATTTGATAATATTCTTCCTATAATGTGAATTCCAGAACTGCATACAATATTCTCATTATGGCCTAACCAAATTTTTACATGGTTCCAGAATTTACCTCCTTGCTCTGAAACACTACATCTTAGTCTAGTATCCCATTAACCAACAAGGGTTGGTTAGCTCAGTTGGCTGGGTTACTGGTTTGTAGTATATAATTCCACCAAAAGCATGGTTTCAATTCCAGCTGAGATTACCATGAAGAACTTTCTTTCTCAACTTCTCCCCTCACCGGTGGCTTGGTGACACTCTGGTAAAACTACCACCTGTCATAACGTTCTAATGACAGAGCAGCCATCTGGTTTGATAAAACAATGGTGATTTTACCATTTATCTCATACACCTGCTTAGTCACTTTATCTACCAATACCACAACATAAAGGGGCCAGTGGACATGCACACCAAGATCCTCTGTTTCTCAGGTTACTACTGTTGATTATGTATTCCCTTGTCGTGTCTGTGCTACCTAAGTGTATCACCTCACGCTTATCCAAACTAAATTCCATTTGCCACTGATCAGCCCATCAGACTAGTCTGTCTATATCCTCCTGTAATTGAAGGCAATCCTCCTCACTATTTAACCAATTTCCATATTGGCTGCAAACTTATTGATCTAAATTATTTATATATACCACAAACAGCAAATGCTCCAACAGTGATGCTGCGGAACCCCAGTGAACACGGTCGAGCATCACCCTCTCATTGCTGTCACTCAGCCAATACTGGATCCAATGAACCAAATCTTCTTGGATCCCATGGGTTCTTAGCTTGACTATTAGTCAATGCAGGATCTTATCAAAAGCCTTGCTGAAGTCTAAATAGTCCAAGCATTGCCCTCATCTACACACCTGGTCATATGTTTGACAAATTCAACCAAGTTGGTCAACCTTTATCAAAACCGCACTGTTTGTTCCTGATTAATCCCTGCCTCTCCAAGTACTGATTAATTCTGTCCCTCAGAATTGCTTCCAATAGTTCCTTCTCCATTGAGGTTAGACTGGCTAACCTGTAGTTTCCTGGTTTATCCTTTGCTTCTTTCTTCGATAAACGTACCACATTGGCTATCCTCCTGTCCTTTGGCATCTCTCCTGTGACCAAAGAGGAACTGAAAATTATTCCCAGTGCTCTGGCTATTTCTGCCCTTGCGTCATTCAACAGCCTGGGATACAATGCATCCAGCCCTGGAGATTGATACACTCTTGAGCTGGCATTCAAAACCTCTTCTCTATTTATGCAAATTTCTTTCCAGTACATCATGGTCTTCTCCCTGATTTCTACCCCCAGATCATCTCTTTCACCAGTGAACACTGTCACACAGTATTCATACAGAACCTCACTTACGTCCTCTGGCTCCACACACTAATTACATAATGGTTCTTAAAGGATCCTGCTCTTTCCATAGTTATTGTTTTACCCTTGATTTATTTCTAAACTTACTTAGGACTTTTCTTTATTTTGTTCTTTCATGCCTCTTTTTTTGTTCTCCAAATTTTGTTTTTTATGTTTCCCCTAAAGGGCTTCTGCTGTTTTCAGCCCTCAGTAGCTGCTATAAGCCCACCTTTCTGTCTTTATCAAATCAATGTACATACCTTGATATCCAGGGTTCATCAAATTCACTGGTCTCACCTTGGTCTTCAATGGAACATGACTACATAGGACTTGCCCTAATCTCTTCTTGAATGTGACCCAAAGCTCTTACATAAATTTACAAAAAATATGTAAATTGGCCTTTCCCCATTATAGAACCTGAATTTAGGTATATCCTTGTCCTTTTCTATTACGATCTTGAATCTAACAGACTATGGTCGCTGTCTGCAAAATGTTACCCCACTTACCCAGCTCAATATTATAGAATCATAGACATCATCTTCTCACATTTTAATCTGTGCCCTCAACTCATCTGCTTTGTTAGTCAGAATCTTCACATTAAAATAAATACCCACCAACCTTGCCAAGCTCCCTTGTGCCTCAAATGGCCTTTACATTTTATGCCTTCTTGAGATTGGGGATAAGCCATGATTAAATTGAATTTACAGCTGGCTCCAAGGCCATATGGCTTACTCCTGCTTATCCATCTATGACGCTTTTTCTATATTTTCTACCCAAACGTACTTTTGGTTAACTTAAATCATTTCATGCAACCTGAGGGAGTAAACGGTCGTCTTTAAAGACTAGGTTATTTCCATTTAGCTCTAAGTGACCATGCAAATTACTGTCCACCGTATAACTAATTGAAAATTTGGTCATGCTCTATATTGGTAATCCTTTTTGAGATTACCTTGCACACATTTCACTTTTGAGCCAAGATACCATTCGGCTTTGAAATTATCTTTCTGTACCAAGCACTGGTATGTGGTGATTATATAGACCTTAAAAATCTGTGATCTTTCACAGATCCTAGCTTCGTATCAATGAATTGATTTCTTAAACAAAAAATGTATATCCAGCGAGTTCACACAAAATCTGTGACACAAAATGCTGTCTTGCAGATTAATGTAATTGATTAATCTGTTGATGCATTCGTTGCCAGGACCCAGTGCTAATTCAGGATCATCGTTATATTACATAACTGACATAATCAGAGCAGACTTCAGCTTATTTCTTCAACTTATTCCTGAGAATTAAAATGTGTTTACCATTCATCAGAAAGTTGTTATTCAAAAAATTGAGCCATATAAAATATTGTGTCAGAAATAACAATGATCATATCATTTGAATTAAGCAACTTTTAATTCAAAAGGATAGGCTTTATTCACTAGTCAGCCATTAAATCACCCAACAGGCACAGTCATTTAAATTGCCAGTTGGTGGATGGCAGAAACGATAAGCACTTACAAGTAGCATAAATCACCAAAGAACATGCTCCTGTTATGTATAGATCAAGTAGCAGCTGAGCAGTAATTATCATTGATGCTTTTCAGAATTTTTGCTACAGCAAGCTTAATAATGTTTATTGTCGTGTTCATCATCAATGCCTCCTTTAATCCTGTGCATCAGCAAAACCATTGAACAGCAGTCAGAACACGCAAGATGTCTTTATGGAATGTTACATTGGTTGGAGATATGTGAGCATACAATTACAGCTCATTCTGAATATCCAATTTACATGGAACTCAAATGCTCATACAGTCATAAAGCCATACAGCATGGAAACAGACCCTTCGGTTCAACTCATCCATACTGACCAGGTTTCCCAAACTAAATTGGCACCATTTGCCGGTGCTTGGCCCATATACCCTCTAAATAACTCTTTAGAATATTGTAATTGTAACTGCATCTACTACTTCCTTTGGCAGTTCATCCCATATACACATCATCTGTGAAAAAGTTGCCCTGGGTCCCTTTTAAATCTTTCCCCTAAAAAGGGGTGACAGTGGCTTAATGGTTAGCACTGTTGGTTCACAGTGCTGGGGTCCCAGGTTCAATTCTAGCCTTTGGCAACTGTCTGTCTGTGTGGAGTGTGCACATTCTCCCAGTGTCTCTATGTGGGTTTTCTCCAGGTGCTCTGGTTTCCTCCCACAGTCCAAAGATGTACAGGTTAAATGGATTAGCCTTGCTAAATTGCCTGTAGTGATCAGGGATGTGTAGGTGAGGTGGATTTGCTATTGGAAGCGCACAGTTATAGAATAGGGAGTTGAGTCTGGGTGGGATGCTCTTTTTGGAGTCAGTGTGGACCGTTTGGACCAAATGGCCTGTTTCCACACTGTAGGGATTCAATGAATATACCCTTTAGTTTTGATTCCCCACCTGGGGTAAAGGCCTTTGCTATTCACCTTATCTATGTCCTTCATGATTTTATTAACTTCTATAAAGGTCACACCTCAAACTCCTACGCTGCAAATGATAGTAAATTCAAGAGCAAACATTTAAAAATATAACATTGCAAATTTAAGACTATATTAAAAGCAACAGGTACAAAGGACTCAGGCCAAAACTTCACACCTTTTTTTTTCTCCATATTACAAGGCTAAGGCAGTATTAAGCTTTTATTAGTGCCAATAAGAATTCAACCATCTGAATTCCTTTGATCATGACAGCTAAAAAGTGTCTCTGGCCAGATCCATATAAGAAAGGGGATTCTTATACCACATGGTCAGTGTGCCGGAGACTTTAGCAGAGAGAGACAAAGGCTAAGTGAGTATACTTTTTGAAATTTGCATCAAAATGGGAATTCAGTGCAAAGGGGAGAAATGTTTTTGATAAGGTTTACTACAAGAAATAAATTTTCCAGAATGCGCTGAGAGTGGAAGGTGAAAAAAGGTATAAGCCAAGAGGCTGTTCCACACTGAGATCAGTGGGGGAGTGGCATCACAAACTTCAGCTTGATGCAAGTGCAGGGAAAATAGACTTGATTAGGGAGCTTAAAATAAAGGAACCTGCAAGTGAGTAGTGACTATAAGATGATAGAATTTACCCTGTGAATTGAGAGGGAGAAGCTGGAATCAGATGTAACTGAATTAAAATTGAGGAAAGGTAACTACAATGGCATGAGGAAGGAGTTGGCCAGAATCAATTGGAAGGGGAGGCTGGAAGAGAAGATGGTGAAGCACCAATGGCTGGAGTTTCTGGGGGCGATGCCACGAAGAAAGAAGCACACTAAGGGGAGGATGAGGTGATCATGACTGACAAGGCAAGTCAGGGACAGCATAAAACAAAAAGAAAAAACATGCAATGCATTGAAGACTAATGAGAAGCCAGAGGATTGGGAAGCCTCTAAAAACCAGCAGAGGGTAACAAAGAAAGCAATAAGGCAGGAACAGGTGAACTATGAAGTAAGCTAGCTAGTAATATAAAAGATTGCAAGAGTGTTTTTTAGATATATGAAAGGTAAGAGAAACAAGAGTGGACATTGGACCACTAGAAAATGAGGCTGGAGAAGCAGTGATAGGAAATAAATAATGACAGAGAAACTTAATAAGTACTTTGCAATAGATCTCGCATTGGAGACACGAGCAGCATACCAAAACTTCAAGAATGTTGGGGCAAAAGTGAGCATAGTATCTATCACTAAGAAGAAATTGCTGGGGAAGCTGCAAGGTCTGAAGGTGGATAAATCACCTAGATCACACAGCCCTAGAGTTCTGAATGAGGTAGTTGAGGAGATTGTAGAGGCATTTGTGGTGATCTTTCAGGTATCAATGGAGTCAGGGAAGGTCCCAGAGGACAGGATAATGGCCAATCTAAAACACCTTTTTAAGCTTTATTAAGGCTACAGGCCAGTTAGCCTGTCCTTAGGTAATATTTTACAGTCCAAAATGTGAGGTGCTGCATTATGGAAAGGCAACTCAGGGCAGGGCTTATACACTTAATGGTGAGGTTCTGAGGAGTGTTGCTGAACAAAGAGACCCTGGAGTGCAGATTCATAATTGCTTGAAAGTGGAGTCGCAGGTAGACAGGATAGTGAAGGTATTTGGTATGCTTGCCTTTATTGGTCAGTGCATTGAGTATAGGAATTGGGAGGTCATGTTGTGGCTGTCCAGGACATTGGTGATGCCACTATTGCTATACTCTGTTCAATTCTGATCTCTCTGCTATAGGAAGGACACTGTGAAATGTGAAAGGGTTCAAACAGATTTAAAAGGTTGTCGTCATGGTTGGAGGGTCTGACTTCAAAGGAGAGGCTGAATAGACTTGAGCTATTTTCCTGGCAGTGTCAGAGACTGAGGGTGACCTTGTAGAGATTTATCAAATCATGAGGGGCATTGATAGGGTGAATAGCCAAGGGACTTTTTTTCCCCAGGGTGGGTGAGTTCAGAACTAAAGGGCATAGGTTTAAGGTGAGAGAGAAAGAATTTAAAAGGGACCTAAGGAATAACTTTTTCACACAGAGGGTGGTGCTTGTGTGGAATGAGCTGTCAGAGGAAGTGGCGGAGACTGGTATAATTACAACATTTAAAAGACATCTGGATGAGTATATGAATAGGAATGGTTTAAGGAGGATATGGGCCAAATGGGACTAGAATTTATCTAGGATATGGTGTGGTCAGGTTAGAGCGAACTACAACTGTATTATTAAGGATGAGATTGTGGGGTACTTGAAAATAGGTAAAAACAATGACTGCAGATGCTGGGAACCAGAGTCTAGATTAGAGTGGTGCTGGAAAAGCACAGTTCAGGCAGCATCCCAGGAGCAGTAAAAATCGACATTTCGGGCAAAAGCCTTTCATCAGGAATACAGGCAGAGAGCCTGAGAGGAGAGTGGGGGTGGGGAGATAGTAGTATAGAGTACAATAGGTGAGTGGGGGAGGGGATGAAGGTGATAGGTCAGGGAGGAGAGGGTGGAGTGGATAGG
>NC_057713.1:88299671-88337453 GCF_004010195.1 Chiloscyllium plagiosum | reverse complement strand
GGTGAGCACCAGGGGCGTTCTGTCCTTGTTACAGTTGGAGGGGTGGGGTCTGAGGGCGGAGGTGCGGGATGTGGATGAGATGCATTGGAGGGCATCTTTAACCACGTGGGAAGGGAAATTGCGGTCTCTAAAGAAGGAGGTCATCTGATGTGTTCTGTGGTGGAACTGGTCCTTCTGGGAGCAGATAAGGCGGAGGTGGAGGAATTGGGAATACAGGATGGCATTTTTGCAGGAGGTAGGGTGGGAAGAGGTGTAATCCAGGTAGCTGTGGGAGTCGGTGGGTTTGTAAAAAAATGTCGGTGTCAAGTCGGTCATCATTAATGGAGATGGAGAGGTCCAGGAAGGGGAAGGAGGTGTCAGAGATGGTTCAGATAAATTTAAGGTCAGGGTGGAATGTGTTGGTGAAGTTGATGAATTGCTCAACCTCCTCGCCAATGCAGTCATCAATGTAGCGGAGGAAGAGGTGGGGAGTGGTGCCGGTGTAATTACGGAAGAGACCCCAAATACTTGAAAATGCATGGTAAAATAGGAGTGGGTCAGCAGGACTTCGTCAAAGGGAGGTTTCATGCCTGACACCTCTGATAGAATTTTGAAGGAGGAAATGAACAGATTAGACAAAGGAGAGCCAGTAGACATATCTAATTTGATTTCCAGAAGGCCTCTGACAAAGGTGCTGCACAAAAGGCTGTTAAATAACATAAGAATCCATGATGTTGGTCAAGATATTGGCATGGATAGAGAATTGACTGACTGGCAGAAAGGAGAGAGTAGGGAAAAAGGGCTCTTTTTCAGGATGGCAACCAAGGATGACTGAAGTTCTGCAAGAGTCCTTGTTGGGACAACAATTTTTCCTGTTACACATTCACAATCTGGATGAAGGATCTGAGGGCATTGTTATAGAAATGTACATCCCAGAAAGAGACCCTTCAGTCCAACTTGTCCATGCCGAGCAGATATCCCAACCCAATCTAGTCCCACCTGCCAGCACCCGACCCATGTCCCTCCAAACCCTTCCTAGTCATATACCCATCCAAATGCCTTTTAAATGTTGCAACTGTACCAGCCTCCACCACTTCCTTTGGCACCTCATTCCATACATGTACCACCCTTTGCATCAAGTCTGAAGATGACACAAAGATAGATAGAAGGACAGGTAGTATTGAGGAAGTGGGAAGTCTACAGAAAGATCTGTACAGACTGGGAGAGTGGACAAAGAAATGGCAGACGAAATATAATGTGGGAAAGTGGGAGATAATGCACTCTGGCAGGAAGAATAGAGCATAGACTATTTTCTAAATGGGGATTCACTGCAGAAATCTGAAACACAAAAGGACTCGGGAGTCTTAATTCAGGACTGTAAGGTTAACATGCAGATTCAGTTGACTATGAGAAAGGTGAATGCAATGTTAGCATTCAGTTCAAGAGGGTCAGAATACAAGAGCAGAGATGTATTGCTGAGGCTGTATAAGGCTCCAGTCTGACCACATTTGGATTTGTGAGCAGTTTTAGGTTCCATATCTAAGGGAGAATGTGCTGGCCTTGGAGGGGATCCAGGATGAAGAGCTGTTGAGGTCTCTGGCTCTGTAATTGATGGAGTTTAGAAGGATGAGTGGCATCTCATTGAAATTTACAGAATACTGACAGGCTTAGCTAGAATGGATATGGTGAAGATGTTTCCAATACTAGGAGAAACTAGGACTCAACAGCACAGCCTCAGAATGAAGGGACGACACTTTAGTACTGAGATGAGAACCACAGGTGGTTGATCTGTGGAATTCATTGCCACAGCAGGCTGTGGAGGCCAAGCCATCAAGCATTTTTAAGACTGAGATAGATAGGTTCTTGATCGGTAAGGAGATCATGGTTTACGGTGAGAAGGTAGGAGAATGAGGATTGAGAAACATTATCAGCCATGACTGAATGATGGAGCAAACTTGATGGACTAAATGGCCTATTTATGCTCCTATACCCTTAAGAACTGATGAACATTTCTATCCTTTGAAGTAGAAGTAAGTTTTTCAGTTTGATTAAGACTCCAGTGCATTTTTCTCCCCTCTGTCTTTTCTTAAAAATAGCTGCTTAAGCACAAGATTGATACCAATCATATACTAGTATTTTCTCTCCAATAAAGAAAAACAAAATATTAGAGTAACTTAGAGTCATAGAGTCATAGTGATGTACAGCATGGAAACAGACCCTTCAGTCCAACCCGTCCATGCCGACCAAATATCCCAACCCAATCTAGTCCCACCTGCCAGCACCCGGCCCATATCCCTCCAAACCCTTCCTATTCATGTACCCATCCAAATGCCTTTTAAATGTTGCAATTGTACCAGCCTCCACCACATCCTTTGGCAGCTCATTCCATACATGTACCACCCTCTGTGTGAAGGAATTGCCCCTTAGATCTCTTTTATATCTTTCCCCTTTCACCCTAAACTTATGCCCTCTAGTTCTGGACTGTCCGACCCAGGGAAAAGACTTTGTCTATTTACACTATCCATGCCCCTCATAATTTTGTAAACCTCTATAAGGTCACCCCTCAGCCTTCAACGCTCCAGAGAAAACAGCCCCAACCTGTTCAGCCTCTCCCCATAGCTCAAATCCTCCAACCCTGGCAACATCCTTGTAAATCTTTTCTGAACCCTTTCAAGTTTCACAACATCTTTCTGATAGGAAGGAGACCAGAACTGCACGCAATATTCCAACAGTGGCCTAATCAATGTCCAGTACAGTCGCAACATGACCTCCCAACTCCTGTACTCAATAAAGCACAAATAATAGAGTTGTAATTTATAAATGAAATCAAATATGATGTGGATAGCAGGATGGGTGATGTGTTACTACTGCAACATATTTAACCTGATGGACACCAGTGGAATCCAGACAGAACACATCTGTAGTAAAACTGCACATTGAAGAACTTCATATCTGAATAGAACACGGCACGGTGGCACAGTGGTTAGCACTGCTGCCTCACAGCGCCAGAGACCCGGGTTCAATAAATTGCTCGTAGTGTTAGGTAAGGGGTAAACATAGGGGTATGGGTGGGTTGCGCTTCGGCAGGGCGGTGTGGACTTGTTGGGTCGAAGGGCCTGTTTCCACACTGTAAGTAATCTAATCTAAGACAGAATCTGACCCGCAGACATTACAACACACCAGGGAAAGGGAACATTACCTGGACACTTTGCTCTAGAGGGCAGAAAAGGTAAGTCAAAATTGGTCTCTGAGGGTAAGATTATAGTTGAGGCAGGTCTGAGGACCCAGTCAGTTTCAATTGCAGGGAGTTATTCAAATGCAGGGAGGAAATAGCAATGTAGCAGCGGTAGTGGTCAGAATAATTAAGGAGATAGGTGCTGTTATTTGCAGCCATAAGCAGAAATCTTAAAGGCTCCATTGCCTGTCCAGTGCCAGTGTCAAAGATGTTTCGTTGGGCAGAGAAGAACTTGGGGACAGAGGAGAGGGATCCTGTTGTCATTATCCCCATTGATAACAATATTGATAACTCGAGAAAGGAGGCTATGCTGAAAGATTCTGAATAGTTAGGAGCTAAATTAGAAATAGAACCTCCAAAGTATTAATCTTTATGGCTGAAAGACTGGAGTGTCGAAGGGGTTTCAGTTTGTGGGGCACTGGCACCAGTACTGGAGTAGAAGAGAGCTTTCCAGTGCGATAAGCTTCACTTGAACTGTGCTGGGACCAGCGTCCTGGCGAATTGAGTAACAAGGGCTTTAAACTAAATAGTGGGGGAAGGGTTTAGGAGAGAGAAAATTTAAGTTTGCAACACACGAGAAAAATGGCATCATTACTGAGCAGCTATCTGGACAATTATACCCAGAGTGGGATGCTGGCAAAACCCAACCAGTGCCACACTTTTCGACTTTGATCTGCAGCATCTGCAGTCCTCACTTTCTCCAGAGTGGGACAGCAAGAGACAGAGTGTCCAAACATGGAAGAACTGTAGCAAATTTGGTCAAGAGGAGGAATGAAACAATGAAAACGCAACATTGGTGACTCTTTGTTTGAATGCAGAGTTTTTGAAATGAAATAAACTAAATAACAGCACAAATACATGTTAATAGGGATGATCTTATAGCCATTACAGATACATGTTTACAAGAAGATCAGAGCTTAGGTCTAAGTATCCGGGGTACGTGATTTCAGAAGGACAGGCAGGAAGGAAAGGGTGATGGGGTAACATTTTTAGTATGGAATGGAATAAGTATTATTGCAAAAATAATCCTGGATCAGAAGATGTAGGATCCATGCAGGTGGAAGGAAGAAACAGCAAGGAGAAGACATCACAACCTCTAGGCCGCCTAAGAGCAGCTATTTGGAAGAACTCAGAATAAATCAGGAGATAATGAGGGCATGCAAGTAACACAGAACATTAATGATGGATCACTTTAATCTTCATGAAGATTGAGATAGCCATAGTCTAGTGTGTTTGGGACAGTTCCCTAGAACAATATATTGTGTAACGAAAAAAAGATCATCAGGCTATTTTGAATCAGCTGATGTGTAATGATGCAGAGATAACAAATGATGTCAGAACAAAATAGAATTTTGCATTAAGTTTGAGACAGAGGACATGATGGCTCAGTGGTTAGCACTGCTGCCTCACAGCACCAGAGACCCAGGTTCGATTCTTGCCTTGGGTGACTGTGCGCGGGTTTCCTTCAGATGCTCCAATTTCCTCCCACAATCCAAAGATATGCTGGTCAGGTGAATTGGCCATACTAAATTGTCCATAGTGTTAGGTGCATTAGCCAGGGGTAAATATAGGGTAGGGGAATGGGTCTGGGTGGGTTACTCTTCAGAGGGTCGGTGTGGACTTGTTGGGGCACAGCACCTGTTCACATACTGAATGGAATCTAATCTAAACTTGGGTCAGAAATAATTATGTCAACCTCAAATATAGATTATTACAAAGGAATGAGGGCAGAGCTAGCTGGTGTAGACAGGAATAACATTTTTGCAGCAAATATGGTTGAGGAAAAATGGCAAATGTTTAAGGAAACAAGGATTCTAGGAAGAGGATAAGCCAACCTGGTTAACTACTATAGGAGAGATTGTGCGCAAATGTCAGTGTTTGCACTATAAGCCTTTTTACCAAATACAGCATGGGGAAAACTGGAGGGCTGAAGCAAAAGTGAAATTGAGGGAGTTGGTGAAGGTAGGTTAGATCCCCTCAAATTTTCAACCAGTGTCATATGAAGACTAAGGCATACAGATGGGATCAAACCAGAAAACGTTTGCGAAGCACTGCTCTAGGGAATCCATGATTACTTTCAACCGCTGTCCCATTTATTGAAGTTCTTACAAGCTGTTTTTAAACTTCTTGCTGTTTTTATATGCCATTGTGCCCTCTTTCAATCCTTTGCTGTTTTCTGAAAGTGTTCTAATCCTCAGGCTTTCTTTTTGGCAACTATTTTTGAATATGTTATCTCTCCTTGAATTGAAAACTATCCTTCAATTTTTAGTTAGCCACAAATAAACCACTTTTTCCATTGATTTGCTGTTTCTCAATGGGTTGCCAATTGTTCACCACTTCTTCTTCTACACCATTACACCGATCAATTTAAGTGCCCAATCTTCCTTGGTCAACTCACTCCTAATATTTATTAAACAGACTTTAAATTTAGACACTTATTTGCAACTTTTATACATCACTTGTCAAACTCCATGTGAAATTTTATCCTTACTGATCACTCTTCCCCACAGAATTCACAACTATCATTATTAATTCACCTTGTTGCCTTACACAAGACAAGACCTAAAATAGGCGTGAGGACTGCAGATGCTGGAGAGTCAGAGTTGAAAAGCTCGACACTAGAAAAAGCACAGATCATCCAAGCAGCAGGACAGCTGACATTTCGGCATCAGTCCTTCATCAGGAATGTGAAGGGGGAAGGGGCTGAGAGATAAGCAGGGGGGGTATGGTTGGGGGAAAGGTAGGTGGGATGGTGATTAGGTGGGTACAGGAAGGAGGTGGTTGTGATAGGTCAGTGGGGAGGCTGGTGTGGATAGGTGGGAAAGAAGGAGGACAGGTGGGTCAGGTCAGGTCAAGAGAGCAGTGCCAAGTTGGAGAGTTGGGAGGGTGGGGAAATTTGAAAACTGGTGAAGTCAATGTTGATGCCATGTGATTGTAGGGTATTGAGGCGGAAGATGAGATGTCCTTCCTCCAGTCGGCAGCCAGCTTTGATTTGGCAGTGATGGAGACCCAATATTTACATGTCCTTGGGGAAGTGGGAGGGTGAGTTGAAATGGTTGGCTACAAGGCAGTGGGTTGGTTGATGCATGCGGGCCAGAGATATTCCCTGAACCACTCGCAAGTTGGCACTCTAATCAGCTCTTGGTTGAAACTTTATTGCTGGAACAGCACAGCAGGTCAGGCAGCATCCAGGGAACAGGAGATTTGACGTTTCGGGCACAGGCCCTTCTTCAGGCCCTCCTGAAGAAGGGCCTGTGCCCGAAACGTCGAATCTCCTGTTCTCTGGATGCTGCCTGACCTGCTGTGCTGTTCCAGCAATAAAGTTTCAACTTTGATCTCCAGCATCTGCAGACCTCACTTTCTCCTTACTCTAATCAGCTCACATTATTCTAACCACTACAATCAGTGAGAGACATGCATCAATTAGATGAAATTTTCCTCAGCAATGATGATAACCAGGGAATATTATACAATTATACATTCATCAGTGTCACAATGGACATAACAAAGAAACTCTATAAACCTTTTTTCTTTTTTTATAATCATTCTGGAGACATGAGCATCGCCGGCTGGCCAGCATTTATTGCCCAGCCCGAGTTGCCCATGAGAAGGTAGTGGCGAGCTGCTTTCTTGAACTGCTGCAATCCACTTGCTATGTGTTGACCCACAAAGCTGTTCACGGGAGAATTCCAGGTTCTGATCCGATCAAGGAATGACAATATTTTTTTCCAAGTCTGGATGGTGAGTGGCTTGGACGTGCCCTTTTCCTTCTAGTGGAAGTTGTCATGGGAGTGGAAGGTGCTGTCTGAGGACCTTCAGATAATTTCTGCAGTACATCTTGTGTATAGTACACACTGCTGCTACTAAGCGTCCATGATGGAGAGTGTGGATGTTTGCAGATGTGATGGGTCAATCAAGCTGCTGCTTTATCATCAATGGTGTTAAGATTCTTGAATACTGTTGGAGCTGCACTCATCCAGGCAAGTGAGGAGTATTCCATCATACTACTGACTTGTGTCTTGTAGATAAGGGACAGGTTTTAGGGAGTCAGGAGGGGAGTTACTTGCCGCAGTAATCCTAGCCTCGGACTTGTTCTTGTAGCCGCTGGGTTTATGTGGAGGGTCGAGTTCAATTTCTGGTCAATGGTAACCCCAACAATGTTGATAGTGGGAAATACAGTGATGGTAACACAAGGGAATATGAAGGGGTACTGGTTGGATTATTTCTTTCTAGTGATGATCGTAGCTTGACATTTGGACGGCACAAATGTCACTTGGCACTTGTCAGCCCAAACCTAGACATTGTCCAGATCTTGTTGCTTTTGAACATGGACTGCTTCAGTATCTGAAGAATTGTGAATAGTGCTGAACATTGCGCAGTGAACATCCCCACGTGACCTTATGATGGAGGGAAGGTCATTGATGAAGTAGCTGAAGATGGATGGGCCTCGGTCATTACTGTGAAGAACACCTGCTGACATGCCCTGGAGTGCAGATGACTGACCTTCAACAATGACAACCATCTTCTTATTTGCCAGGTATAGGTCCAACCAGCAGAGTGTTTGCCACACACCCACACCCAATTACGCAGTTTTACTTGGGCTCCTTGATCACATTCGGTCAAATGCAACCTCGATGTCAAGGGCTGTCA
The DNA here is from genome assembly GCF_004010195.1 of Chiloscyllium plagiosum. Taxonomy (NCBI): domain Eukaryota; kingdom Metazoa; phylum Chordata; class Chondrichthyes; order Orectolobiformes; family Hemiscylliidae; genus Chiloscyllium; species Chiloscyllium plagiosum. The sequence continues at coordinate 88,329,589 of NC_057713.1, read as the reverse complement.
TTCTCATGTTACCTCAGGATTCAGCTCTATGGTTCATAGCGAGATTTGAGAAGATTTGTAGCTCAGGTTGAGGTTTTGGATGTAGGTTTGCTCGCTGAGCTGCAAGGTTCATTTCCAGACTAGGTAACATCTTCAGTGGGTCTCATTCAGTGGGCAATGCTGAAAATTCATGCTTTGTATTTATATGTTTGGGTTTCTTTGGGTTGGTGATGCCATTTCCTGTGGTGAAGTCACTTCCTGTTCCTTTTCTCAGGGGGTGGTCGATGGGGTCGAACTTGATGTGTTTGTTGATAGCGTTCCGGTTGGAATGTCATGCTTCTCGGAATTCTCGTGCGTGTCTTTGTTTGGTTTGTCCTAGGATGGACAAAGACACGCACAAGAATCCCTAGAAGCATGGCATTTCAACCGGAACTCGATCAACAAACACATTGAGTTAGACCCCATCTACTACCCCTTGAGAAAAGGAACAGGAAATGACTTCATCACAGGAAATAACATCACCAACCGAAATATATAAATAGAAAGCAGGAATTTTCAGCATTGCTTCGTCTGAGGCCCAATGAAGATGTTATCTAGTAAGGTAACGAAACATCTGGAAATGAACCTTGCAGCCAAAGAGCAAACCTACATCTATAGTTCATGTCTACCCCAAGGCTGTAATAAGGTCAGAAGTTGAGTGGCTCATGTTGGAGCTCAAACTGAGAGTTATGAAGTTACTGCTGAGCAGGTGTTGCTTGATAGTACTGTTGACAACACCTTCCATCACTTTATTGACAATTGAGTAGACTGATGGGATGGTAATTGACTAGATTAGATTTGCCTGGCACAGGACATATCTGGGCAATTTTCCACACTATTGGGTAGATGCCAATATTCTATGTATACTGGAACAGCTTAACTAGCAAGAAGCAAGTTCTGGAGCACAAGACTTCAGTACTGTTGCGGGAATGTTGTCAAGGCCCATAGACTTTGCAGTATTCAATGCCTCCAACTATTTCTTGCTTAAATATGGATTTAATAAAAATTGGCTAAAGCCTGGTATCCATAATGCTGGGGACAACTAGTGGGGTCCACAATGGATCATCCACTCAGCACGTCTGCCACAAGATTGCTGTGAATGCAATCAGCCTCATCATTCACACTGTTGTATTAGGCTCTTCCAGGATAGAGGATGGGGATACTTGTGGAGCCTCCTCCTCCACGGAGCTGTTTAATTGTCTACCACAAATCATGACTGGGATGTAGCAGAACTGCAGAGCTTAGATCTGATCTATTGGTTGTGGGATACTTAGCTCTAGGAGAAAGTGGAGACTGCAGATGCTAGAGATCAGAGATGAAAGGTGTGGCGCTGAAAAAACACAGGTCAGGCAGCATCCCAAGAGCAGGAAAATCGATTTCGGGCAGAAGCCCTTCATCATCACTTAGCTCTGTCTATCACTTGCTGCTGATGCAGTTTAGCAGGCAAGTAGTCCAATTGGCAGATTCACCAGGTTGACCCCTCATTTTTAATATGCCTGCTGCTGCTCCTGTACTCTCCATTGAAGCAGGGTTGATCTCCTGGCTTGGAGACAGTAAGGACTGCAAATGCTGGAAGCCAGAGACAATAGATGTGGAGCTGGAGGAGCACAGCAGGTCAAACAGCATCGGAGGAGCAGGAAAGTCAACATTTCAGGCTAGGACCCTTCATCAGGTCCAAAACTTCAACTTTCCTGGTCCTCCAATGCTGTCTGACCTGCTGTGCTTCTCCAGCTCCACATTTAATTGATCCCGTAGCTTGAAGGCAATAGGGAAGTGGGGATAATACACTCAAAGGATTTGTCTGGAATCCTACCAATGACTCTGTGTATTGCTTAATGAAGTTAAATGCTCTTACTACCAATGTGCCTAACAGAAATATTTTGTATCAATGAAAACAAATAATTTTGTTCTTTACACTTAAGTATTTTCCAGAAATTTATACTATGTTGAAATGCAAGATCTCCACAATGTTAGGATGGATCAAAGTAACATATGGGTCTCAGGTCTGTCAATTAGAAAACCACTGGTGAGGTGTCTTCTGGAATACTGTGTCCAGTTCTAGTCACCCAGTTACAAGAAGGATATTATTAACCTGGAGAGGGTACATAAAAGATTTGCTGGATATGAACGGTCTGAGTTATAAAGAAAAGTTTGAAAAGCTGGGACTTTTTTCACTGGAGCGAAGGAGGTTGAGAGGCAACTTGATAAAAATTGATAAAATAATGACAAGTATAGATAGAGTTAACTGGAGTTGTCCTTTCTCTAGGATGGGGGATTTCAGGACTGGGGAGCACATTTCTAAGGTGAGAGGAGAGAGATTTAAAAAGACATGAGGCAAATCTTTTTACACGGGGGTGGGTTGCGTGTAGAATGAACTTGCTGAGTAAGTTGTGAATGCAGGTACACTTGCAACATGTAAAAAAACATTTGGATAGACACGTGAATAGGAAAGGTTTGGAGGGAGATGGGCCAGGAGCAGGCAGGTGAGACTTGTTTAGTTTGAGATTATGTTTGGCATGGACTGGTTGGACTGATTGGACTGATGCCTCTATTTCTGTGCTGTATAAGTTTAATACAACCAGACTCTTTCAGGTAATTTTAACCAAATTACTGTACTCAGTTCAGTGTAACTCTGAAAAAGAATAACATCCAAAGAAACTGCAGGGTATTTAAATAAAATTCAAAGTTGGATTCAAAACACACAACTTAGGAATTGTGGTAACAAAGCATTTTGGTCTGTTGCTGACTTACTGAGTTTTGTCTTAGAACTAGAATTTCCTACAGCCTGTCAGTAGATATTCAACTTATATCTGCTTCTACTTTTCAAATTATTTGTTCACTATCCGCAGCAACTGCACTCTAAAAACAGAGAAAATACGAACATTGTCTCTCAAAGTAATGTCTTTTCATTTATTAGCAAGTAGATAAGATATTGTGTCAAACAGAGCGATCTGAACACATACAACTAGAAAATATTACAAGAATAAAAACAACATAATTGAACTGAAGAGCATAAAAGAGGGCTATCTGGCCTCTGGAGTGTATGCAGATCGTTTAAAAAGCACTAAAATGAAACAAAGAACTGCAGATGTTGGAGATCTGAAACAAAATCAGAAATTGCTGGCAAAATTCAGCAAACTTCTGGTAGCATCTGTGGAAAGAAAGCAGAGATAAAGTTGAGTCCAGCAACTCATCATGCCTGACGTTTTGGAGCTATTTCCGTTTTTGTTTGTTTGTTTAATTCGTCCTGCTCCCTTGTTCTTTCCCCATATCAATATAGTTTTCTCTCCAAGTATCTATGCAATTGGTAAATGAATGTTTTGCATCAACCGCAGCTGAATAAAAATGCAGAAACAAAATAAAAAAGGGCCACATTAAACTTCACTAAGTGAAATATTTTTTACTATCACATCCTATTGGGGAGAATTTTCCCAAAGCAATGCCTTGCATTAAACTTATGATGGTGAATTTCAAAAGAAGTAACGAAAACTTCAAGAGAAATAGTTTGGAATACTTTTCAAAGTTGCAGCTGTCAAACCAGCAAAAGGCATGTCAAATTTACATAATTCTGCAACCTCCTTTAAAATTATCCTGAGATTAGAATGGAATATATTGCAAATGAAATTCAAGTAGAAAAATCTGTCCTCAAATAATATGTCACAGTAACTAAAAAGCCAGTCAGCCAATCAGTTGCTACAGTTAACAACGTACTCCTGCAACAATTTTGCAAGTTACTTATTGTTATTACAAAAAAAAAATGCATTTCACATCAGACAGTAGCTAATTAATACTGATTTGACCACAGCAGCTTAAAAAATGCTACTTAATTAGAAATCTTCAGTTTTTAAGAAGCATTATGTCATAAAAATGAAAAACCCATTAAAGGCAAGGAAATCTGGAGATGCCATAAATCAAAAGCAATACTTAGTTTTAATTATAATCTTATTGTATTAATACAATCTTTAACATGGTTCTGAAGTGAGGCATCTAGTTCCATTATAAGAACTGCGATCAACTCAAAGAAGTTTTTTTTAAACAGATGGAATCTAATTAGATTCGGGCCAACTTTAGAGGTCACTGATCTCCTTATTGGCAAATCATGGAATGACCGTTCTTCTAGTCAACTTACAACAAATACATATAACTGCAGTCTTAGTTTTCTGCCTTCAGTCTGTGATGGCTTTGCACCTATTAAAAATAAGCTTCACATCAGAACACAGATAAAAGTGTCAAGCTTCAAAATTAAATCAAATCCAAAACAAGTTGTACCCTTCTTCTCACGACTCCATTTGATAGTAAATCTAAATTTCTGAAATAAATAGACCATAATTTCTTCCAAGGTCTCCAAGCTAGTTACAAGAAAGTACATAAATGATGATGGCTTTCTTGCCTTCTGACTTGGACTTTCTCCATGCAGTCACTATTCAACAAATTCACATAATTTTCAGAAACTCACATGTGAATGTCACTCAAGTCTCGAGTAAGAATATACCACATAACCAAACAATGCACAGAAATACTTGAATCTCAATTGGCTTTTGATTAAAATCAAGGCTGAAACAATATACCTTTCTCTGCAAGCTCAAACTCATGAGACATGCTCCTTCTGAAACTTGCATCATAGCTTTAGTTTGCTCCATAGTATATGGAGTCAGAGCCATTTCTATGCTGGCACGTATGTAAACTACTCTGCATCAAAACAAAAATGACAGCATTATTGCAACACCCATGGGGACCAGGTTCAGACTCTACCTGCCAAACAACTGGTGATCTTGGAATTTGGTTAGGTGTGAAACGGGGGATGGAGGGGAGGGCCAGACCTTAACTATCTCAAATGCATTGATCTCAGATGACTCATATCTCCATATTTGATAATTCAAGAGTGATATTAGAAGTAGTTGGAAATAAGATGGCCCTCCCTGCTTGGTATATAACCTACAGACTAGTAGAAATAAAACTGAAATGACACAGAATGATCTTTGTTTTTGTAATTCAACATCTTTGTTTACAAATATTAAGTTTAGTAACTTGGTCCATGTTTTCATCAGGTAAACATCAGGTAAAATAGGAAATCCTGCATTCTTTTTAAAACCTTTAAATTTTGTGATGACTCCAGGAATATAGGGTTTGATTTTTAATGTTAGCTCAGTGAAGTGTAATGTAAGGAGAGAAACAAAAAGATTTATACACTTAATGGTAAGGTCTTGGGAGTGTTGCTGATCAAAGACACCTTGGAGTGTAGGTTCATAGCTCCTTGAAAGTGGAGTCACAGGTAGATAGGATAGTGCAGGCGGCGTTTGATATGCTTTCCTTTATTGGTCAGAATATTGAGTACAGGAGTTGGGAGGTCATGTTGCGGCTGTACAGTGCATTGGTTAGGCCACCGTTGGAATATGGTATGCAATTCTGGTCTCCTCCCTATCGGAAAGACGTTGTGAAACTTGAAAGGGTTCAGAAAAGATTTGCAAGGATATTGCCAGGGTGGAGGATTTGAGCTATAGGGAGAGGTTGAAAATAAGATGGCCCTCCCTGCTTGGTATATAACCTACAGACTAGTAGAAATACTAGAAATCCCTGGAGCGTCGGAGGCCGAGGGGTGACCTTATAGAGGTTTACAAAATCATGAGGGGCATGGATAGGATAAATAGACAAAGTCTTTTCCCTGAGGTGGGGGAGTCCAGAACTAGAGAGCATAGGTTTAGGGTGAGAGGGGAAAGATGTAAAAGAGGCCTAAGGGGCAAAATTTTCATAGGAAGTAGTGGAGGCTAGTACAATGAGCTGCCAGAGGAAGTAGTGGAGGCTAGTACACTTGCAACACTTAAAAGGGATCTGAATGGGTATATGAATAGGAAGGGTTTGGAGGGATATAGGCCAGGTACTGGCAGGTGGGACTAGATTGGTTTGGGATATCTGGTCGGCATGGATAGGTTGGACCGAAGGGTCTGTTTCCGCGCTGTACATCTCTATGACTCTAAGATATAAAGTAATATTTCAGAAGGAACACCGTAGTATCAGTGACAGCAGTAGAATCTATATATTCCCATTTTGTATAGTCCAACTCAGGTCACAAACTCAGAGGTAAATGTTCTAGGATTCCATCTTTATCACTCAAAATTAATGGCTCAAAACTCATTAAACTAGTCAAGAAAATTAATAAAATTCTTCCATTTCAGTCCAAGGGACAACTATGCATTTGGCTGCACTGCAAGGATATGGAATTTACAATTTTTTTTGCAAATACAAACAAAATCTTGGAAATTTACTTTACAGTAAAAGATACTTGCTCTTCCAATGGTTCAAATGCTATCATTTTCGTGTTGCTGTGCTAGAGGGATGTAGCTCAGATTTCACTTAGCTGAACCTGGCCCAGCTTGAAAGCATGGATGATAACATATTGGCCTCTGCACTCCGCACATACACAGGAACCAAAATCAGACGACCTTCAACAGGTCCACATCCTCCAATATGCCCACATAACCCCACACCCCACACCCCACAAACAGAAATGAAATCACTTGAGGTGCCTCTAGTGACTGACTGAATTGCTATCTTGTTCAGCCTAGAAAAGCATAATATATTGGAGTACAAGAGCATAACCTAACAGGAGCTGAAAATGTGTTGCTGGAAAAGCGTAGCAGGTCAGGCAGCATCCAAGGAACAGGAGAATCGACGTTTCGGGCGTAAGCCCTTCTTCAGGAATTCCTGAAGAAGGGCTTATGCCCGAAACGTCGATTCTCCTGTTCCTTGGATGCTGCCTGACCTGCTGCGCTTTTCCAGCAACACATTTTCAGCTCTGATCTGCAGCCCTCACTTTCTCTCATAACCTAACAGGAATCAATATCTTTACAGAGGGGATAGGCAAAGCAAGAAATAGGAAATTAAAATATCTAATTTACAGTTTACATTTGGGTGAAGCTAATTATACTGCCCATTGCATCGGATTTGAATCTAAATAGTCACTTGAAAAACCAGCACCCCATTCACCAGGCTTAATGCCAAAAATGCATTCTTTTCAGGAAAAGAATCAGATAAACTAATTACAAAAAAATTCTGTATAAATTTAGCAACTAATATCACAATATGAGCTGATATCATCATTCCTTTAGAGGATCACCAACATATCCAATGTCATGAGAAATACAATGTACACATGCCCAGATTTAAATAAAGGTTTAAACTGTTTTTATTTTTAATCTATGTACTGGAAAGGAATGTTACAAAAAAGCAGATTGTTGAACCAGATGTTACAAAAAAAGCAATACATTTAATAAAGCAATTTGAAACAAAATGTGCAGCCTGACAAAATGATTTAGGCAAAATACTGTATACTGTAAAGGTATTTGAAGTTAAAATGGATTTTCTTTATCTTTGATGCTATATGAGGTTGATTGTTTATGCACAAACACTTCACTAAAATACTTGGTATTCAAACCTAAACGCCAAAATTCTGAACATGAATTTTAAAAATTCTAAGTAAATCTGGCAGAGGCAATTTCACATCCTCAAATTCTACCACTGCGTGAGATTAATTTGCAGATTACTGTTGATACGTTCGTTGCAAATCGAACAGCCCCCAGTAATGATGAAAACATCTGCCCATAGCATTAAGAAAACATATTGTTGAATCATGTATGGTATGTACAAATAAAAATTAGAAGGGAAACCAATACCGTATATTTATATCAGAAATGGTCAGGTGCGATTTCCTTACTGGTTATTGTGGGCTTCAAGACCGTTTGTTTAATGTTTAAAAAAAATCGCAGCAGCACATCAGCGAATTCAGAGAAACAGTTTTTTTTCCTAATGTAATCATGTATATATTTTCCTGAAAACCTACAAGGGAAAAGACAAAGTGGGTCCATCATAACTTTCTGCACCTTCTGAGCAATGTCTCACGAACCCCTATTATAATGGGGGGGGGGGATGACAGCTTTGGCAAAATGTGCAAACACTACACCTTATCTAATTCGGTTTATTCAACGGGATCATTGTTCTTTATTTTTGCAGAAAGCCACCAACCTTCATGTCGCCGATGATGGTCTGAAACAATCCACCGAGAGCACTGCATTCCTTCTCGATAACAGCCTCCATTTTCCCCGGAATAACGTTAGGAAAGCAAGAAAATTCCACAGCTCGGTGTCCAGAAACGATTGAGATAAAATGCCTTCACAGGTCCTTTACTTCGAGAGAGGGAGCGCACAAACAAATTCCCTCACAACCCACCCAACAGTTGGCGTTCGTCCTCCTGATTAAAATGAGAGCCTTCCTGATGTGGGAATAAAAGAGAGGGGGTGGGCGGCTGGTGGTGGACTAGATGATGATGAGCAGGACGAGAAATCGATGCCACTATTGGTGTCTTGTTGGATGATGGCAGGACAACAACAATAAAAATAATTACGCACTATTATTGCCCAGAGTCAGTGTTTACGGCCGAGGTGAGTGAGAGCCACTGCTCTTTTCGCAATGCCGACAAGAGCCATTGTTCTCTGCACGGATCATGTCGACATGATGCGGCAGGTTGCAAAACAAAAGAGGGTTATAAAATACACACCGAAAGGCAAAAAGGGAAGGTGGGAACAGGGCTTTCCGCAGCCGATGAGAAACCGAGAGATCGCACGCTCAGGAAAACGGCCCCGCACCAAAAAGAATCATACGACACACTACAGCCACTCAGCGGGAGAACCAACCTCCCAGCCCCAGCAACACGGCTCCACTGATGAAAGGGCCGCCGCTGCCGGCTTGCTGAACCTCCCACTCCCACTGTGCGCGCTCCCGTACTCGGCACGCCACCCGCGTGCCCGCTCCCTTTCCCGCAAGGCGCGCGAGCGCGCGCGACGTCAACGGCCTCCCCCCTTCCCCGAAGCGCGCGCTCTGACCTAACCGTTTGTCCGCGTGCAAAGTGTGGGTGAGGCTCGTGTTAGCCCAGGGCTGCTTTCTGTCTTAGCTTCTCTCTGTCTTTCCAACCGACTTGTACTGTCAAACTATGAGATCCCTGCCTGATAGGTGTTGCAGCCTATCGAACTGTCCGATCTGCACAGGACCTTCCTACCCAATTTCATTTAAGTTGAGCAGCCATCAACATCTTGGGGGGTACTGTTGACTAAATATATAATGGCAAGTCAGAGGTTAGCAATACTGCAGTTAGTGACTGACGTTGCTTCCCAAAGCCTGTCCACCTTCTCCAAAGCATAAGTCAGGAGTGTGACGGAATACTTTGAGGTTGGAGTTCAGCTCCAACAAAACATTCAAAACACCATCAGCTTGACACCACCCAGAAGTAAATAACGTACCTGATTGGTACCGCATCCACAAACATTTAGCCCCTTTAGCTCAATAGAATCATCTTCAAGGTGAACAGTGCAAATTCACCAAGGCTCCTTAAACAGCACCTTTCATACTCCATGGCCGCCATCAACTAGAAAGGTAAGGAGATATACAGGGACACCACCATCTGAAAGTCCCCCTCTCTAATCACAAACCATTTTGATTAGGGACCACATCAAACAATGTCACTGGGTCAAAATCCTGGAACTCCTTCCCTAATGGCATTGTGGGTTTACATGAACTGCAGCTCACCATCATCCCGAAGGCAACTGGGGATAGCAAGGGATGAAAACAGAAATTGTTGGAAAAACTCATCAGGTCTGGCAGTATCTGTGAAGAAAAAGCAGTACTAAACATTTTGAGTCCAGCGATCATACTTCAGAACTGAAAATTTTAACTCCGCTTTCTCTCCATAGATGCTGCCAGACCTGCTGAACTTTTCCAGAAATTTCTGTGTTTCTGAATTCCAGCATCTGCAAATCTTTGGGTTTTTTTTGTTTTGGATGAAACCAAGGCATGTCCTCTGTATCATGTTTGTTTGTCTCACACCCCATTAAATTCAGCTGTGCCACTCACTTAAATTTGTACAGGTACATTTAGATACAATCATGAGACTTGACAATTAATTTTATATTTTTTTGTATAAAATCTTGAATTTATGACTATACATTTAATACCTGTGTTGTACTTTCCACCAGCGCAACTGCAAAGAATAATCAGTAGCCATAAAAGTGTGAACTGGAGAAACAGGCTCCCTGGTGGATACTCCTTTAATTTCACCTACAACCCTGCTTATGTATACACCTTTCCTCATTTTATTGTCTGGTGAGTCACAATGGTAAGAAACAGGCTAAGAAAATTGCTGCTTTCAATATGTAAGCTCTGGTCAGAATTGATCCAGTGTTATTTAATTTTATTAAGACAGTCTGTTCCAAAGCTTGTAATAGCTGTATCGAAATGAAGTAGAAAGTAATGATTCAATGGGCAACAGTAAAGACTGCAGAGTAAATATCACAACTGGTTTACAAATATCTGATATCTTACAATTACATTAATGTCTTACATTATACATTATCAATCATAAAGAAAATTGTTTTGAGTATAAACACATGGATTTGTAAGCTTTTCCTATCAACATGAAGTTATAGCCCAGAAACACCTCTCATTCAGTTCCTGGTCTGAACAGAGCTACTTTATTTAAGTTCAGAAGCAAATTGACATTTTATAGTTGGCTTCATTGATCTTGGACTAGGGAGTACAAAATCACTCAGTGTTCTTTTCTCTTAAATCATAATCAAGTAACCATAACTGAAAATATAAACATTGAATATGATAAGACTCAAAGTTGTGATCAATTTGGTCTCAACCAAAGAACTGAGCAAATCTCGCCGTCGCTGGATTAACAGATACTCGGTGAGGTACTCCATGACAGGTGTCTATGATATTGTACTCAGGAAGTAGTCATCACCTTTGCGAGAGAGAGGGAATCAATTCATGAGGAAAATAAAATCGTGTTTGTATTTCATTGTACATAATAATTGACTATGCCAGTAGCTGAATTGCCGTCAGAATTAAATCAGTAATGAAAATTATGATATTATCAATACCGGAAATACAAATTAAAATCAGAACATAATGGAACGAATTCAGCTAGTCAGTATATTTGGGGAAAGAAACAGTTAGTGTCAGGATCATGATCTTTCATCAGACGTAGAGTTAAGATTGCCCACTTTATGAAACTTACGGTCAGCTTGTTACACTGCCATGTGTACAGACAACAATATGTCAAGAGAAAATATATGGATAACAATTTAGTATATTCTATTGTGTGTTGCAGTATGCAGTGGTCGAATATGAGATTGCAGCCAAACATTTCCCTGGCATAATTTTCCAAACTCAAACATGTATGTTGAGTAGGTGGCACAATACGTGGGAAGATACCAAGTGGAGAACAGATAACAACATCAAATTTACAATTCCATAGCACCATTTGCACTGTCTTTGTTTTTTCTGATTTTCACAATTCAGCCAAGCAAGTCTATTACTTTTTTTCCTACCCAGACCTAATGTGTATCTTGCAGATATTTGTTGGAATTGCAATCCTTATTCCACTGTTTAGACCCTGTCCAAGTGCCAAACATCTACAGACTCAGTTATGCCTATGACATAACTGAGTCTAATGGTATGTGAATTGCAGTGCCTGTATGATGCATGAATGAAGACTGTATCTCCCAGTGATTGATGGGTCATTTCAATCAGCACATCTCTTGTAGCTGTTTGCAAAGGCAGAGTACTTACCGTATGCAGTCAGCCCATACTTGCAAAACTCTAAGCAGAGTGTTCAACACCAGATTTAATTCCACAATTGTGAGAAAGTGATGGCCAAATTAGTCTCATGCAGTTTCCTTTGAGTTTGATATTCTTCAAGACAAAAAGCTTTGGCTGCTGCAGGAGGGACCATTCCCTCTGGGACAACCTGGTGCACTCCTCCTCACTCCAAAACATCTCCACCCCCACAGCACTTCTTTTGCATTCAGAGAAGGTGCAGCATTGCTCATTTACCTCTTCCATCCTCACTATCCAAGGCTGCAGACACACCTTTCAGGTGAAGCAGCAATTTACCTTCACTTCATTCAATTTAGTCTGCTGTATTTACTGATCACTGCATCAACACCACTGCAATGGGGAAACAAAACACCGATTCTGTGACGGCTTTGTGGAACACCTACATTCTGTCCACAAAAGTTACCCTGAGCTTCCAATTGCCTGCCACTTCAGCACACATTGTGTTCTTTCTCCAAAATCTCTGTCTCGAGATTGCTGCAGTGTTCCAGTGAGGCTCAGCGCAAGCTGGAAGAACAGAATCTCATTTTCTGCTTGGAGATCCTGCAGTCTTCAGAGTTCAATATTGAGTTCAATACTCCTTTCATGTCCTTTACCCAACCCAACATCAGATCATTTCCTGACATGGCATACTTTCAGCACAGCCAACCCCTACTTATGGTTTCCAATATCAACTTTTCTCCTTTCCTGGCTTATTTTCAGCCACCCCTTTTCTGCCCAGCTGCCTGTTCAGCCTACTGGGCTCTGTCTCCATCTATCAATGCATTCCTTCTCCAACACATCTCTGCTCCTGTCATCAGCATATATGCCCCTTTTTTCTAGCTACTATCAGTTCTGAAGAAGGGTCACTGGACTCAAAACCTTAACTCTGCTTTCCGTCCATAGATGCTGCCAGACCTGGTGAGTTTCTCCAGTAATTTCTGTTGTTAAGCATGCATATAGAGTCATAGATTCATAGAGATGTAAAGCAGGGAAACAGACCCTTCGATTCAACCCTTCCCCACCGACGAGACATCCCAACCCAATCTATTTCCACCTGCAAGCACCCAACCCATATCCCTCCAAATCTTTCCTATTCATATACCCATCCATAAATATTGCAATTGTTCTAGCCTCCACCATTTCCTCCGGCAGCTTATTCCATACACGTACCAACCTCTGCGTGAAAACGTTGCCCTTTAGATCTCTTTTATATCTTTCCCCTCTCACCTTAAACCTATGCTCTCTAGTTCTGGACTTCCCCACCCCAGGGAAAATACTTTGGCTATTTATCCTGTCCATGCCCCTCATAATTTTGTAAACATCTATAATGTCACCCCTCAGCCTCCGACGCGCCAGGGAAAACAGCCCAGCCTGTTCAGTTTCTCCCTATAGCTCAAATCCACCAACCCTTGCAATATCCTTATAAATCTTTTCTGAACTCTTTTAAGTTTCACAACATCTTTCCGATAGGAAGGAGACCAGAATTGCACGCAATATTCCAACAATGATCTAATCAATGTCCTGTATAGCCACAACATGACCTCCCAACTCCTGTACTCAATACTCTGACCAATAAAGGAAAGTATACCAAAACCTTCTTCACTATCCTATCTACCTGCGACTCCACTTTCAAGGAGCTATGAACCTGCACTCCAAGGTCTCTTCATTCAGCAACACTCCCTTGGACCTTACTGTTTTGTATAGAGAAGTCTTATTCGACAGTTTGAGGGCTGGCATTTTAATAAAATAATGAAAGCAAAGTCGAGGGCCAGTAAAGGCCACTCAGTTGATTAGATTTCTAGAATAATTCTGTTTTCCAGTTGTGACTTTCAGCTGCATTTTAAATAATCTGAGGCAGATAAATTAAGAGAATTATAATTTCTTCTGATCCCAGGTTACGGCCTTAATTTTAAAGTAGTGGTGAGATCTTACATAAATATATTGTATAAAATATGACCATTAACCTTTCGGCGTGATTCCTTTTACACGATAAAGCAGATTTGCTGTTTTGTCTCTCTAATGATTGTAACAAGGTCAGCCAGGTGGACCTCATAGAATATGAGTTCTTTGATTGAGGCTATTAATCTGATCTGATTAGTGAACCCTGGCTGGCAGATAAAAACAGGAGGAGTGTCAGACATCCTGACACTCAGAGCTGGCACTGAAGGAGCTGGATCAGTGTCAAGGACCTTCCACACGTAAATAAAGGGTGACTTGGTGACAGGACACCAGCCTCTGTGGAATTATTTCTTTCTATAGCGCATGCATTTGTTGAATTGTGACAGGAACTAAACATAATAATTTCATGATAAAAGGTTATTGAAAAAAAAGCAGGAAAAATGTGAATGGCAGCTAGGAATATAAATGGAATTTAACAAAGCATTAAAAATCAAAGAAAATCAAGCATTTATCAAAGAAAACTCAAAGCACCAGATTATAATCATATATCTGAAGTAAATTCAACACAGTACTTTCAAACATGACAAGATAGCAGAATAAGAACATTCAGATTCAAGATTGCAAAGAGCAAATTTAGGTCCGAGGTCAGGAAGTTTTTATTTTCAAAATGGGTGGTTAATGATTAAAATCTGCTACAAAGGAACATTGTTAAATCCCTAATACTTGAATTTAAGAAACAAGAGGCTATAATGTAAAGATATTACTGTTAATATGCTGGAAGGATAAGACCAAATGGGTAATGATACATCCATTGAACAGCAAGATCAGCGCTGCACTCCTCACAGCTTAGTTGTAGTGCAGAACTATATTTTAAAAAGTGATTCTGCATTTCCACAATTTTAATACACTGTTCAAATAATGTTATTTGATCACATGGAAGGAGAAATTTACTATAAAAATAAAAAGCTGTTTCAGAATGCAGCTCTCACCTCTTGATGGGAATTTTATCCCGTGTTTTAAAATTAATTTTGGCATGAGGATATCACTGGCAAGTATTGCTGATAGAGGTTTGGTACAATTGAGAAGTTTGCCAGTTGACTTGGGAAGACAGTGAAGAGTCATTGTTATTGCACAGGAGTCACACTTAAGCCAAACTGGCTAAACGATAGAAGATTTATTTGCAGCTAATGAGTGAACCAATCAGGCTTTGTAACAATCTGACAATTTCATTCCTACTTAGTTTCACAGCAGCTTTTTATCTATAGCTTTTGTAAACTGAAGTCAAATCTTCAAGAGACCACAATTTGGATTTCAAAAGTAGATTAGTGGCTCAATCGCATAGTCACAGTGCTATCATAACCCATTTGATGTGCTACACTTAATTGTGTACTTTTTGCACATTTTGTAAAAGAAGCAGAGACTCTGCATAAAATATGGATTTCTCACTTGAAATGCTTGCTCTATGACATTCATTACTTTAGAATGCTGTACATTTTCATTCAATTAAGTATTCATATTGCCTTTTAAAATGAATTTTCTAAATTAACTTCTGCTCTTCATGTATCAAGTCAAGCTTTCAAAAGATGAAGCTGCAGATGGGCTTCTTCCCCTCCAGGTAATATTCCTTCGCACGCAAATGTGTACGTCATCTTTCTGTACAATTCACTGTATGTGACCGTATGAACTCTAAGAATGAATTAGATATGAAAACATCACATATGCTTTACAGCACACAGAATATGATTGCACAAGCACTGAATGACATCTATCAGGACGCATTTTCATGACATGGATTGTCAGTGCTCATTGCCATTGTATAACCGAGGTCTGTTCCACTTACACAGCAATAGTTTGGTTATATCAAATTTGGGTCACAGTTTATATTTATCTCATTAGGCTCAATTATTACAAAGAAAAATAAATTTGTACTAAATTATAACAATAAATATAACAACTGTTAGTGGAAATTAGAATCTAATTGACATTTATTACTGAAGTTTAATGTAGCCATTTTTTGCTCTCCATGCAACAATACACACTGGCCCGTATTCAATATCTCCCTGCATTTAAGAAAATACTGAAATGTTTTCAGATGTTTATACCACTGTGTTTTTAAATAGGAGAGTTTCTTTTTAAATTCACTCATGAGACTTGGGCATTGCTAGGCTGGCCAGAGTTTATTGCTCATCCCCAATTGCCCTTGAGAAGGTGTTGGTGTGCTGCCTTCTTGAACCGCTGCAATCCATCTGCTGCAGATAGAATATTGTATATTAGTTTTAATAACTTGATGTCTGATTTTCCTAGTAGGTAAAACATGAATGAAAAAAACCTTTTTATATTAAAAAAAATGACAGAAATAAAATGGCTGTAGTCCAAAAGATGAAGTGGTTTTAATATTTTTCCTAACACAACAATTTTCAGTCTCAGGGCCAGCTATCTATCAACTGTAATTGTGTTCATTCGAACTTTAATAAGATGTTCTTAGGTCTGTAGATAGAACATTACCTCAGAGATGTGAGGAACAAACAGAAAATATACATCTGCAATCTTCCAAGTTTACAGTTTTTAAAAAATGGTTTTGTTGGTAGACATTCCATAACAGGAACTTGGACTTCAAAAAAAACCATATTCAGTGTAAAGCATAACATTATCACAGTGTATAGAATTAAAGTAGCTAAAAGAACAAGGATTGAGCAATACACAGCTGAATTGGGCTGATCTCTTCAGTGGCACAATTCCCAGTGAAAATGCAAAGCAAGCACTTCAAATTCCACCAAATTTGTGATGTTATTTCAGTTCTTGTCATGCCAGTGTTGGACTGGGGCGGACAAAGTTAAAAATCACACAACAGCAGGTTATAGTCCAACAGATTTATTTGGAAGTACTTCCAAATAAACCTGTTGGACTATAACCTGGTGTTATGTGACTTTTAACTCAGTTCTTGTCACTATGGTTAATCCATTCAAATTTTCAAACTGTGTGAGTTACAGTCAAACCAGTCTGGCCTGTTCCATTACTTTACCACTCGTAGCTAATCTCATTACATAATTTCCTGAGTCTTCCCTCTTCTTAAAGACATCAGCTTGATAGACACAGATAACTTTGTAATACATGGCAAATGGCAGTCCCATATGAGAAATTAACATTGACAACCTACTGAGTTATGAGAACAGTCACGCTGAGCCCAAACATGTGTGTTCATCTGATAACATACTTGAAAATTTAACTTAGCTGAACTGTAAGACTATATGACATAGAAACAGGAGTGGACTTCATGGCCCATCAAATCTGCCCTGCCATTCAATAAGATCACAGCTGATTTGATAATCCTCAACTCCACTTTCCTGCCTTATTCCCATAATCCTTCATTTCATTACTGATTAAACATTTATCAGCTTTGAATATACTTAATGTCCCAACCTCTTCCTTCTGTGATAAAGAATTTCACAGACGCCACAACTGTCTGAGAGAAGAAATTGCTCCTCATCTCTATAGGCACTCATTTCTGGGTCAAAACAAGACTCAGCCAGATAATTTAAGGGGATGGTTTGCAAATATTTTTTTGATTAAAATGAACCATTTTCAGTTGGACTTAGTGAACTGATGCCTGTCTAATAATATTAAATGTTGCATGCAAACAAAACAGAACAAAATCGGGGAGATAGGTGTGCCTGCTTCACATTGTCTGTCCATCCTTAACAGGATCCAAGGGAAACCAGAAAACAGAGAGAAAGCAAAAGGCAGTGACACAACATGTTGGGAACAAGGGGAGAACTTGAACACAGGAAACACCTGTTGTTTCACGATACTAGCTTACTGTTGACCGCAGGACCTGGGCAGTCAGCCAGATTGACCCGGTGTGCATCGATCCTGTATCACACTAGCAATTAGGTCTCTGTAGACTCTCAAGAGGAAGGGAGGAGGGGGAGGGAATCAGTGGACCCCATTTTGATGATTCACTGATGCAGTACTGAGTGAGTATTGCATTAAGAACATGAGTGTGTGAAGCAATATGGTTTCTGAACTAAGAAACTGATGAAATGGTGCCAAAAACAATAACTGTCTTTTTTTAAAAGCATGGGTCATTTTTCACCTGTCTGGATTCATTGGATAAAGTTCCACAAAGATTATTATGGAAAATAAAAGCTCATGATATAGGGGGTAGCAAAGATACAACATTGGATGACTCTCAGGAAATAAAAGAGGCATAAATTAGGTATTTTTATTTGTCAGGATTTAACAAATAATGTGCCACATGGATCAATGCTGGGACCTCAAACATTTATGACTTATGTAAATTATTTAGATAAAGGGACAGAAGCTATGGTTGCCAAATTTGCAAAAAGGTTGGACAGATTTGTATATGCTGGACTTCAAAAAGAGGTGACTTCAAAAAGGTCTTGGCAGGGTAAATGTGGAGAAGATATTTTCTCTAATGGAAGAATATATGGCCATGAGTCACTGTTTAAATATAAACCGTTGCCCACTAAAAACAGATGAGGTGATTTTTTTTTTCTCAGGAGTGTCATACTTGACTCTGAAGAAGAGTCATTGAGACTCGAAACGTTGGCTTGCTCTCTCTCCATAGATGTTGCCTGACCTGCTGTGATATCCAGCATTTTTTGTTCAGTACAGATTCCAGCATCTGCAGTAATTTGCTCCGACATTATATTTCTTTGTAAGTCTTTTTCTGAAAGGTGGTGGAAGAAGAGACCTTGAATATTTCTAAGTCAGAGGTGGATTGATTTTGGTAAGCAAAAGGGTAAAAAAATCATTAAGAGCAGGCAGGAATGTGAATTTGAAATTAGTCAAATCAGCCATCATGATATTAAATAGCAGAACAGGTTGGAGGGACTGAATGGCATATTGCTGCTGTTTGTTTACATTTTGTATAAGTGAAACCCATGGCTTATTTTCCATCCCTCAGAGGTATTGAATAAAATTGCAGTTTTGTACCCCTATTGCTTCTAAAATCCATTAATTCAGCTGAGACCACAGAAAATACCCAGGACCTTTCTAGTTTGGATAATTCAATCCTGCCATGTAATCAATTCACCTACTAAACCATTAGAACAGAATACACACAGATTTGCATCTGAACTCAATTTTAGTGGGTATAATTAAAATATAAATCTTCCTCATAATGACCAATAAACTAGTGTACAGTAAGCTGTCTCATGTGGATCTGCTGATATTATCAAACTTACTAAATCAGCAGAAACCTGTCACCTGCCAGTTTTCTGGATGGTATGCTATCTCCTCCTAATTAGTGATTTCATCCATTTCATTCCTTCATTCTTGCCACTATGTTGGGTTGAATCGGAGAAAATATCTAGCACAGATAGAGTCCTGCTCTTAAAGATCCTCCTCAAAATGTACTTTCAGATTTTCTTTGACTAACGCCTTTTCCGTCTGGTGGTGTCTATTCTATTGTTACTGCGGTTGAGTGTTTGTCTGGGAGGTAAAATGTTGCATATGTGTTCTGTCAGTCTCAGTTGTCTCTAAGGTCCTGAAGATACCTCTGAACTGTCCTGTGTGGCATTTCAATTAATGATGTGGTCTTCCAGGACTTTATGTAGGCATCACCAGAAGACATTTAATGTTTACAGTTCCTTTGTCTTCTCTTATGCCTCACTGGCATGGATTACATTTGATACTGCAGTTTTAAGGATCCATTAATAGTGCTGGGATCTTGCACTGCGTGGGGTCACTCAGACAAATGCTGATTTTATGAATAATCTCTGCATCACAAACCCTGAAACGTTTGTTTCTTAGATAGGGAAAGTGATCAACATCCTCATGTTGTTGCCTGATCATGATGGGGCCTGATGCCATTTAGTCACATAACAGCTGATGCTCAGACTAATTGTGGCACCATCACAAGACTTGTGGTCATATTATGCAATTTCACTGCCAGCAAAAGACAATGTAATCTGCAAATTCCAGATCTGTCAACTGATCATGTTGCCATGGAGTTCAAAAACCTGCATTTACTTTGGCTTTTATAACGATTTCCATCACCAAGAGAAAAAAGCATTGGGAAAGGAGTAGAGCACACAATGAAGGTGATATTGGTGTCCGTGTTGCTCTTGATGCAACAGCTTGAATCACATCATGAAGTTTTGAAAATATTAATATCCAGCATACTGTTAAATTGTTGATGTTATGCTGGGTGACTACCAACAGCTGTTATTGAAAGCCTTACTGCAATTCTTGACATTTACAACAAGTGCCAAGCATAAAATTCTGCTCACAGCAAGATCTGCCACCCTGGAAGCCTGCCTTTCCTTCAAAGGGTACAACATAATTCTGCTTTCAATCTGTTGACAAGTACAGTGCTGAACACCTGCCAGATATTGAATGTTATGCCCCTGAGTCATTGCAGTTGCTGAGGTTCCCTTTCTTTGATTACTTGATGCTTACTCATCACCAGCATATCCGCTGCAATCCAAATTTTGGACTGGTCTATGATTTCTGTCAAGATAGTATTCCAATGATGTCTAAACAACTCTGCTGGTAACTCAGGCTCTTTGGACCTTTGACCTGGCACTTTTTCCCAAATTGGAATTTAGCTGCTGAGGTGCAGTGTGGTCAAGTTTGAATATGGAGCTAGAACTGAGCATCCCAAAACCATTCTGTCCACCTTGTTTCATTCTGTTCGTTCCTGGTAAATTGGTGTTGCTTCTTCCGCAAAAAGATATGAATTAGGAACAGAAGTAGGTCATGCAAGCTTCACCTTTCAATAAGATCATGGTTGATTTGAATATGGCTTCAACACCACACTCCTGCTTACCCCATTAGCTTGATTAATGAAGGGAATCAAAGGTCACCTAGCTCCGAATACTTTAAACAGTGACCCTGTCTCCACTAGTCACTGATGAGAGGTAACTTTAAATATTCTCAACCGTTTGACAGAAAAATGCTTTAAATGGGAGAGTCCTTATAGCCTAATTTAATGGATGGTTCTTCGAACTATTGGCTCCTATACATTGTCTGGATCATTAGATTTGCACCTCTCTGCCTTTGAATAATTCTTGTTTGTCTGTTCTCCAGCTCTTCACTGCTTTATCCAATCTTCTGTATTCTCATCTCTTTGCTTCATACTAATTTGTTAGTCTCTTGCTCTTCACCACCTTTCAGCTCTCATGTGAATTCAGTAATCCTTTGTTCTTTGTTTTCTCTCCTCCCACCACTGGTGTTTTCTGCACTCCAAGCACTTTCTCCACCTCTCCACCAGTATAAGGAGGAAATAATTTTCCAGAAATAGACCACAACCAAGAATAGGTACTAAAGTAATTAATATTAGCAGAGAAAAAAAAGACAATAAATGTCTTGGTCTATAGGCAACACCCTAGGTTTCAAAAATAGTTAGCTGCAAAGATGATGGATAAACTGAGTATGATTTTTCCCAATTAGCTATAATTGAGAATGGATCTAGCTGACTGAAAATTAGCAAATTTAAATCCATTATTTAGGAGTAGTGGGAGAGAAAGAGGGACTTGCAGACGAGCTAGCCTAGAAGCTGTCAGGAAAATGCTGGAATTAACGAAGGAGGTCTTATTGCTCTAGGAAAACTGTGGCATGAATATTTTGACAAATTCAACTTAGTATTCCAAGATGTAAATATTTGACAAGTAAAACTATGTAAATATTACAATTATTAATATTGAGGTGGTACACTTTTACTTCCAAATGAGATTTGAAAGAGTGTCTTACGAGATGAATATGCAAGATGAGAGCTCTTGGAGCTACTGCAAGCATTAGCAAGAAGAGAGGATTTATTGCAAGACAAGATAGGAAATAAGCCATTTGCAATTTGCAGTGTTATAGACAAGGTGACGAAACTGCTAAATATAGTGTTCTCTTCACAACTGCCTATAATGTGTTGGTTTTTGGAGAGGAACCTATGCGTTCTTAACAAACAATTTTGGATAATTTGAATAACCAGCATCAAGCTTCATGCATTTAAATAAAGAAAGGATTTTTATTTATGGGCTCACCTTGAAATCTAGTGCAACAGCATTCTTACAAAATACTCAAATACAGTTCGAGAGCAGTGCGCGTTTTACCAAAAACAAATGGTTCATTAGTTTATTTGCCCTATTCTGGGAAACATGTATTACAAGTCCAATAAAAGGCATCTTCACTCCTGAAATGTAATTTTGGCAAGTTCAAAACCCAAAGTCTCCTACAGTGATTTTTCAGGATTCTCCAAGGCACGGATTACAGTTAATCATGAAGTCAGTTGCCGATAATCTATACTGCGTGTTGCATTGGTGAACTCAAAAAGGCCATACTTGGTGACCTTGATTTTAAAGCTTCCAGTTCTTTTAAGGCATGGTTTTACTGCCTTTTCAGCTGCAATCTCAATTTCTGCTATTTAAATGTTCAAAGGAACAAACATGGTTGACAACGGAACGAGGACATGCCGCCACCCAAAGGACTAGCCACACTACCATACATCAGGAGCATTTCCGAACTGACAGCCAGACTACTGCGACAACTAGGACTCATAACAGCACACAAACCAACAGCCACTCTCAGACAACAACTCACCAGAACGAAGGACCTGATACCCAACATGAGCAAAACCAATGTAGTGTACAAAATCCCATGCAAGGACTGCACAAAACACCACATAGGACAAACAGGAAGACTGCTAATGATCCGTATCCATGAACACCAACTAGCCACGAAACGACACGACCAGCTATCCTTAGTAGCCACACACGCAGATGACAAGCAACATGAATTCGACTGGGACAACACTACCATTATAGGGCAAGCCAAACAGAGAACAGCCAGGGAATTCCTAGAGGCATGGCACTCATCCACAGACTCTAGCAACAAACACATCGACCTGGACCCAATATACCGGCCACTACAGCGGACAGCTGGAACTGACAACTGAAAGCGGCAGAGACAGGCCACTATAAATGCCGGAGGAAACATCACAGAAGCGCTTCACAGGAGGCTCCCAAGCACTGAGGATGTCACCTAGACAGGGGACGAAACTTTTGCAAGACAAATTCCCAGCTCGGCGAACAGAACCACAACAATGGTTGGCTTTAGTTGATCAGCCCCGCTTTGGTTTATTGAATGAAGACAATCATCCAGAGGGAGTTAGGACAATCACCTTCCCAATCTCAGGAAGAAATATTCAATTCTGGAATGTCTGAGGATCTCAAGGTGAGTAGTTGATATGAGTTGGTCTGTTCTTGTGAGGCTGTTCTGAATGCACAAGTCAGATCATCTCATAGTTGGCAGACATTGTTTTCTACATTTTAAAGGAAATGTGATGAAAGTCAAAGTCAGTTTCAAACAGTCCCCAGTGAATTAAGTCTGTATCAAGGAAAGATTGATGACAAGTCAGTGCTACTCGTACTGGCCTTTATTCCTGCATTCCAATCCCCATGCAATGAAATGTAGTTTCATTATAATTTTACAGCATTTTTGTGAGACCATTCCTGGAGTACTGTGCATACAGTTTGAATGAAGGAAATACTTTCCTTCTAGATAGTATAGACAGTGTTGTTCAATAACAAGAGACTGACTATAATATGTCTATATTATCTAACTAATTACTCTCTGGGATGGGCAATAACTGCTGGCCTAGTCAGTGATGCCCTCACTGAATGACGAAAGTCCCAATTCTGCATTAATACTTGTGCTATACTTTGTTTTTCACTCCTGTTCCATTCTGCCAATACATTGACCTCACTTGTAGGCCATTATCCAGATGACTCAACCAATCTTCAAGTGTGTTAGCCACTTTTTCTGCACATTTTACATGTGGCCCATCCCTTAAGTCCCTCTGGAATATATGCGACCGAAGCCCACAATTTGGGTAATTCGTCAATAGATGCAATCATTCTGTTATTTGCATCACAGTCATTTGCATTACCTTTATTCAACCCTGATCTACTACATTCAGTTCCATAGGAACTTCACCACAAAACCTCTGAGTATTTGAGGTTAAAAAGTGCTTCATTTAATTCTATAGCAGAGTGAAAGATTGTATTAATTGAGAAAATGAAAACCCTTTGATTGTCACGTTTGATAACTGCTGTTTTACTACCAGGACTTTTCAATTCCCAATGACTCTCTTATAAGTACACCACATCTCCTGAATTAAGATTCCATCATCTTGAATGGTATTGTACAATGCTCAATACTCAATTTCCTTAGACCACAACCTTAATGAAAGCTGGTCTGGCTAGCATTCAAATATGAATCAAGATTTAATATCTCCCAGAGCAGGAGGATAAACAGAACAAGGTAATTTGAAATTCTAGTTGAAACTTTATTGCTGGAACAGCACAGCAGGTCAGGCAGCATCCAGGGAACAGGAGATTCGACGTTTCGGGCACAGGCCCTGAAGAAGGCCGTCGAATCTCCTGTTCCCTGGATGCTGCCTGACCTGCTGTGCTGTTCCAGCAATAAAGTTTCAACTTTGATCTCCAGCATCTGCAGACCTCACTTTCTCCTCCAATTTGAAATTCTACCTGTGTAAGAACTATAACCTTTAATCATTTGGATAGAATTCTGTGCATAGAATTCCATGCCAGGCTACTTCTCAATTGGTCCATCGACTAAAAGTTTCTGTAGCGTTTAACTGATTACTGCATGATTCTGCCATGGATTCAAAGATTTACAGTTGCAACATTCCTGATCATCATGTTTCTAGGAACATAGGAACAGGAGTAAGTTATTGAGCCCCTCAAGCCTGTTCTAGGCTGGTGGAAGCAAATTCCAAACTTCTGCCACTCTGTGTGTAGAAGATGTTTCCCAACATCTCTTTTGAATATTCTTGCCCTAATTCTCAGACTATGTCCCTTAGTTCTAGTATCCCCAACTGGTGGAAGTAACTTATTTTTATTTATCCTCTTTTTCTGTTAATATCTTGAAGACTTCAACTAGATCATCCCTTCTAAATTCTAGAGAAAACAGGCCTAATTTGTTTAATATCTCTTCACAACATACTCCATTAAGTTCAGGTATCATATGTAAAGAAATGTTTTATTCCCTCTAAGGCTAATATACCTTTCCACAAGATGTGATATCTGGATTAGCTCACAGTACTCTAAGTGGGGTCTAACCAGGGTTTCGTATAACTGCAGCATAAATCTGCATTCTTGTACAACAATCCTCTTGACAAAAAAAGGCCAGCATTCCATTAGCTTTCTTGATTATTTTCTGCACCAGTTCATCACATTTTAAAGATGTTTGTGCACCTGAATCCATTTTGGACATCCATTATATTTAACTTCATACCATCTAGAAGTACTTGATCCATCCTTTCTCAGTCCAAAATGGATAACCTCTCACTTGTTTACATTGAATTTCATCTGCCACAATTTTGTCCATTCACTTAGTCTGTTAATGCTCCTTTGTAATTTTATGCTCTCATCTTCACTGTCTACAATGCTGCTTAACTTGGTGTTATCAACAAGTTTTGATATATTTCTATGTCATTATCCAGGTCATTAATTAATTAATAATGACAATAATTGAAAACCTAATGCAGACCCTTATGGGATATCAATGGCTACATCCTGTCAATGTGATACCTACAAGTTGTCCCTACTTTCTGTCATCTGCCACTAAACCAATTTCTCAGCCATGTCAGAAACTTGCCCTCAATTTTGTGGCTTTACCTCAGCTAACAGTCTCTTATGTGTGACTTTATCAAATGCCTTCTTGAAGGCCATCTAAACAACATCCATAAACATTCCCCTGCCCTCTAACTTTTTTTGCTCCTGCACTGAGATAGCCCAAACTGGTCCATGCCAAACAAAGTGTCCGTCCACACTAATCTCATTTCCCTGAACTTGGCCCATATCCTTCTAAACTTTTCCTATTCATGTATTTGTCAAATGCCTTTTAAATATTGTAATGTGCCCACCTCAACCACTTCTGCTGGCAGCTCATTCCATATGCGTACCACCCTCTGTGTAAAAACGTTGCCCCTCAGGTTCTCTTTTATTCTTTCCCCTAGAATCTTAAATCGATGCCCTCTAATCCTTGATTCCCCAACCCTGGAAAAAAGACTGAGTGCATTCACTCTATTCATGCCTCTCATGATCTTATATACTTCTACAAGGTTCCCCTCTCAGTCTCCTATGCTCTAAACAAAAAAGTTCTAGCTTGTCCAAACCGTCCCTATAACTCAAACCATTGAGTCCTGGCAACCTCCTTGTAAATTTCTTCTGCGTTCTTTCCAGTTTAGTAACATCCTTCCTATAACAAGGTGACCAAAACTGAACACAATACTCCAAATGCAGCCTCACCAATATCCTGTATAACTGCAAAATAACTTCCCAACTTCTATACTCAGTGCCCTGACTGATGAAGGCCAATGTGCCAAAAGCCTTTTTCACTGCCCTGTCTACCTGCAACTCCATTTTCAGAGAACCGTGCACCTGAACTCCAAGGTCTCTCTGTTCCCCTATATTCCTTGAGGCCCTACCATTCACCATGAAACTCCTACCTTGATTTCACGTTCCAAAATGCAAGATGTGGCACTTATCTGTTTAAAACTCCATTTGGCATTTCTCGGCCCATTTCCCCAGCTGTTCAAGGTCCTGCTGCAATTTCAAATAACCTTCCTCACCATCCACAATATCTCCTATTTTAGTGCCATCTGCAAACTTACTAATCATGTCTTATATATTCTCATCCAAATTATTGCTATATTAACAAACAGCAATGGACCCAGCACCGACCCGAGGCACTCCACTAGTCACAGGTCTGCAGTCCGACAAGCATCCTTCCAATATTACCCTCTGCTTCCTATCATGTATCCATTTGCCAGCTCCCCCTAGATTCCATGCTATTTAACTTTCCAGAGCAGTCTACCATGTGGAACCTTATCAAAGGCCTTACTGAAATCCATATAGACTACATCTACCACCCTGCCTTCATCAACCTTCCTGGTCACTTCAAAGAACTCTAACAAATTTTTGAGGCATGATCTCCCACGTACAAAGCTGTGCTAACTATTCCTAATCAAACCTTTTTGAAAAATTCAATGAGATTTGACAGGCATAACCTACCTGCCAAGAATCCATGCTGACTCTCACTGAAAATTTTCAAGGTGTTCAGTCCCCATCTTTGATAATAGACTCCAATGATTTCCCCATCATAGATGTTAGGCTAACTGTAATTTCCAATATTTTCTCTTTCACCTTTCTTAAAAATTGGAGTGACGTGCAATTTTCCAATCCAGAGCGAGGACCCCTGTATCTAGGGAATTCTCAAAGATTATAGCTAAGGCATCTATAATGTGCTCCCCTATTTCCATTAAAACCCTTGAATGGAAACTGTCAAGTCCTGGGGATTTGTCACTCTTTAATTCCATTAATTTCTCCATTAGCAATGTTTTACCAACATTAATTTTATTCGGTCCCTGTCTCTGATTCACCCATTAATTTCCTCAGGTCTTCTTGCAAGTCATTCTCCCTTTCTACCCTAAATATTGAGGCAAAATAATTTTTCAACTGTGTGGCCATTTGATAGTATATTTTCCATTCAGCAGGATCTGTGCCATATTTTGCATTGTTGTGAGCCCTTGCTTAATTCCAGAGTTGAGGGAGTTGGCTTATGTGGAGAGACTGAGTACGCTGGGATTACATTCATTGGAATTTAGAAGAATGAGGGGGATCTTATAGGAACATTTAAAATTATGAAGGGAATAGATAAGACAAAAGTAGAAAGGACAAGACGGTATAGCCTCAAAATTAGGGAGAGCAGATTTAGGACTGAATTCAGAAGAAACTTCTTCACTCGGAGAGTTATGAATCTGTGGAATTCCATGCCCAGTAAAATAGTTGAGGCTTCTTCATTGAATGTTTTTAAACCTAAGATGAATAAGTTTTTGCACAGTAAAGGAATTAAGGGTTATGGTGAGAGGGTAGCTAAGTGGAGCTGAGGCCACGAAGAGATCAGCCATGATCTTATCGAACGGTTGAATGGGCTCAAAGGGCCAAATGGCCTACTCCTGGGTGTATTACTTAAGTTCCTTTTTTAAAAAAAATTCAAATTATATTTTTATTGAAAAAGTAGATTTTTAAAAATATTACAACAAATACAAAACAATACAATTCAAAACAATACAAAGAAAGAACACAAAAAAGTTAAAAAACCCAACCCACCGTCATGTACAAATGCATAAATATATATAGAAAAATATATAATAAAAAAAACTCAACTAGCTATTTAATGAATTAAATAATAACCAACAACAAACTAATAGATAGTAATAACTCAACTCAGCCTAAACAAGATACTCATAGGTTAACAGTTCCTCCTCCCTGGATATTGGACTCATAAAACACAATTGTTATGGTTATGTAAAAGCCCTTATTAGTGTGGCAGCTAAATCTGTGGCTAGGTATGCCAAAAAGAGCTGCCATGTCTTATAAAAATTCTCAGTTTTGTGGTGTACCATACTTGTGAGGAAATCCAAGGGGATATGCTCTATAACAATCTTCCACCAACCTGACAGGCCTGGGGGGGATTTCAGATACCCAACCTAGCAAGATATTCTTTCTTGCACAGAAAGTGAGGATTTTGAAAATCTTTCCTTCTGCGCAACTGCAGAAACACACTGGGCAGGCCAAGAAGAGAGATTGGGTCCTTCTCCACCCTTACACCCAAAAACTCATCATTGTACCCGCCACAGTGCTCCAGTATGTTTGAAGCCTACCACAGGACCAGGGACAATGGTTAAGAGTGCCCATACAAACCTTGCACTTGGGATATGTTGAAGATACCCCTGGTTTAAATTTTGACAAATGGCCTGGAGCCAAGTAGATCCTGTGGAGAATCTTCAACTGTAAAACATGCGTGTATTGCAAATTGATATCTTTCTTGCATTTTCCCAAATATCTTCCCATGCCTCAGAGGAGACCTCAACATCTAGCTCTCTCTCCCGCACCCTGCAGAGTCATTTGAGTGGGCACCCCCCAATTGATGATATAAAGTGCTAACAGAAAGTATACTCTTAGCACTGAGCACCTTCCCCTCTATGTCAGATTTATACTGATCAGTCAAAAGTGTAGTTTTTTTAAAATAATATCCCTAAGTTGAAAAAAAATGAAAGAGGTCCCTGTTAGATAGCTTGTATTTCTGTGCTAACTGATCAAAAGACATCATTGTGTCTCCCTCAAATAAAATTGCCCATGCAAGACACACCCCTAACTGCCCAAAGTTTGAATCCTGAATCTATCATCCCCGGTTGAAAACCCGGCATATCCACTATAGGTGTAAGAGAAGATATTTTGCCAATATTTCCTTCCCTCTGCCAAATTGCCCTCCATGCTTTAACAGTATTGATAACTATTGGGTTATAGCAATATTCCCAAACTGTCCTCATTTTGTCCAAAAACAGCAAGCTAGTAAGGGTCACCTTGCCTGGGAGGTTTTGATATCTAACCATATTGAAAGAGGGTCACCACAGGCCCAATCAGTCATGTCGGATAAACGTGAGCTTAGTTGGTAGCTTTTAATGTCAGGGAGATCCACTCCCCTCAATCTGTGAGGCAATTGCAGTTTAGCTAATTTAATGAGGGACCGCTTACAATGCTAAATAAAAGAGCTGAACCAGCCATTCAGTCTCCTGAATATTTGTTTATTGAAAATCAGGGGGAGCATCTGTAAAAGGTATAACAAACGGGGGAGAATATTCATCTTAATAAGCGCTATCCAACCCAACCACGAGACCGGAAGCGCCTCCCATCTTTGAAGGTTTGTTTGATTTTGTCAAATAATTGAACAAAATTGGCTTTGAACAGCCGATCCAGAACTGGAGTAATGAATATGCCCAAATACACAAAAAACACCTGTGACCACTTAAATGGGAAGTGATATTTGCCCTCAAGACCTAGCACCTTTGTAGGACCGCCCATATGCATAGCTTCTGATTTTGCAAAATTAATCTTGTACTCCGAAAAGGCACCAAACGCACTGATACATTGTACCAGGCGAGGCACTGAAACTGCTGGATTTGACAAAAAAAACTTAGGACATTGTCCGCACATTGTATGTAATTTTGATCCCACTTCTGGGGCTGATATGTTGGGATCTCCATGAATGGCCTCCGCCAATGGTTCAACCACCGATGTAAAAAGCAGTGGTGAAAGGGGACAGCCCTGCTGGCTGCCCCTAAAAATGTTAAAATGGCTGGATATCATCCCATTGGTCCTGGATCAGTGGTGCTGGAAGAGCACAGCAATTCAGGCAGCATCCGAGGACAGGCAAAATCGACGTTTCAGGCAAAAGCCCTTCATCAGGAATAAAGGCAGAGAGCCTGAAGCGTGGAGAGATAAGCTAGAGGAGGGTGGGGGTGGGGA
>NC_057713.1:88233796-88299343 GCF_004010195.1 Chiloscyllium plagiosum | reverse complement strand
GGCACAGGTTTTACAGTTCCTGCAGTGGCAGGGGAAAGTGCCAGGATGGGGGGGTGGGTCGTAGGGGGGCGTGGACCTGACCAGGTAGTCACGGAGGGAACGGTCTTTGCGGAAGGCGGAGAGGGGTGGGGAGGGAAATATATCCCTGGTGGTGGGGTCTGTTTGGAGGTGGCGGAAATGTCGGCAGATGATTTGGTTTATGCAAAGGTTGGTAGGGTGGAAGGTGAGCACCAGGGGCTTTCTGTCCTCATCATCCCATTGGTGATGACCGCAGCGAGTGAGTCACTGTAGAGAACCTTTACCATCTTATAAAGATTTTGCCCAAGCCAAACTGCTCTGGAATATAGCAAAGGTATGGCCACTCAACTCAGTCAAGTGCCTTCTCTGCATCTAGAGAAATCACCAATCCCTGTATTGACTGTTGTTAACATGCTTGAATTATGTTAAGCAGTCTCCTAACATTATTGGAGCATCTGTAGCCCTTTATGAAACCCACCTAGTCTTCTGTAATAATAGAAGGTAACACAGTCTCCAGCCTTAACACGAGAGTCTTAGAGAGGATTTTAAAGTTCACATTTAACAGTGAAATGGGCCTGTATGAAGCACAGTCCTTCAGGACCTTCCTATTTTTAAGAATAAGCGAAATATTGGCCTCTCTCAGAGATGGCAGGAGACAATCATGGTTGTATGAATCATTAAACATATTGAGCATCGGGCCTGACAATATGTTTAGAAATTCCTTGTAGAATTCACTGGGAGGTATGTCGGAACCGGGTGCCTTTCCACTCTGAAGCTGCTTCACAAGGAACCCCTTGTTTGGAGGTCATACCCAGGAGCTCAGATCCTTAAAAAAAGACTCAATTTTGGCCGACACCTCTTCACAACCCTCAGATTGGTATAAATTAGAGTAAAATCTCTGGAATGCTACATTAATCTTTTTGGAGTCACATGTTAGGTTCCCTACCCTTCCCTCATCGGTTTAATGACTTGAGGGGTACTCCTTTTCCTGGCAAGATATGCTAAGTATTTGCCTGGCCTATCACCATGCTCATATAACCTTTGCTTTTCAAAGGTAAGTTCCTTCTTTGCTGTCTGTGTGAGCACGGAATTCAATGCAGAATGCAATGCCGTAATCCTGCGTAGCTTGAGGGCCTGTCAAAGTAAGCCTTCTTGGCTGCCTTCAACCATGCTTCGAGGAGACCTTGCTGCTTACCCTTCTGCCACTTCCTACTGGTGGAATATGAAATAACTAACCCCCCGGCATAGGCTTTGGCAGTTTGCTAAAGGACAGATAGGCTACTATCCAAGTCTGAGTTAATGTCTAGGAATGCCCGAAATTCCCTAGAGAAGTACTCCACAAAATTATCCTTGAGGATAAAGGGATCCATTCGCTAGTGTCTCAAATCCACTGTAACATCCTTAATCTTAACCAACAGATACACTGGAAGGTGATCAGAGATGGTAATATTATCAATCATACAAGATGCCACCAAGTCCAGGATTGTCACGGGGGTTAGAAGCAAAATCAATCCTGGTATGACATCTGTGCAGCTTGGGAAAAAATGCAAAATCCCTGCCTGTAGGGTGAAGATGCCTTCAGACATCCACCAACCTTAACTTCACACACAGATCCACTAAATTGTTTAGTTTGTACTGAGGGTATCGGGGGGCTTTTGGGCAACCTGTCTACTGTGGGATCCATGAGACAGTTAAAATCTCCCCTATAATGATATGCCGGGACTCAAGACTATTCAGTTTAGAGAATGCATCTACCAAACATTTGAGGAGATGGGCCAGAGAGCATTAAATACTTAAAACATCATATTCATCCCCGCTTATCAAGGCTTTGAGAATTACAAACCTCCCATGTGTGTCTTTAACACACTTGAGTAACTTAAATGGGAGATTCCTCCTAACCACTATAGCCACTCCCCTACTTCTGGTATTAAAAGATTAAAAGTAAACCTGATCAAAACTATTCTGCTGTAGTTTCAAATGCTCCCTATCATCCAGTGTGTCTCCCATAACAGAGCAATATCCACCTTCTCCTTTCCAAGACTCAAACGTACCTTTTTCCTCTTAATTGGTGAGTAACTCCCCTTGATATTCCAGGTACACCATTTAATCAAGTCATGAGCCATAACCTTCTGCAGTAGCATTTAAACTCCAGAGAGGAGGAACTCAAACCACAAATTTCTGACCCTTAGTGTCACATGATCTATCGAACATAAAGACTACATAAACTAAAATCACTATATTTAACAAACCTACAAAGCAATCAAAGATTATAAAGGAAAAAAAAAACAACAAACCAACATATAAAGTGCCAACGGCGCTGAATAGGGGAACTCGCCCCCTGCCCAAAGGGGGCAACTACGCATTCCAAAACCCAATTTCCCATCCCACTGCCAAAACTGCAGCCCAAGCATTTAAATACCTGAACCGGGTATTAACTGTCCGTAAGTAGACATATCCCCATCCCAACCATTTTTCCTCCTCTTAGCTAGAGCCGCATGCCAATAGAATTAGAAAAAAAAAGAAAAATAGCAATATAAATAAAGAAAATATTTTTAAAGAAAAAAGTGGTAAATACCCCACCCATCCTTTGGTATATTTTAACTTTAAAGTTGTTTTAAAACACTGATGGAAAAGGATAGATCAGATCTATAAGTAGAAGTTCTAAATTGGAGGAAGGCCAATTTTGATGTATTAGGAAAGAACTTTCAAAAGCTGATTGGGCGCAGATGTTTGCAGGTAAATGGATGGCTGGAAAATGGGAAGCCTTCAGAAATGAGATAACGAGAGTCCAGAGAAAGTATATTCCTGTTAGAGTGAAGGGAAAGGCTGGTAGGTAGAGGGAATGCTGGATGATTAAAGAAATTGAAATTTTGCTTAAGAAAAAGAAGGAAGCATATGTCAGGTATAGACAAGACAGATCGAGTGAATCCTTAGAAGAGTATAAAAACAGTAGGAGTATACTTAAGACAGAAATCAGGAGGACAAAAAGGGGACATAAGATAGCTTTGTCAAATAGAGTTAAGGAGAATCCAAAGGCATTTTACAAATACATTAAGGACAAAATGGTAACTAGGGAGAGAATAGGGCCCCTCAAAAATCTGCAAGGTGGCCTTTGTGTGGATCCGCAAGAGTTGGGACAGATACTAAATGAGTATTTTGCATCAGTATTTATTGTGGAAAAGGAATGTAGGAAAATAGATGGTGACATCTTGAAAAATGTCCATACTACAGAGGAGGAAGCACCAAATGTCTTGAAAGTGGATAAATCCCCAGGACCTGACCAGGTGTACCCTAGTCCTCTGTGGGAAGCTAGGGAGGTGTTTGCTGGGCCCATTGCTGGGATATTTGTATCATCAATTTGTTTCATTTGTATCAGGTGAGGTGCCAGAGACTGGAGGTTGGCTAACATGGTGCCATCGTTTAAGAAAGGTGGTAAGGACAAGCCAGGGAACTATAGACCAGTGAGCATGATGTCGGTGGTGGGCAAGTTGTTGGAGGGAATCCTGAGGCACAAGATGTATATGTATTTGAAAAGGCAAGGACTGATTAGGGATAGTCAACATGGCTTTATGCATGGGAAATCATGTCTCACAAATTTAGTTGAGTTTTTTGAAGAAGTAACAAAGAGGATTGATGAGGGCAGAGTGGTAGATGTGATCTATATAGACTTCAGTAAGGCGTTCGACAAGATTCCCCATGGGACACTGGTGAGCAAGGTTAGACCTCATGGAATACAGAGAGAACTTGTCATTTGGATACAGAACTGGCTCAAAGGTAGAAGAGAGAGGGTGGTGGTGGAAGGCAGCTTTTCAGACTGGAGGCCTGTGACCAGTGGAGTGGCACAAGGATCGGTGCTGGGTCGACTACTTTTCATCATATATATAAATGATTTAGATGTGAGCATAAGAGGTATAGTTAGTAAGTTTGCAGATGACATCAAAATTGGAGGTGTAGTGGAGAGTGAAGAAGGTCACCTTAGATTGCAAGGGATCTTGACCAGATGGGCCAATGGGCCGAAAAGTGGCAGATGGAGTTTAAATCAGATAAATGTGAGGTGCTGCATTTTGGGAAAGCAAATCTTAGCAGGACTTAGACACTTAATGGTAAGGTCCTAGGGAGTGTTGCTGAACAAAGAGACCTTGGAGTGCATAGCTCCTTGAAAGTGGAGTTGCAGGTAGATAGGATAGTGAAGAAGGCATTTGGTATTCTTTCTTTTATTGATCAGAGTATTGAGTACAGGGGTTGGGACGTCATGTTGTGGCTGTACAGGAAATTGGTTAGGCCACCGTTGGAATATTGCGTGCAATTCTGGACTTCTTCCTATCAGAAGGATGTTTAGGTTAGATTAGACTACTTACAGTGTGGAAACAGGCCCTTTGGCCCAACAAGTCCACACCGACCCTCCGAAGACCAACCTACCCAGATCCATTCCCCTGCATTTACCCCTTCACCTAACACTACGGGCAATTTAGAATGGCCAATTCACCTAACCTGCACACTTTTGGACTGTGGGAGGAAACCGGAGCACCTGGAGGAAACCCACGCAGACATGGAGAGAATGTGCAAACTCCACACAGACAGTTGCCTGAGGCGGGAACTGAACTCGGGTCTCTGGCGCTGTGAGGCAGCAGTGCTAACCACTGAGCCACCGTGCCGCCCTATGAAACTTGAAAGGGTTCAGAAAAGATTTACAAGGATGTTGCTATGGTTGGAGGATTTGAGCTATAGGGAGAGGTTGAATAGGTTAGGTCTGTTTTCCCTGGAGCGTCGGAGGCTGAGGGGTGACCTTATAGAGATTTATAAAATCATGAGGGGCATGGATAGGACAAATAGACAAAGTCTTTTTCCTGGGTTGGGGGAGTACAGAACGAGAGGGCATAGGTTTAGGGTGAGAGGGGAAAGATATAAAAGAGACCTAAGGGGCAACATTTCCATGCAGAGGCTAGTATGTGAATAGAATGAGCTGCCAGAACAAGTGGTGGAGGCTAGTATAATTGCAACATTTAAAAGGCATCTGGATGGGTATATAAATAGGAAGGGTTTGGACGGATATGGACCGGGTGCTGGCAGGTGGGATTAGAGGAGACTGCAGGCTGGGTCGCGGGCCTGGCCTCAGATGCTCCTCCTCCCTTCTTCAGCATCTCTGGATGGCCAAAATGCAGGTAAGTTGATTTTTCACAGTTTCCTGGGACTTCCAGAGTCCCAAGATATTGCAACGGTCCGGGTTGGGCAGGTTCGAAGTTCATTCCACTTGTGCTGCAGTGCGGAGCTCTGCAATGTGATCCTCCTCGATCACTGCCATCTTGGAACCCCCCATGTTCTTTAGTTTTATGTGGTCCCTTATCTCTTTAGTTATTCATAGCTTTTTATTTTCTGTGAAGTGGAGCTCTTCTCTCTGTGGTGTAAATATGTTTTTGAAATACCTTCCATTATGAATTAAATTGTATTCATGTCCAAGTTCAGCCCCAATTCATTTCCCCATGATCTTGTTATAATATCTGATGAAAGGTGTAAAATTATTTGTTAACATTTTTGGAATTTTGATTTAAAAATGGAGGAAGATGGGCATTGGTTGTATCTGTGAAGGGGTTTCTTTTAACAAAAATCCTGGTCTTTCTAGAATAGTGACTAAATCCAGCATTTTTCTTCAGAAATTGGGTACGACAGACTCCTGTAGTATTAATGGAAACATACTCATTTATTACGGATAGGGTAAACATGCAAGGCCATTGGCTGTAGTTTCAGGTCAGAAGAATCTAGGATTGAGCAAGTTCTAAATTCAGTTCAGAAGACACCTGAGTTGAATTTAGAAATAAATTTAGTTTATCCCCTAGAAGGTGTTTAGGCTACTTCAGGGATCTGGTTATCTTAGCAGAAGAGTTCAATTTGTGAAACTTTCAAACAAGGTGAATGTGGTTGAAATTTGTGGGTTATTAAAAACTTCATGTCAGTAGGTTTGGAAAGGACTCAAATTGTCTCGTCAGTCCATTGCAAATAAGTCAGTAATCAGCTAAGTAGAATCCTAAGGAGTTTAGATAAGGACATACATTTTCTGGATAGTGTCACGATACTGGTTGAAGCTGTCTTTTGCTGTATATTTCAAGATTTCTATAAATAGATTGGATTATATTTATATCTGTTGTGCAATAACATTATTTTGTTGTTAAACAAAATCTGAAACATTGTGAATATGTCTCAGTAACTAATCTCTATACAAACTGATCAACCATCATCTGATCTGGCGTGTCTGATTTCATTCTGGGATGTGATTTGCCCAGTAGTACCATTAGTTTGGATCACACACTGGAATCAGAATTTATTCAGTTTAAGAGAGATCTGTATCTCTTAAAGAAATAAGTATGTGGAGGGTATGAACGTAAAACATGAATGTAGTGGTTAAGTTTGTTGCACTGTTTGGATTTGCAAAACAGCTTTGAATGTTACTTAGATTTTTCTGTGAGTAGAAAACTTAACACAATGGATTATTTGAAATCTTTGACTAAAGTTTAACTGAGGGAGTGAGCAGATAAATTAACAGTAGAAATAAAAGCAACATTTCAGGAGGTTAAAATGCTTAAAGTGATTATTCAATATTCAGAATTAGATGGAAAATCTGAAATGAGGATGTCACAACTAGAATTAGATGGGATTCAGTTAAAAATAAGACAATTTGAGTTAAAAGGGAAAAAGGAAAGAGAGTCAGAGAAATTAAACGACCTACATTAGAAGAAGGAAGAACAGAGAAACAGTTATGGCACACTCCTAGAATTATTACAATTCAAATCCCATTCCAACATTCTTCTGTAGGATTTAAGCTTTAACAAGTCATGTGAACAGTTGTCTGTGCAGTTTAGGACAATTTTTGATTCTCATCACCTGATTTGATTTACAATTGTCTAACACATTTAGTTTTAGAGTCATAGAGTTATACAGTCACACAGCATGGAAGCAGACCCTGTGGTCAAACTTGCCCATGTTGATCAAGTTTTCCAAACTAAAGACGGCCCACTTGCCATCATTGATGAATTCCCATTTCTGATCAGATGATGGAGGACAGGTCATTGATGAAGTAGCTGAAGGTGGCTGGGTACTACCCTGAGGAACTCCTGGAACTGAAGTAAATGACCTCCAACAATTATCCTTGTAAATTAGCTGGAATAAATCGCTATCATTACTTATGTCGTCTCCAGTAAGATACCAAGAGAGATGTAGTTGAAACCTATGAAGAAGCACTAATGACCCAGAAAATGACCGAGCTACATAAACTACAGCTTATTTAGTCAGGATATTGTGATCCTTGAACAAAACTTGATATTTTGCATGAATGATTGGAATACAAGCAGTACTTTAACATTGCATTGCAGGTTAGTTGGCTCAGTTGGCTAGCATGTGTATCATATTAACGTCTCTAACATGGTTATTTGATTGCTGTCCTTGTGATGCAGTGATAGTGTCCCTATCTATGAACTAGGAGGTGGAGGTTCAAGATCCACTTACTTCAGAAGTGTGTAATAACATCTGAATCAGATCTGGGCTCCATTCCTGTTCTAGCTGAGGTAAATTCAAGACTTGTCCTTCCACAACCTATTCAAAAAAATACTACAGCATTTAACTATGCTTCAGTCAATAATTACCAGGGAATCTTCTGGCAGAGAACACAATAACCTTGCAACATTTTAACTACTTATTGAATTAAGATAACGTTTTAACCAGGTTGTCCATATACTGTTAAAGTACATGCATCGTTAAGGCAGTCAACAACTAACATACTCATATAGCTAGTATATTTTGTGGCCAGTATAATCCATTAAAGTTCATCGTTGTTATCATCTTCAGAATTATCTTTCTCATGTGCTGTTTCAAGAACTCTACCTCTTCACATTGCTATTAGTGAGCTGCCCAAAGCTAAAAGACGTATCTGAAGTTCTAATCAACTGTCCTCCAGCATTCATTTGTCTGACATTGCTATTCTAATACCATACCGGCTAGAAAGCCAGACTTGCAAAATGTGCTTTTATCCTCATTCAGCCAATCTTTGACTTTTCTATTCCATTGACACCTGTCTGTAGCACTTCAGTCAATTCAAAATTTGGCAATTTTGAAATCTTGTACTTTTCATGTCATTGTACCTGTTGCATATTAGCTTAAGGAACTGAGATGTGCCCAAGATTTTTAAAAGATGGGAGACATTTGATACTTCTAAGAATCAGTTGGAACCAGTAGCCAATCCATCTGAGATACCCTCTCGCAACTTCAACTATTAATACCAATTCAGGCATCCAAATCCATGATTTTCTTTTATGGAATAGCAAACATCTGTTTAACTTTTACCAGGTCTCAAAGGTATTTAATAAATTCCCTTTATCATAGATTTCACCGAAGATCTCTAATAGAAGGCTCAAGCCTTCACTGGCCAATTGATAAGCATTCAGTTCACAAAACACTTGAGTTCATTTTATTTTTGACAACACGAAAGACATAGCTTGTTTCCTCCATAGTCCAGATGTAACTGGTGCCCACATTTTTAGTTTCCTCTTCCGCTGGTCATATAGACAAAGTCTAAAAATATCAGAGGCAAATTATAATCACTTCAATGATTCATACTTGCTTCTGCCATTGTCCAGAATAGTCACAAGGATTATTAGTTTAGTCTAAATTCTTTTTTTAAGTTTCTAACCTCCAAGCAACAATTCTCTACCATTATGTTATACACCAGAAAGCCAAGTGATGAAGAATGAACTGGAGCTAATGTTACCATGAGCATTTTTAAAAATACAAATATCAATGGCTTTCCCCCCCAACCAACAAATACAATTTTCTCTCTAACTTATTTATAGGGGTGCAAGAGAATATTTACTTAATGCCCTCTACCTGTATATAATTAAATATAAATATAATGGGCGGCACGGTGGCACAGTGGTTAGCACTGCTGCCTCCTGGGTTCAATTCCCGCCTCAGGCGACTGTCTGTGTAGAGTTTGCACATTCTCCCTGTGTCTGCATGGATTTCCTCCGGGTGCTCCGGTTTCCTCCCACAGTCCAAAAATGTGCAGGTTAGGTGAATTGGCCGTGCAAAATTGCCCGTAGTGTTAGGTGAAGGAGTAAATGTAGGGGAATGGGTCTGGGTGGGTTGCAGGTCGGTGTGGACTTGTTGGGCCAAAGGGCCTGTTTCCACACTGTAAGTAACCTAATCTAATAACTAATACACACTTAACACTCAGCTTAGGTTATTCTATAAAATCTATAACGAGTAATAAAAGAAAATATCATTGAAGGCATTCAGAATTACAAGCTTTTTTTAGGTTAAGTTCCTCAAGTTGTTGTGAAAAAATATTATACTGCTTTTCGTGGTTACTAGAAATAACATCAATCTTATTTTTGATCCCAGCTGTCATGGGTAATCAGAAAAACAAATGGATGGCAAAAAGTGTTTTCGGAACCACAATAACAAACCTTAATAGATTAGTTCCTGCTCTTTTTATTACCACTCCTCATAGCTCTGGCAGATATCCTGAATGTGTGTCAGGATGCGGCACACCCTCAACTCATAATTTTCCATTTATTAAAATTAATGATGGAAAATCACAGGCTGTTGATGCATCTTTTCCTGAAATGCTCTCCCAGCATGCAATTGGGAAAAGACTCATTGTATAAGGAAAGAATCAGGGCACAGCTGTCTAACTTATTTCAAAAAACATGGGAAGTGGCAAAACAAAACACAGAAAATGAATTAGCACAGTTGACATTTATAAATGTTCTGCCTGCCACGTGCAATACATGTTGACATTGTCATTCTCTACACACAGGGTGAGAATTATGACATTCATTGTCACAGTTCGAATTTCGTCAATTGAACTGAATGTTATCTTTGGCTTTTTACAGATTGGCATATTATATGTATTGCACTAAGGTGTTCAGTGTATTGTCATTTCACAGAAGCAAGGTGAAGACAGCTCTCACAATACATCTCAGCACATTGACATAGAAACTTGATCATGAAATGCCTACTTTTTCACAGAAAAATGAAAGGGTGTTGATGGGACTCGTCTGGCAGGTCAAGCGCACATGCTCATTCCATATTGCAAGTTCACCAGCTGCTACATTAGAGAAAACTCCTTCATGGGTATCAAAAATTAAAGTACTAAATAAACTCTAACATTTCTGAATAGGTGTCTCTACTTTGTTTTAGAACTCTATTCTGAAATTGGACTGCCCCAGCATCTAACCCTCTGTATGTTAAACTCATTCAGTAATTCATCTAATGGGCTTAAGGCATGCCAGCCTTGCTACAGAAAGGATTTACTGTCTTTATGCAGGTTAGCTGCTGGCTTGTTCTTTGGCTGATCAATAAGTATATTCATTTGTTCTCACCTGGCTTTTATCTGCTACAACTGGTTTTGTTAGACCACTTTATCAAAACAGTTTTGATGCAAGCCAGAATAGACTGCTAAAGCTGCTTCAAAGGTTGGAGGCTAAAGGGGAGAAATTATAAAGTCAGGGAAAAAGTAAGCGAAGCTTTGAAAGACAGAGGAGATGACCATATGACAGACTTTATACCAAAAGCAATTTGAAGTTATCTGCTGCATGTCTGATAAATTTGCCATCAGAAGGCAGCAGCCTTCATTAGCACGTGGGCAGCAAGAAAGGCACAAATAGAATTAAAAAAAGCACAAAGAGTGAGAGCAATAGCAATCACCAGTGCTCTGAGCTGCCATTGTTTTTAGGCAATTAGTAGTCCTAAAGCACCTCAAATAAATCTTACCTTTCCAACTCCAGTACACCAGCAATCCCACATAAATTTTATTTGTGGGTAATATTTAAGGTGTTGTAAAGTGAAAGGGTGAGTAAAATAAACACTGACCAACTTTGACAAGTTTGCAGTAACCCTTTTTAACTCAGGTGCATTACACAGATAGAAGAGTCTGGGGAAAGTCCAACAAAACTTTATTGAACACTGTCAAGGAACAACAATATTTATCAGACTTTACTGTTGGACTTTAATTAATCTCTATCAAACTCAACCAGTTCCTTCACAAGACTGTTCAATAAATCTCTAAATATGTCCCTCAGTAAACAGTCTCAAATCTGCACTTGCTATCTACTTCTGACATATGTTTTTAAGGATTTGCTACAACTTATACATGGGTACCTACCACTGTATTTGAGCTGTTTGTCTCAAAGTA
This sequence comes from Chiloscyllium plagiosum, assembly GCF_004010195.1. Lineage (NCBI taxonomy): Eukaryota > Metazoa > Chordata > Chondrichthyes > Orectolobiformes > Hemiscylliidae > Chiloscyllium > Chiloscyllium plagiosum. The sequence continues at coordinate 88,288,143 of NC_057713.1, read as the reverse complement.
CTGAGAATACCCATTCAATAAGCTAGAGAGGTTGTTACTCAATCTTTGAAGGTTGTCCGATGTTTCAGGATCTGCAATCATTGATTTGGGCTTCCCCTCTGGCTAGTTCTGCTCCTTAGGTCATCTCACCAAGGTGGTCTCTCTAGAGAACAAGAAGGTGCAAAACGCAGAGTGAGCTAGGCTTCAGGTTGCCCCTTTACAGCTTTCTTGAAGATTCTGTGGTATGTGTCCAAGACTAGCATTGGGCAGGGGCAGGAAGATCCAGTGGGGTGACTACTTTCCATATTCAAAAGTTGCTGAACATTAGTTTGAACTTTTAACTGTTAAGCTATGCCTCTGATATCCTACTGATGCCGCCATGCCTGCGCAACATTCTTCCAACAACATAGGTTCATTTGGAGGTATAATCAATGGTTTGTTCTGAAGCAATGTGGCCATTACCATCTGGCCAGGCAGTTCCAGGGCTGTCTGGTTTCAACAGGAAGTTGATTGTCCAAGGCCTGACTGCATGAATACTGCCTGTTCCAGCTGTGCAGTTTGCAATTTGCAGATGCAATTAGATTTTAACTTGACTTCCACATTTTGAGTTTTTATCCATGTTCATCATAAAATATCAATATTTCTGTAACAATCCTGGAGGTCATGGGTCACCTGACCTCAAATAAATGTTTGTGATATTGCCTTGAGGACTGTGACTTTTCTCAGCAAAGACATTTCCTTGCTCTGATGAACAAGATATTTCTTACATAGGAAACATGATGTGCTGTCAAGCCTTAGCCTTCTCCAGTCACAGTCCCCTGCTGTATTATGTGCATGATCTTATCTAGGATTAAAGAAAGGAGTAAATGGGTGATATTCTTGTAAGTTTGTGATAGCCTTGTGTGTAAATAATTTGGATGACTGTACCAAAGGTATGGTAGCTAAATTTGCTGTTGATGTAAGGATAGGAAATTAAGTGGCAAAAAGTACATAAGGATGCTACAGAGCAATATGGATAGGTTAAATAAGTGAGTAATGATCTGGCAAATGGAGGTAAATGTGGGAAAATGTGGAGTTGTCCATTTTGGTGGGAAGAAGGAAAAAAACATATTAATTAAAGGATGAAAAATAATAGATCTCTGAGATGTAGAAGGAATCTTACTGTCCAAATAAATGAATCACAGGGAAGTTACAGCAAGGTACAGCAAGTGATTGGAAAAGCTAATAGAATGTCATTGTTTATTGTGATGAGAATTTGTTTTACAAATAGGGAAGTTTATACATCAATCAAGCAGGGCATTGGTGAGATCACATCTGGTGTACTGTGTACATTATTGGCCTCCTTACTTAAGGAAGGGTGTAAATGTGTCAATAACATTTCAGAGAAGGCTTACTAGACCAATACCTAGAATGGGTCAGTTATGAGGAAAGGTTGGACAGGCTTGGCTTGTCCCCACTAATGTTTAGAAGAGTAAGAGGTAACTTGATTAAAATATACAAGATCCTCAGAGGCCTTGACAAGGTGCATGTGGAAAGTTTGTTTCCTGTTGTTGGAGATGCCAGAATAAGGGATCATTGTTTAAAAACTGAAGGTTGCCCATTTAAGTCAGAGATGAGGAGAAACTTTCTCTCACAGAGAGTTGAGAGTGTTCAGAATGCTCTTCCTCTAAAGTTGATGGAAGCAGATCCTTTGAATCTTTATAAGGCAGAGGTAAGTAGTTTTTTTTGATCAGGAAAAAAGGTAAAAGGTTGTCATTAGTAGGTAGGAATGCCAGTTCAGATATGAAATTATTGAATGGTAGATCAAGCCGGAAGATCTTAGAGACCTACCCTGCTCCTAATTCACACAATTGCACATATGTTCAAATATTTAAAGGATTTGACTGTCAAAGCTGGATAGCTTGTTGTTTTTAAGATCTACAGAGGAACCTCAATTATCCAGCATTTGATAATCCAAATATTGGATTATCCAGCAAGATCCCAAGGTCCTGATGCTTGGCTAAACTATGGCATCCGGCATTTGATTATCCAGAATTCAATTAACCGAATGAAATACTCCCCAGCCGTGTCCTTCGGATAATTGAGGTTCCTCTGCAAGAAAGAAATAGCTGCAAAAGTTTCAATCAATTTCAGCTTGTTTGATGCACATTGGATGCACTGGGCCAGCATGGGAGTGTAAGAAGAAGGAGCTGAAAGGGAGATTCATGCAGTGATCCATGCCTTGACAAGTCTGATGAAGGGTTTACTTTTTTTTTCAATGTTGGAAAACTTTTGGCATTCATCTCTCTTGTAACCTCTTCCCATTGAAAATCAATAGATTGCCAAACTGGCTTTCAACCTCCAGCTCTGCGACCTCTTTTCTCCTGTTGGCTCCTGTTCACCGCTTGGCCCAGTGCCTCCAATTAACTTCAAACAAACTGAGAATTGATTGAAAATCTGCAACCATTTCTTTTATCAAAAATATTTCTTCCTGCCTGCAGAATGTGTGCACTTCCCTTTTAACAGGTACCAGCTGCCTTTAAGTGGCATCAGTAAAGCTCATTCTCCTCCCATCCAAACCCCTAACATACACACAGCCAAATAGTAGCTTTGATTGAATGGTTGACTTCTCAATTTTATGTTGACGTACTAAATTTAAAAGTTTATGTTTCAGACTTATTCTGAGATACCACAGAGAACATCAACAGCATCAGCTGGCCTTAGATGTAGAAAACAACCTACTTGTTTGAAGGGCAATTGTAATTTTGTATATCAGTAACATACATTGGAAGAGTGCAGTATTGTGCAAGAACTGAGCATTTTATTTTATTACCCTCACATTTAAAAACCTATTAGAGGATACAGGCTTTGCTGGCTAGGCCAACACTTATTGCCCATCCTTAATTAACTTTGAGAAGGTGGTAGCATGTCGCTATACTGTAGTCTGTGTATCATAGATATTGTGGAGATATAAATAAAGTTAGGAGAATAATGGATGTCTATAGCTAAGTACGTGTTAGTCTTGCTCATCCTGTGCAATACATAACAAAGAGTCTTGTTTTCAGGTCAGCTGGGAGTATATGACACAGCTCAATCATATTTCCTCTTGTTAATTGTAGCCTCCACAGGCGATATGTGCACCTCAATTTGTAATTGAGGGTACAATGATACCAGTGGGTGCTTACAAGTTACATCAGTGTGCTTGATCTTCTGACAGATCTCCATTGGTCCTCCTACTCATTTAAAACACAGAGAAGTTGTCATTGGTTACACAATTGTTCTATTGCTAGTTATATGTGAAAAATAGCAGCTTCACAGCAATTGCTACAGGCATAAATGAATATTTCATCAGAACCAGGAAAAACATAAAGACATGCAAAATCAGTCTCCAAATAATGCAGCAATCTTCCTGAGCTTTTCAAATCTGCTTTTTCTTTTGTAGAACCTGTTATAAGGCACACAGCTCACTATGATGCATGAGTTGCTGCTCATGATGTAAGTTGCTACCAGATTAGGTTATTGAGACTGTTCTGCCAACCCAAGTCCATATGAAAACGTGATGTGGGTGTTGCATATGTTCAGTATTAACCCTTTCAGACCCATACTCAAGAGTATTGCTATCCGTAATGCAGCCCACAGATGTACAAAAACGACCCACATGTTTAAAGGACAATTGTGATTTTGTATATTACTGACAGTGCTATAGATTGGAAGAGTACATTATATTGTAAGATCTGAGCACTTTGTTATATTGCTCACACATTTTAAAAAATTCTTTCACAGGATACGGGCATTGTTGGCACGACCAATATTTATTACCCATTCTTAATTACCTTTGAGAAGATGGTGGTGGCATGTCACTTTACTGAATGGCTGCAGTCTGTGTATCATTGATATTGTAGAGATATAAATAAGGTTAGGTGACTAATGCATATCAGCAGCTAAGTACACATAACTCTTATTAGTGCGGTGCAAAATACTAGTTTACATATCCCCATTTTATGCGCAAAGGAAGATGTATCAGTGAATGTTTGCTCATCACTATCTGATATGTATCAGTTATGTGCAAGGCACCACTACTGCATAGCTCCTTAAAAACATTAGTCGTACATTTTAGTTCATATAATTATTGTCTGCACTGGCATAAGACGAGTGCATTGGTACAAGATGCACAACCTGCTTTGTACAATCCTCAACAAGTATAAGGTATCATTTTGCAAACGTTTTGGCACAATCACTTCAGGCTATTCACATTAGAACTATGGTAACTTGATAATAACACAGCCTTCCAAGGTAACTAAACTCTCTTAAGTAACATTGTGATTTGATAATCACTTCAGTTTGCAAAAACCGCATTAGAAGCAACTTGGTAAACTTTAAAAAGTAATCAGAATCAAAAAAGGAACAAAAACTGATTGCATTTGTAAGTTCTTGATCTAGGGTGTGGCAAAGGTCATGGTTTAAACAAAAACATGATACATAAACAAAACATGATTCATAAGCAAAAACAGGATTTGCAGCATTAAGTCTATTGATCAAATGAAACCAAAATCTCAGTGAATCAGTAAGTCCAGAAGCATGCACAGATCATTAATCATTTAATACTACACAATAGCATTACATACCCATGTGTAAATTAAATTTGATACCATCTTATTTGCCAAATAAATCTATGATATACATTTTCTGCTAAATGGCTCTAGAAGAAAATTCTTAGTTTAATAAATATCAAATTGTTGTAATAGATTGCTATTTTGTCAAGATGTGTCCAGCTGGGAATAAGGTCAATCAACAAGTGTCATCTACTGAATTGCACTGCAAATGAAGTACACTGCATTGTAGGTTTACTACCACTATAAGACTGATTTACCACCTGGGCAATTCTCAGGCAAGTTCCTGAAAAAACAACGTAGTCTGGAAAAAAAAATTCTGCTGAAACACCTACTTACCACTGTTCTAAGATTATGCTGCAGCAATAGTTTTTGATTTTATGTTAAACTTCAAAATAATTTTGGAGGTGTAGAAAATATTCTTATTTTGGCATTACCATCATGGTTAATTATGCAGTGCATGCCCTGTATACAAAACAAGGAAAATGCTTCTTTATGCATGTTCTATGCAGGAACATTTTAAAGAATCTTTTCAGGACCATATTTCAGATTTTTTTACAATTGTGTGAGATATTTTAGACAATTTCAAAAATGTGAGAAAAAAATGCCCAAGCTGTGTTTTTCAAACATCCTATTGATGAAACCAGAGCTGAGTGGGGATAACAGAGTTGCTATAGATTTGGTGCTGAAGGATATTCATGCCCAGTGCACAATTACAGATAGATAGAGTTAACCAGGATCACTATTTTCATGAGAAGTGTGAACAGATGATGTGGAGGTAAATCAAAGACCTGCAGATGCTGGAGATCTGAAACAGAAGCAGAAATTCCTGTCAAAACTCAACAGGTCTGGCAGCATCTATGATGAGAAAGCAGAGTTAAAATTTTAAGTCTGATGTCTCTTAATCAGAACTAATAGCAGCTGGGGAAAAGTTATATTTATGGTAAAGACTGGTTGAAGGAGTTGCTAGGGAGAGAGGTGAGTGGATAGTTGGGAACAGAGCCCAGAGAGAGAGAGAAAGATATGAAAGTAGTAGGTTGACTAGGTAGGTAGACTTCTTAGTAAGCCAGGTCGGAAAAGAAGTGGACTAAGTAACAATTAGGGCTAGAAATAGGAGAGAGTGGGTAGGCTGTGCTGAAAGCAACCCATGTTGAAGCTAGGATTACTACAACAAGTAACTCACCACCAAACTCACTATAGTCTGTCCATCATGTTCAAAGCACATCAGGAGTATGATGGAATAGTTCCTTCTTGCATGAATGAGTAACAACTCCAACAATATTCAAGAAACTTGACTCCAACCAGGGCAAGGCAGTCCGCTTGATTGCCTTGATCACATCCACAACCATCCACTCCCTCCACCACTGATGCTGGGTAATGTACTACCTACAACATGCATTGCAGAAATTGACCAAAGATACTCAGTTAGCATCTTCCAAAACCATGACCACTTCCATCTCGAAGGGCAAGGGCAGCAGATGCATGGGAACACCATCACTCGCAAGTTCCCTTCCAAGCCACTCACCATCCTGACTTGGAAATATATCTCAGTTCCTTCACTGTGTCAAAATTCTGGAATTCCCTCCTTAACGGCATTGTGGGTGAACGCATAACAGGTGGGCTACAGTGGTTCAAGAAGGCAGCTCACCACCACCTTCTCACGGACAACTAGGGATGTGTGAGAAATGCTGGCCAGCGATTGATTCCCACATCCCACAAATGAATAAAAATAATGTGACGTGATAATAGGCCCAAGAGTGGGTGAGAATGAGTTGGCTGTGCTGGAAACAACCCATGTCATGACAGGACCAGAGTCTGGGTTAGATAAAAAAATTGGAAGTGCATGATGAGGCTCTAAAACCATTGAAATTAATGTTAAGTCTTAGAGTATCCAGGCAAATGATGAGATGCTGTTCTTCAAGCTTATGCCCAGGCTTGCGAGAGCACTGCAGCAGGCCTGAGATAGAAATGTTGGCATGGTAAAGTGACTATCAGTACTGCCGTATTGACGTGCCCCTTACCCCAGATACACAGAGAGGCTGTTTGTCATAATTGCCAGTAGGGAACTGTCCAGCGAGGGATGGGGGTCACGTCTTCCTGTACCACACACTGAGGTATCAATCTAACATCTACAGTCTGTGCCATCTATCTACGTGGTAAAAGCACTGCACATTTATTTAACAAAATGGTTGCATCAGACAGGGGGTTGGGTCTAGTCCTCAATCCAGTCAAAGGAGTGACTGCTATTAGATAGGATGCCCTAGTACCATCAGTTACAGGCGCAGTCCGGGGCCTTGTCAGCTGTCCACTCAGGCTGGTTATGGGCCAGGAGATATATCTGACTCAGGTCTGGGGAATGGACTGACTGCAGTCCTGTAGGCCCATAGCAAGAAGTCAGGTCACTCGGGTGCTATAAACACAGCAGTCAGGGCCTAGTGGCTGCTTCCTCAAGTCAGTCAGAGGCCAAATATTCTGGAAGTTCATGTGTTGATTGCTGAGGAGATTGAAGCACAGATTGGGGTGTGTTGGTTTCAAGGGGAAGGAAAGCATACCAAAGGGGATGGGGCAATCAAAGCATAGGGTGTGGTGTTTGGAAAGCAGAAGCATGTGTTGAGGTGGGGATAAGGACAACAACGTGATAAAACTCAGTATAACGGGTAACATCAGAGAGTATTATAGATCATGGAGGGAAATTATTTCGTGTGACCACCACCATGGCCTCCACAGGAAGAGCATACAAAGGGGCTCTGTTGGGGTTCATGGGCAGAGAGGGCACTTGAGAAGATCTTCATTGTGATGGGTCTCTATCTTGGGGAAATGGGCTGGAGTGAGATAAAAGAGTGACATGGAGGCTGTGGTGTCGAGGGTTCCTATAGAATAGGAGGAATCTGGTACTGACTGATTCCCTCACTTGCCATTGTCTGGATGCTAAAGGCATCTGGAAAATTGCTAGGACAACACCCATTCCAACCAGGATGACAAATAATAGGCTTTCTACTGGACAATGAGGGATAGTTCCTCAAACAATGGTTCATAACTCCTGCCAGAAATCTGGACAGAACTGCTAAGCACACATATAATGAGATCCATGCTGTCTCAAGGAAGATAAGTAAAAAGTACAGTCATGGGACTGAGTTACAGATCTTTGAGGAGCTCTCCAGATTGGGATCATCTGCTGTATGCTCTGTAGCTTTGTCATAATAAGGGACCTGTCTACCAAAGCGAACTTGAGTAGCAGCAAAGGAGCAGGAGTGACATTGATGGCCAGAGCACCAAGCTATGAGAACTCTTCGAGGACAATTGAGCCAAGAGGCCTTCAGTTAAATCATACAATCCCCATTCCACAATCCTTTCACCATCTTCCTAATTTCTGCCATTTGACAGCCTTACTTCGCAAGAGCTGGTTAATTTTTTTAAAAGTTCACTATATGGATTAACACTATAGAACAATACAAAATTTATTAAACACACATTTCTTTATTTAAGAATCAACAAAAATAATTCTGAGTTACCATTGTATAAGTTTGTAGTTAGCAATATTGCAAGTTCCTTTCTCGACGAGGGTGATGTATCTCTCAGATCTGTAGCTGAGGAGGCCAGGTACTCAATTTCAGGGGTGGTAGATGTGAACACACATAATGGGCAAATTAAAGTAACGTTAACCCTTAAGCCTGGCTCCAGATAGCAGCTTACTGGCATGGGCTGGGCAGTCTAAGTGAGCCAGCTGTGTGGTACTTGATAAATGAAAGTAATCTGATCAAACTTCCAAGCAAATCACCATTCTGACTTGGAAATGTATCACCATTCCTCCAATGTTGGTGGGTCAAAATCCTGGAGTTCTGTCCATAAGGGCAATGTGGGTCTACCTTCAGCACATAGATTGTAACAGTTTAAAAAAATAGCTTATTACCATCTTCTCAAAGGCAGCAAGGGACAGGCAATAAATGCTGGCCCAGCCAATTATGCCCACATTCCCACAAGTGAATTAAAAAATGTTAAACCAATATACCTGTTCAATTAGTTCAGGGAGATGTTATAGAAGTCATGGTTGATTTCAAAGAATAGCAAAGAAACCTGACCAACATTCATTCCTAATATTTAGTCCCAGCAAAACACATTTTGCCGGTCATTCATTACCCTGTTGTTGGTGGAATGCTGCTCACACTGAGCTGGCTGGTGCATTTATCTTCATAATATCAACTACAGAGTTTCTGCAAGCAATTCATTTGTAGGATACATTCAGATGGTTGAATATGAGAACGGACAGGTAAACAGAAGTGTTATTATAATGAGAATACATGGGGATTACGCACAATCTGATTTGTTATCCTTCCTTGTGGAGAAGTACTTGGCTCAGATGGGCTGACTGGGAGTGAGAAATCATCAAGTGAGAAATTCTAGATGTAGCCCACATTCACATCCTACAATGCCTTTACATAATGTATTGGTACATTATATGCTGTGTCACCAGACTATAACTCCAAATCTTTCAATCTAATTAAGAAACTCTATGTTTCCCCACAGAAAGAAGGGGAGAAATAACAGAATGAATGAAAAAACACCACCTGTCTTCTTCTTCAGTAGCTCCTGGTAATGAGTATCTCATTCAATAGAGAAATTAGTAGAATCCTAAAGTAGACCACCAACTTAGTGAGGTTTGTATGAGAGCTAAACTGAAAATATTTCTTCAAATTTATATCTTGTAAACATTCAATTATCTTTCTCTCTCAAGCTGTTGCGAGCATGAAGTATGATTTATAAACAGCTCATCGGTTTCATAATGAGGATGAAGGGAAAGATTACCCTCACGAATTGTATCATAGGTTTGGCTTTGGCAGAATTAATTTCTAAAGAGGAAAAAAAAAGAGTAGATTCAGGGACCAAATCGGAAAACTGAAGAACAGGAAAGTAAGAAAAGAATCAGCTGAGCGTACCTCATAAGCAAAGTCGGAATGATATAGGAGTAGCAGAGCAGAAGGAAACACGGAAATGGAGCTGAAAATTGAGAGACAGAACTATGATTGAAAAGAGGTAGAAATTGATTTGTGTTGAACCATGGGTGCAATACTGACAAATTAAACTGTGTGTTAGCAGTTCCCTAGTTTACATGAGTGTTCAGAAACATTACTAAATTCACAAGCTTTCTCATTTGGTGCACTCACTGCCTGGACAATGATGAAGCTGCAGCTCTAATTGGTGGGATATGGCCAATGCTGGTTTTAATACTTCACCCTAAATGTCACTTGTAGGTGATTCTGGATTAACTTTCATACATGTGAACATTGATCCTAAAATGGTGTTTAGTTAGGAATTCCCAGTTTTCACAGTATCAGAACAAGTATTAGCCTCCTTATCATTATTAATAATGTACAATAAGTGATTCAGAAAAGATTAATGGAGGAAACAATTACAGGTATCTGTGCTCAGCTTTCTAATTATCTGTTTCCTTTTGTGAAGCTTTCCATCCACTCGATTAATTTGCCATTATATCCGTTAATATTATCTCCAGTAGTATTATACGTGAAACATCATTGAACATCTTCTCAAAAGCAAACATAGATTATATTCACTAGATAGCTTTGTCAAGTGATTTTGTTCTTTTAAATAATTTCATTACATTTGTAAACGATGGGTTGTTGTTTCCAAGTTAATGTGGACTTCCTCTTCTCGCTATTTTCTAATCAACCCGTTCATTGACATTATGCGACCCCTTTGGGGAAGGTGGTCTGGAAACTGGGCCTCTTGGCCTCACAAGAGCCCTTTATCTGTCCCTTTTATTCTTTGTGCTTTCTAGATAAACAGTGACAGCATTCTGTAGATTGCTATTAAACATTTCATTGTCAATTACCAGGTACAGCTTCTAAACCTCTACAATATTAATAAAATCCTTTGTATTTTAATTGAGATTTTAGATGTATTCTGCTTATTCCAACTGTCCTTTATATAACCCCTTGATTTTTAAAAATTATACATGTCTTATTGATGACCACATTGATCTCAGAGCTAAAATTAGAATTTCCCTACAGTCGATCTTTCATAAAGCCTGCTAAGAGAAGCTAATTGCTCCCAAGCTTTTGCCAATGCAGTATCTTAGCTAGGTGCGGAAAAATAAAATAAGCACTTACATTTATATAATGCCTGGCATAACTCAGATAATCCCAAACACATGTTGTATACTTGTGAAGTTTGATCATTATTATCATGGAAGAGATGTGGCAACCAACTGAATCATAGTTTAACAGCAATGTGCCAATGAGCAATTAGTTTTTATTCACGATGGTTAAAGGTAATTATTAACAAAGGACCTCACAAAGAAATCCCTTGATTTTTTATTAGGAATATTAGCCAATGCAGTACTTTCAGTACCATACTGGAATTTCATGGAATAATTGTGCTCAAGTCTCTTGAATGGGGACAATAGTGCTACACCTAAGCCTCAGCCAAGATTGAGAGAAAACGCCCAAGGTTGCCATCCCGATTCTTTCTTCTCACACTGTGTGATATGACGAGCATCCAGTAACCTAGCTGGATGACACAGACTGACTCAGGAATTTGACATGAGCAATATATTGGTTGCATAACCAAGGCATACCCTGTTAAAATGTGAATCCAGTTTGAACTCTAATATTTTATAAGGTAGAGTTTGCTATAGTACTTGTTCATGCCAACAGGTACTCCACATAGTGAACTCACAATATTATTTGTGCCACTGAGACAGCTGCTTAGCGGAACCTAAGCAGTTTTCCACATAGAATGAGATGGAAAAGTTGGCAGGTAAATCTACTTAAAATAGTCTCCTCACATCTTCTACCATGTGAAGAAAAAATGACTTTGGCACTGCTTTAGATTCTTGAAGAAGCAAGATAAAAATGTACTGGAATTTAAAAGTGTACTTGGCTTCTTTTGTTTATGTGTTCTAATTTGAAATTTGCATTTAGGTATGGATGCAATATTTTTGAAAATTAGTCTCTGTTTCTCTACCTATAGACACTGCAATTCTTTTACACAGGTCTTTGCCTTTATGGGCTGTATTTAATAAAGGCAATGGGGATCTTACCCATCTGCTGATTATCCAGTGGGAACCTGTGTCACCTCTGTTAGGGAAGGCACACTAAATTAATTGCCACCCACCAAGGAGGAACATCAAGTAAAACTAGAGAATGACATCTACTGTTCCAACCCAGATTGTGTCCAGTATTACTGAGTGGATCTCCTGTTCAACTAAATATATTTATTTCCAAGTATTGATGTATTTTTTTCCCCTTAGGTCTCACTCTAAAGCTGAGTAAAAATTAGCTGGGATGTAAAAAATACAGCATTTTACCTGAAATCCTAAGGGACTGGATCTAGATTCAGGGGACATTGATACCAAATTAAGTAAAGCAAATTTAGGACAGACAGCAGGAGAAACTTTTTTCACACAGAAAGATTGTGAGCCTGTGAGGAACATGACTGAAGCTAGTAATAGAAGCAGAAGCCATCAATTTTACCTCTTCCCTTCAAATTTGTGGAGCTGTTGGTGATCAATTAAAATTCACCCAATCCTTCCTGTCTCAGTGTGGTCGATAGCAGTTTAAAATTATAAGCTACAAGGATGCCAACTCCAAGTGGATGGGGTACTGTCTAGATATGCCAATTTATCGTTAATGTTGTCATTAGACTCTGGTCTATTAAACATTTTAGACTCTGCGATTTTAATCTGCAGCTGAAGTTGGAGCGAGCAGTGAAAGTTTCTTCACCAGACACAAGCAGCCAGGGACAGAAGTGACCCAGTGAGGTATGTTTTTAATATTTTATTTCCTTTCATGCAGTCTCAGAAAGTAAAGTGCCATTCTTGCATGGAAGTAAGAGGTAAGATCAACAGGTATGAGGAAAGGATGTGAATGATGTGAATGAGGATAGGCGGTTGAATATCAACCATAAACGTATTGAATGGCAGACGCGTATAGAGAGATTGTTTGACATATTATGGACAACAAATAATTGAAAATAAATTCTATAAACTTTGGCCACTCATTGTAGAGCATACATACTGTTGAGGCCAAAGAGAGAATTGAACTTTTAAAATGGCAGGAGCATGCAATTCTAGTCTCCCTGCTCTTGGAAGGATGTTGTGAAATTTGAAAGAATTCTGAAAAGGTTTACAAGAATTTCGAGAAAATTTGTAGGTCGGGTTGAGGTTCTGGATGTAGGTTTGTTTGCTGAGTTGGAAGGTTCGTTTTCAGATGTTTCGCCAGCATACTAGGTAACATCATCAGTGAGCCTTCGGATGAAACACTGGTGGTATGACCCGCTTTTTATTTATGCGTTTAGGTTTCTTTGGGTTGATGACATCATTTCCTGTGGTGATTCCTACAAACCTACATGCAGGTTTACAAGAATGTTATCAGGGTTGGAGAGACTGAATAGCCTGTGGCTGTTTTCCCTGGAGCGATGGAGGCTGAGGGTGACCTTATAGAGGTTTATGAAATCATGAGGGGCTTGCATAGGATAATTAGACAAGGTCATTTCCCTGGGTGAAGGAGTCCAAAGTTGGGGCAGAGGCATAGGTTTAAGGTGGGAGTGGAAAGATTTAAAAGGGACCTAAGGGGCAACCTTTTCATGAAGAGGGTATATGTATATGGAATGTGCTGCCAGAGAAAGTGGTGGAGGCTGGTACAATTACAACATTTAAAACGCATCTGGATGGGTATAGGATATCTGGTTGACATGGATGAGTTGGACCAAAGGGTCTATTTCTGTGCTGTACATCTCTATGACTCTATGATTCTATCCAATCCTAAGTGCATAGGAGTATGACCTACTCCTGCTCCTAATTCTTATGCTCTTATGGTGCTTTGGGTCAGGGGTAGGTTGCATCATGACATCAATTTTGGGGACAATAGCTCATTACTCAAGTAGTTTCTGTTTTACTAAACTTCATGGATGAAGGGGCCATAAAAAGCTCTTGCAGAGTTATTTTAAAATGGCACACAGAGAATATGACAACAATTATCAGACACCAGAAATTGTTGCAACAATGCAAGGACAAAGATTTGTGTATCCAAAGAGGGGCAACATATAATTCAGTGGCACTTTGTGTTATTCAGTAATAAAGCAATACATTAGCTTTTCAAAAATGTATTGTTTCCTAAGAGTTTGACATTGTTGCCTAGCTGAGAGTTTATTGTCCATCCCTAATTGCTATTGAGAAGGTGATGGTGAGCTATCTTCCTGAACTACTGCTGTCCTACTGATGTACACGTGCATCCTCAGTATTGTTAGGGAATGAGTTCTAGGATCTGATAACGAAGGAGCAAAGACAGAGTTGGTGTATGACTTGGAGGAGAAATTTATGGATGATGGTGTCAATGTTTATCCACTATCCTCATCCTTTCACTTGTTTGAGGTCATGAGATTGAAGGTTGCTGTCATAACATCCTTGATGACTTAGTAGTACTTTATGTAGATGGTACGTGTCCATGATGGAGGGTGTGAATGTTGAAGATGGTCCTTCAACAGCAAGACAGCCGGAAAGTGAGGTATATTCCATCACATCTTATGCCTTGTGGATGGTGGACAGACTTTGAGGAGTCAGCAGATGAGTTACTCATTGAAGAAATCCCAGTCTCTGACCTGCTCTGGAGCCACAATACTTTTTTTTGGCTGGTCCAGTTCAGTTTCTGGTCAATATTACTCATCCCTGACCCAACCCTAAAATGGATGATAATGGCACATTCAGCAGTGGTAATGTTAGTCAATGTCAATGAGAAATGATTAGATTTAGTCTTGTTGGCGATGGTCACTGCCTGGTACTTGTGTGACATGAATGTTACTTGCTACTTAGCCATCCAAGCTCAAAAACAGGTATTTCTAAATTGTTTTGCACATGGACATGGACTGCTTCAGTATCTGAGGAGTTGCAAATCATATTAAACATTGTGCAATCACCAATGAACATCTCCACTTCTGACCTTTCGATGGAGATGTCATTGATAAAGCAGCTGAAATGGTTAGGCTTAGGACGCTACTCTGAGGCACACCAATGAAGATATCTTATGATTAAGATGGTTGAACTCTGACAATCACAGCTATACTTCTTTGTGCTTAGTACAAACCTAGGAAAGTTTCCCCCTGATTACCACAGACTCTAGTTTTGTTAGAGCTCCTTGATGCCACACTGTCTCAAATATGGATTTAGTGTCAATGGGGGTCACTCTCACCTCACTACTAGAGTTCAACACTTATCCATGTTTGAATCAACACTGTAATGAGGTTAGGAGCTATGTGGCTTTAAAAGAGGCCAAACTGAGTGTCAGTGAGCAGGCTTTTTTCTGAGTAATTGCAGTCTAATTGTCTGACAACAACATTTTCCATCACTTTGTTGATAATCAAAAGTAGACTGATGGGACAATAATTGACCATGGATTTGTCCTGCTTCTTGTGTACAGGTCATACCTGGGCAATTTTCCACTGGATAAATAGTATATTGTAACTGTAATGAAATAGCTTAGCTAGGTAAGTCCTGGAGCACAAGTCTTTAATGCTATTGCTGGAATATTGTCAGGGCACATAGCCTTTGCAATATCCAATGCCTTAGCAATATCCAATGTTCCATCATATTATGTGATATAATTTAAATCAGCTAAAGACTGATTTCTGTGACTTTGGGGGCCTCTGATGCAGACCAAGATGGAACATCCACTCAGCACTGGCTAAAGATAGTTGCAAATGCTTTAGCCTTGTTTTTGCACTCACATTTTAGCCTTCCACATCATTGAGGATGGCGATATTTTTGGAGGCTCCTCGTTTTTTTTTGTTTGCTTACCCTCAATGTGCATTTGTTGGTGAGATTTGGAAGAATCTCTTACAGAAGAATGAAAAACGAAAACAAGAAAGTACCAATGGAGAAAAACAATATTATTGAATGTGTAAATTTAGTCCATCAGCATTTCATTCTTGTTGAGCTGTTTTTCAATTTCATTCTCTTTTGTGAAGCATTTGAATTTTCATTTCCTCCTGAACACTCAAACAAGCTCTGGGAATATGTTATCATTTTTAAATTGATAGGTATTGCAATGACAAATTACTGATGTCTTTATATCAAAGCATTGTATTATAAATGCTGAGGGAATCAGCATACTCCCGTAATATCACAAATTGACAACATCCCTTTTTAATTGTCCTCACCTGTCTCACACACTGAGGGCAAATAAGAAATCCATTCCATGCTCAAAGATTATTCTTGTTAGAGATGCAAATCCAAAATTTATAAGAAGTGTTGACTACAGTGAATTTTGCTAAACAATTGAAGTTTATCACTCAATAAACCTACCATAATTTCATTCCTTTGTTAACACTTCAATGTGGACCTCAAAATGTCAGTCACATAATGAGGAACGAGATGAAGAGTGAAGCAAACAGCAAATGACTGCAGAATTATAGATGTGTACACTGTACAAGGGCTGCTGTGATGTTCACTCTTGCTGATGTTGTATTTTGAAACATGAAGTCAGCATTTAAACAGGAAGTGCTAGAAACAATCATCAGATCCGGCAACATCAGTAAAGAAAATAAAGAGTGAATTGGCTGAATTTTACTGACTATGAGAAAATGGGAGGAAACGCAGGCTTGTAAAATTGCAATCCCCAACACCGTTCCATCGTCAGGGCATTTTACCAACAACAAGACTGGTGGCTTGTCCAAAAGAGGTGGGGAGCTAATTTCCATAATGAAAGTACTTTGCAGGGTCATTTTAAGATACTGTCAACAAGGGAATGGTGCTGCCTGCTAAATAAAGGCTGTCTCCCAGCCTTGACACAATGTCTTGTGGGCCAGAGAATGGATTAAGGGGAGGGAAGGCAGGCCCCAAGATGCATCAGAAGGTTTTCTTCTCTGGCCCTTGATCTCATGAATTTACTTCCTTGTGTTCAAAGTTTGTGAGAAGATTTGTGATTTACTTCCTTACGATTCTGATGTCTCATGCATTCCTCTAGTAGTGACCACTACCTCTCGAGGTGCTGCTCAATTCTTAGAGCTGCCAGTTCTGTGACTGAGCCAGCAGCACAGAAAGCCTTGCTGTTGTTCTTAATTGGATGAGTGAGTCCACAGAAGCCAATTAATGGCAACCTATGGTAAAATCTTTGAGTAGTCACATCTTGTACCCCCATGTCCCTCACTCTGCTGATAAAGTTGAGGTCCACAATTCAGACCAATGAAAATTCTGATGAAAGATGAATGACTGGAAACATTAACTTTAATCATCTCTCTCCAGAAGCTGTTTTACATGTTGATTACTTGCAGCATTTTGTTTTTTTGGTTTCAGATTACTAACATTTGCAGTTTTAGCTTATTAATTAATTAGCATTCTTATTTTTATTGAGAATCATGGAAGGGAATTCATATTTAACTATTTCATCAGAGTTTTTCAGGGAAGCAAGAAGCATCATGGATAAAGAGGATCCTATAGAAGTGGTGCACTTGGATTTCCAAAAGTTATTTGGTCCCGTGCCATATCAAATAATACTACATAAAATCAGAATTCATGGTATAGCTGGCAACATAATAGCATAGATCATTGATTAGCTAACAGGAAACAGAGAGTAAGCACAGATGTATCATGTTTGGGTTGGCAAGCTGGTGAAGTAATACGAGGACCAATGCTGGGACCTCAAATTTTATAATCCATAATTTGGATGAAGGAAATGAATATATGATGGCTAAATTTGCTGATAACTCAAATATAGGTGGGAAGGTAGGTTGTGCAGAGGACATGAGGAATATGCAAATATATAGTTATTAAATTAGATTATATTACATTACATTACATTACAGTGTGGAAACAGGCCCTTCGGCCCAACAAGTCCACACCGACCCGCCGAGGCGCAACCCACCCATATCCCTACATTTACCCCTTACCTAACACTACGGGCAATTTAGCATGGCCAATTCACCTGACCTGCACATCTTTGGACTGTGGAAGGAAACCGGAGCACCCGGAGGAAACCCACGCAGACACGGGGAGAACGTGCAAACTCCACACAGTCAGTCGCCTGAGGCGGGAATTGAACCCGGATCTCTGGCGCTGTGAGGAAACAGTGCTAACCACTGTGCCACCGTACGTTAGCTGACCAAGCAAACTTTTATCATGTTCTTTGATGCCATTCAATGAGTTTAGGATCAAGACAGACTGATCAAGGAGAAAGCAAAGCCAAGAGCTTTCTGCAGGCTGAGACCTCAATGTAATTTTTTTTATACATTCATACTAAATATTGTTACATATGGTAACCATAGACCAGGCTCTGATATAATAGTTCTATTAGATAAGGATGAAGTTATCTTCTTTGTGTCTTCATATCAATGTGCTCTCAATACTTGCTCTCATTGCAGAGTGTAGGTTAGTCTACTGCAATCTGTTCCAGCTCCGCACACAGAGTACTATTGATGCTCAATGATGCGCAACTCAGAGGCATTATTGCAAGGTTGCTCTAGGGTCCTGAAAGCCTTCTGCAACTGGCAAAAATATTATGGAAAACTGTGAACTGTTCCACATTAGCAGGAAGAACAGAACTATTTAAATAGAAGGAGTCTGTAGAATTTTGAGATACAGGGGATCTGGGGATCTTGGTACATGAATCTCAAAAGTTAGCAGGTAGGTATAGCAGATGGTAGGATGGCAAATAAAATATTGATATTTATTGCAATGGAATTCAAATAAAAAGTAGGGAAATTTGGTACAGTCATACAGGATGTAGGTAAGAACACATCTGTAATATTTAACGTTGGTCTCCTTACTTAAGAAATTATGTCATTGCATGACAAGCAGCTTAAAGAAGGCATATTCATCTGGTTTCTGTGAAAGATGAAGAGGTCATCATATGATAAAAGGCTGAACACATTTATCCTGTATCCACTGGAGTTGAAAAGAATGATACATGATCTTATTGATGCATATAGGATCCTGAGGGGATTTGATAGAGTGCGTGCTGCGAGGATGTTTCCCCAAATCTGAGGAACTACATCTCGGGGATAGGTTTGAAAAGTATCCTATTTAAAATGGAAATGAAGAGATTTTTTTTCTGTCAGATAGTCATTAGTTTGTGGAATTGTCTTCCTCAGAGAACAATGAAGTTGAATACCTTACTGAATATTTTACAGGAATTGTGAATAGACAGGTAAAACACAAACCCTGTTAACCTGTGGAAATGCCATTTATCATCTGAGTTTAAAGTGAAAAGGATAACTTAGTTTGGCTGAAAACCGTAAAGTGACCTAGGTTTACTGATAAACCAGATCACAGGTAAATCTCTGTTTCCTGATTCACTAGCCTGTGCCTTTAAGCAGTTGTCTAGGTTTGAATATTAGGAAGGACATTGTCAGACTCAGAGACAAGGGCAACAAACTAAAAGGAGCCCAAGGTTTGAATGGAAGCAAAACTATAAGAAAGACAAGGTTAATTAAATAAATTGGAATTCACCAAAGTGTTGCAATTCTGGTTCTCTTCAGCTAAGTAGAATTAATTCACCCTGTGCTTCCTCATAACATCTTTTTTTAATACATGTGCATCTTATATATAAATATTTGAACAACAATTTATATGTTTTCATCCTACAGCATTCCATTAGTGTTTTCCTCCTTCTAATAACTAGAAGATAATGCAGTCAGTATATCATTATTTTAGCATCATTGCAGATCACATGCTTGCCAGTAACTGATGCCAAAATTGTGGTTGAAAAAAGGGATTGTGTTAGCAATAATTTCTATTTTACAAGAAATTTCTGAATTTGAAGATGGGATAAAACAAGGCTATAAACATATTGATAACATCTTTCAAGATATTGCATTATAAAATGGTTTCCTTGTAAATGACTTCTATTTATATTCTAACATTCTGAGGGAGAGTAGCTCCATCTTTGAAGAGATTAATGTATTTGTCTCATCTCTCTACAATCACAGATTGTACACCAGTGGAGACTAAGCTCATCACATGGTCATATGGTATGGTGCCAGGATTCCAAACCGTGTTCTAGTGCCACTACCCAGAAGGGACCCATGCTGAGTTGTAATTGCATTCAGAGCTGGCATATTTGCAAATGGCTGACTTTGTTCTCAAAGCAATCAGTTGTAAGCTGGCCAAGGATAGAAAGAAGAGGTCTGAAATTTGGAAGCTGCCTTCTATGAGTTGTATAAAACTATATTTAAACAGCAGATATCTTTTGTTGCGATATTTGCCATACATGAAGATTATGAAAAAGGGATTTTTAAACAAATCTTTATAAATATTAATGGAACAGCATAGCTTAGAGGAATAAATTATTTACAAAGGATATTTGTCATGCTGCAAACCCATCAGGGTATTATTGTAGAGCTTAACTCCTGAGCTCTGGGTGCAGGAGAGAGAACCGAAGCTGGGTAATGAGTTCAGTTGGAGGAGTTCCTCCTATTAATGTCCTGTGACTACATATCACTCATTACCTTGTCTCCCAGATGCAAAGGGGATTTTTAGCTCGTCATGACCTCTTAAATTCATGGGTTTTGCCAACATGGTCCATCAGCTTTTTTCTATTCATTCATGGGATGTAAGCATCATTGGCAGGCCAGCATTTATTGTCCAACCTTAGTTAGCCTTGAGAAGGTGGCAGTGAGCTGCCTTCTTGAACCGCTGCAGTCCACCTGCTATAGGTCGACCCACAAAGCCCTTGGGTCAGGAATTTCAGGATTTTGGCCCAGCAATGGTGATATATTTCCAAGTCAGGATGGTGAGAGGCTTGGAGGGGAACTTGCAGATGATGGTGTTCCTGTGTATCTGCTGCCCTTGTCCTTCTAGATGGAAGTGGTAGGGGGTTTGGACGGTACTGTCTAAGGAGTTTTGGTGAATTTCTGCAGTGCATCTTGCTACTGAGTTGTGGTGGTGGAGAGAGCAGATGTGGTGCCAATCAAGGGGGATGCTTTGTCCTTAGTGTTAAGCATTTTGTGTGTTTGTGCTGCACCCATCCAGGCAAGTGGGGAGTATTCTATCACACTCCTGACTTGTGACTTGCACATAATGGACAGGATCTGGGAGTCAGGAAGTGAGTTACTCACTGCAGTATTTCTAGCCTCTGATCTGTAGCCACTATATTGATGTGGTGAGTCAAGTTGCGATTCTGGTCAATAGTAACTCAAGAGTGTTGATAGTGTGGGATTCAGTGTTGTTAACACCATTAAATGACAAGGGGCAGTGGTTAGATTTTCTTTTATTGTCCAGAGGTTGTTGCATTTGAAAATGGACTGCTTCTGTATCTGAGGAGTTAATCATGGTGCTGAACATTATAATCATCAGCAATCATCAGCAAACATTTCCACTTCTGATATACGGAAGGTCATAAATGAAGAGCTGACGATGGTTGAGCCTAGGACACTACCCTGACATACCCTGCAGAGATGTCCTGGAGCTGAAATGACTGACCTACAACAACCACAACCACTTTTCTATGTGCCAGGTATGGCTCCAACTACAAAAAATTTGCCCCCTAATATTCATTGATTCCAGTTTTGCTAGGGCTCCTGTTGCCACACACAATTGAATGCAGCCTTGATATCAAGCACTGTCACTCTCACCTCACCTCTGGAATTTAGTTCTTCTGTCCAAGGTGGCAAGGAGGTCAGGAGCTAAGTGGCCCTGATGGAACCCAAACTGAGGTCAAATATATTTTTCCCCTTTTGTTGGTTCCCTCAGGACATGCTAAAGACCTAATGTAGTAGCTATGTCCTTTAGGACCCACCCAGTTCAATCAGGAATGCTACTGCCAAGCCAATCTTGGTGGTTGACACTGAAATCCCCCATCAAGAGTATATACTGTGCCCATGCCACCCTCAGGACTTCCGCCAACTGTTGTTCAAACTGGAGGAGTCCTGATTCATCAGCAGGAGGTTTCCTTTCCCATGTTTGACCTGAAGGCATAAAACTCATGGGGTCTGGGGTCAATGTTGAGGAATCCCAGAGAAACTTCCTCCCAACCTGTTGCTTGACTAGTCTGTGAGACAGCTCTCTCAACTTTGGCACTAGTCCCCAGATGTCAGTGAGGAGGACTTTGCAGAGTCGACAGGGCTATTTCTGCCCACGTCCATGCCATTGATGCCAGGTGGGCCATAATTTCTTTGTTGAGACTTCGTAGTGACAGATACAACCGAGTAGCTTGCTAGGCCATTTCAGAGAGCAGTTGAGTGTCAACTACAAAGCCTAGCTATGTTCTTTATTTGCTTTCTGAGAATGCGGGTGCATTGAAAGGCTATCATTTATTGCCCATCCCTAGTTGCCATCCTGAATTGCCATTGAGCAAGGTGTGGTGAGCTTTTGATTTTAAACCACCGCAGTATTCAAGTTTAATATGAATCACAGGATGATTCAGTATTGTAGCACAAAACAATTTTGAATTACCAGGAGCAAATATAATGTTTATGAACTTTCGTTGAGATCTAGGGAAGAGATAATACAGAATGGAAAAATACATAAAGCAAAAATTAAATTCAGTGGCTCCTGGTGATATTAAAATTTTATATCAAATTATTCTCTATAATTCAAGCTCATAATCTTCAAATTACTGAGGTTCTTTCAAATTATTATTTTAGTTCATTCCTTTCTTCAACAATATTTGCCAGTGTTCATGTGCATCATGTCCCAATATCCTTTGATCCTCCTCTGGTAGACAGGCTTTCAACGATGTGGGCCCTAAGATCTGGAAGCCTTCCTACCTTTCTATTTCTTCAACATGATAACTTTGACCAATTCCTTGTTCATCTGCTATAATATCTCCAAAGCAGGCTTGATGTCAAACCTTGTTTGATGACACCCCTATGAAATAGTTTGTGATGTTTTACAATGTCATGTGAATAAATGAATATGAGTTGTTGCTTGATAAGACTTTGCTTTCTGTGATCGAAGCTGAATGTAATGCGTAATAACCTGCTACAGTACAAATAATTGCTGCTACAACTACTAGACAAAATACCAAAATGATATAGATTTTTTAAAAATTACTAGTCTAAGAAATGTGGGTGTCACTGACTAAGTAGAATTTATTGTCCATCCCTAATTGTCCTGAATGCAGTTAAGAGACAAATATATTGCTGTCGGTCTGGAAACACATGTAGGTCAGACCAAGTAAGGATGGCAGATTCCAGTTTCCAAAGGACAGTAGTGAACCAGGTAGGTTTTGATTACAATTGATCGAGGTTGCATTGTAATGCTGTCATGTAATCTCAGTTTGATGTCATCATGCTGTGGATACCAGTGTGCAGTGGGACTTGTAGTACACCACAGCACTCCTGTAATCTAATGATTCTGTGATCTTAACAACTTCTGTGAACATGGTCTCTTTTGGTGATCCCTTCTTCCCAACTTCCTCTGTAGCATTCTGTGCTGCTCTATGGAGCCTCTCCTCATTCTCCCAGTCAATGTGAACGTGTCCTCCCAGCCCTCCCAGGCAAGAAAGAATTGGCTTGAAAACAAATCTTTAAGCCACCAAAAGCAGTTCCTCAACAGCAGCCAGACCATTCCCTGGAGATTATTGTTAAATTGAATAAATATGAGAAAGTAGTGAAAGCACATTGAATTGTATCAACGGCCAGGAAAAATAATCAGCGGCCCAACTTATAATAGCTGATGACCCCATTAAATAGCACTGATAGGGATTTACCATGCTAGTGAATAACTTGTCTGCTCCAGGAAGTTAAGCAAAAACACAAGATGGAGCTTGGAGCTCCAAAATGACAGCTGATTGACATAACCTACAGACAGTAGCAACTCGACCTTCGAACTTAATCCATTCCGGGATCCAGTTCGCGAACTGAAAAGTTCGCAAACTGAATCAATTTTCCCATTGTTCGGATATTTCCGGAGTCTTTTCTCTTTTTTGTCTCTTGGAGGTTGGTGATGCCACAAGAAAACGATCCAGAGAAACTTGTTTTTTTCTTTGTTGCAGAATTTTCTGAAAATGAGACATCACATTGTCATTTAAAATGTTCACTGCTCTGTTGGTCACAGTTTTGTTAGGGTGATGCCTCTCATCAAAAGCCTGCACTTCACTCCATTTCCTACAAATGTCTTTGATTTGAACACTTTATACACCTTCCTTCTCTTCTTCCTCCTCTCCAGAATGCTCCTGCTGCATAACCTTCACCTGCTCCTGTTGCAATTCAACAAGATCTTCTGTGCTGAGTTCTTGTCTGTGTCCTCCACCAGCTCCGCCACATCATCCTCATCGACCTCCAAGCCCATATTTTGGCCCAGGGTCACAATCTCGTTCACTACATTTACTGATGTCTCCTCGTCAAAACCTTCGAAGTCTCTCAGGTTCACAATCTGGCCAAAGTTTCCTCCAGGCCGACTGCAACGTACGGAAAGAGACCTCGTTCCATGCCTTATCAATAAGGCTTATGCAGTGGAGGATATTGAAGTGGTCCTTCCAGTACTGACCAAGGTTCAAATCTGTGTCGTTGGTGACCTGGAAACACCTGGCGAACAGAGCCTTCGTATATAATTTTTTGAAATTTGCAATGACATTCTGGTCCATGCGTTGGATGAGAGGAGTGGTGCTGGGAGGAAGGAACTTTACTTTTATGAAGTCATATTCAAGGTCCAAGTCTTCTTTCAAATTTGGAGGATGGGCAGGAGCATTGTCCATTACTAGAAGACACTTAAGAGGCAAATTATTTGTTTCAAGATATTCCCTGACAGCTGGTGCAAAAACTTTTGTCAACCATTCCATAAAAATCATTCGCGTGACCCAAGCCTTGCTATTTGCCCTCCACATTACCAGGAGTTTAGCCTTCAACATATTATTGAGTTTAAAAACGCGAGGATTTTCAGAGTGGTAGACTAATAGAGGCTTAATCTTGCAATCCCCACTTGCATTCGCGCACAATAAAAGCGTTAGCCTGTCCTTCATTTGTTTGTGGTCCGGTAGTGTCTTCTTCTCTTGGGTTATGTAGGTCCTTTTGGGCATTTTTTTCCAGAAAAGTCCAGTTTCATCACAGTTAAAAACTTGATGTGAGACATAACCTTCATCTTCAACAAACTTATTGAATTCCTTCTCAAAGTCCTCCGCTGCCTTTTTGTCTGAACTAGCCGCTTCTCCATGCCTTATTACACTATGGATTCTAGTTCGTTGACGAAATTTATCAAACCAGCCTCTGCTGGCTTTAAATTCTTCAACGCTAGCAATACTTGTACTCGGCGGTGTCGCCAACAAATCATGGTGTATGTGTAGAGCCTTCTCGCAGATTATAGTCTCGTTAACACTATCTCCAGCAAGCTCTTTTTGATTTATCCAAACTAATAATAATTTTTCAACCTCGTCTAACAATTTAGGCCTTTGCTTCATTAAAATAGTCACTCCTTTAGCCACGTCAGCTGCTTTTAGTGCCTCTTTGTTCTTTAGGGTAGTACAGGTAGTCAATTTCGCCATGTTGTACTGCATAGCGAGATCAGATACGCGAGCACCATTCTCGTGTTTAGCTATTATTTCCTTCTTTGTTTCTACAGTAATACGTTTAGGCTTCTTAACACCACTAACACTACCACTTTTCACTTTCTTGGGAGCCATAATGAGGGCTAATTTAATGCAAAAAACAAAAAAAAATGTAAGAATGCTTGGACATTGGATGTTCACAGCACACGCGCCAAAGACGAACTGAATGAGATCATGCGGGGCCCGAGAGCTTTTACGTTCAAAGCGCACGTAGAAAAGCAAAACAATGACAATGAAACCACGGGCTTTTTGCGTTCGTACCTTCGTTCGTACCTTGAATTTCGTGCGTACTTTGAAGCAAAATTTTACTTACAATCCTGTTCGTAAACCGATTTGTTTGTGAACAGGGTCGTTCGTATGTCGAGGCGCTACTGTATCTCCAGCAGGCAATATGTCAGCTCTGTAGTCCCTTTACCAATATGACATCTCATGTATTTTGCAATAGATATGTGTGTATGTATACACTGAGGTTGCCATTTCAGAATTCTGAAGAGCCCATAGTGCCCAAGTAACAAGCGCTAACAAGTCCAATTTTAATCCACATGGAAGTAACTTTCACTTTCACCAACTGGATGGTGACTAGAGTAGATTACCTGTTGCTTATAGAACACCCCCAATTTGATTTCGTTGGTTTAAATGATAATTTAGTTCATTTTTAAAGTTGGATTCGCTAACATTTCACAAAACCATAAAATCTGTCTCTCCTACAGACAATGTTTTCATTTTGATTTATCACAAATTCTACATTATCATTTCTCTAATCAGCATAAGTGGAGAAATGCAGAATTTCTACCTGACCAAAAGATAGAAACATAGAAAATAGGAGCAGAAGGCCATTCAACCCTTCGAGCCTGTTCCACCATTCAGTATGATCATTGCTCATCATCCAACTCAGTACCCTGTTCTCACTTTGTCCCCAAATCCTTTGATCTTTAAAGCTGAAGAACTACATCTAACTCCTTCTTGAAAGCATTAAATGATTTGGCCTCAACACTTTTTTTCTGGCAGAGAATTCCACAGACTCACCACCCTCTCGGTAAAGAAATATCTCCTCAACTCAGTCCTAGATGGCCTACCCCATATCCTTAGATCGTCAATCCTAGTTATGAACTCTCCGCTCATCAGGAATATCCTTCCTGTATTTGCCCTGCCTCGTCCTGTTAGAATAAATTGATTTCTATAAGAACCCCCTTCACTCTTTTAAACTGTAGTGAATATAGTCCTAACTAATCCAGTTTTTCTTCATGCGTCAGTCCTGCCATTCTAGGAATCAGTCTGTTAACCTTGTTTGCACTCCCTTTACAGCCAGAGCATCCTGCTCCTGATAAAGATATCAAAACTGCACACAATACTCCAGCCTTTAAGATAGTCACTTAATCCATAATATTCTGATATCACAATTTAAGTTACATTAATTTCCTCTCCCAGTGTAGTGCTTCTGGCCTGCTAGAGGCCAGTTTGGGAATTTTGACATGCACTACCCAAAGATTTTACATATCTTTTATTAATATGTAGACTTGTTGGGCCGACGGTGTCGACTTGTTGGGCCAAAGGGCCTGTTTCCATACTGTAAGTAATCTAAAAAAAAAATTGGGCAGCACGGTGGCACAGTGGTTAGCACTGCTGCCTCGGGTTAAATTCCCATCTCAGGCGACTGACTGTGTGGAGTTTGCACATTCTCCCCGTGTCTGTGTGGGTTTCTCCTGGTTTCTATGGTGCTCTGGTTTCCTCCCACAGTCCAAAAAAATGTGCAGGTTAGATGAATTGCCCATAGTGTTAGGTGTAGGGAAATGGGTGTGCTTTGGTGGGTTGGTGTGGACTTGCTGGGCTGAAGGGCCTGTTTCCACACTGTAAGTAATCTAAAAAAAAACCTACAGGAGGTTGTCACTTAAATTTTCAAAATTTGTTGCTTGAATGAAGTTTTGTGCTGAGTGAAAATTTATAAAATTGCCCCCAATTTGCTTTCTAATGTATCCCACTTCGGTCCCAGAAGCACAAAAATCATATAGTTTCACAGAGTATTAGATATGCGTTAGATAATAAAGACTGATGATCTTCAAGGAGTTAATTAGTTTTACCTCCTGCTTCTGTATTAAATTTCACAGATCCTCTACTCTGTTGGGAATATAAATTCTTTATAATGTCTAACATCATTTCTAGTTTGCTAAATCTGTACTTGTGCCCTACTTTCATGCTCATGGACTAAGTTAAATAGCTTGCTTATATCAAACATTATCTGTGTGTTTCCATATTCTAAAGGTCACCTGCCCTCACTTATTTTTTCTTCAATTAAAATCAATTCCCATCAACAGAAGGTTGAATTTAAGCAGACAGCAGCCAAGTGATTCTCACACGAGACAAGCAACTGAAAGGTTTTGAAAGGCCATATCTTACTGTAGCAAATTGTAAAATATTCTGTCAATTTGTGGGTCAGCAATCAGTGAACATACATTTAAATTGTCCAAATAACAAAATTCAGACAGTTTCACTCAAGTCATTCGGAGAGGAATCTAATGAATATATATATATATATATAAGGGTCCTATTCTCTACTCTGTCTTTGATCCCTAATGCTTTCAAGCCAACTTGGCTTGGATATAAATATGAATTATTAGCCCACATATTTCTAAAAGTGATGACTAACATGTCATGGCTAGTGAATAGCTGACATAAAGAATTAAATTGTCTAGTCTATTATTGTATTGTTGTCACTCCTTCACAAACTTTCCTAAGCTCCTTTTCTGTGAAAGAAATTACAAAGAAACATTCAAATCTTCATGAAGTTTTGATGCTTCTCACATCCATTGTGCTTTAATGTAGGGAAACTCAGCAACCAATTTTCTCACTGTTTTTACAGGGTATCAATAAAATAAATCACCTGGTAGTCTGTTTTGAAGGTAGTCGTTGACAGTAAGTATTGGGCATGATGGAATGAAGTATATTTGGAGCTAAATTTTAGAAATTTATATTTCTGGCTTGAGCTTCACAAAGATATTAGTAGAAAATTATATGAGACACGTTAGTCTTATGCTCCTGAATTCTTTGTATGCACTTATATTGCCAAAAGTTCTAGGCTAGGAACATTATTTAGGTAAAAACAATGACTGCAGATGCTGGAAACCAGATTCTGGATTAATGGTGCTGGAAAAGCACAGCAGTTCAGGCAGCATCCGAGGAGCAGTAAAATCGACGTTTCGGGCAAAAGCCCTTAATCAGGAATGGCACATTATTTCACAATATTTAACTCTGATATCTAAACTTGATCTGCTGTGGAATATGTGGTAGTTGAGAAAACTCAAGTATTTTAATGATTTCATATGCACTTCTTTCCATAATGTTGTACATTTCTTTAAGCAGTGGCAGCTCTCTGATGCTTTTACCAGTTGCTTTTCTTTGTATTTGAGGACAAACCATAAGTGGTAGTATTCTCTTCACTGTGTAGGGAATTATAGTCAAAGCAAACCTGCTAACAGCTAGCAACTAATCATATAGTATCCCAAAAGGGAGCCAGCAAACAAAGACAGGAACTTTGGATGTTGGGATTCCCCCTCGAATCCCATTAACTTGATGCCTGTCATTGCACCCTTCCTCCTTCTAGGCTGAGATTAACTAACTCATCAAATTATAGGAGTCAACCAGATACTTTCCTGATTTATGCAGGTCTGTATTACCTTGCATATGACACTTAGATACTAAGTCTTTGGATCAGCAAGCTGAAGATTTTGGTGTTCAAAAACAATGAGATGGTAGAATCTTGATCCTTTATTGAAACTAAAAACTTCTTGCAATTCATCAATTTTATTGATTGAATCTAATTGAATCAACAAAGAGAAATGTGATTATGACTAAATAGTCTTTTTTATGTTTATGATTGAGGGAAAAATATTTATCATAACACCGGTGATATCAATGCAAAGAAAATTGAGAGCAGAAAGTCAATATTTTCTGATGCATATTTGTGGCAGGTGAGGAACATCATTGCTTGCAAGAATTTCAAAAATCTAATCTCATTAGTATGTGCACAACTTATAAAAGCACCAGAGATCAATAGATAGTGCATTTAATAAGTGAGTGGTGTGAGATGCTAATAGTGTTTGGGTAATTGCCAAAAAGAAATCATGATTTTTGAGCTCATGAGATCTCCTCGAATCTCAGGGACTCAGGAGAGCTGACACATCTCAAATGGAAAATCTTGGCTCTGCTTTCCAGTCATAAATCCTCAGCATTTTAATGGAACAACTGAGGTTTCTGCCAATATTGGGAGCGACTTAATCACTACCTTTCATTCCATCTTTTTTAATTGGTAGATTGAGCTGACAGATCAGAGTTGTTTTTTGTACATTCACTTTAGAATAACATCTATCTGCTTGTCCCAGTTCCAATTGCATATTCTTACCCTTTTATTTAAGAATTGTTGTTGGTTTACATAAATCCATTTATTGGTTGCAATATTCAAGTGTTGTATAGTTAAGCAAACATGAAAGTTAATGGTTGTTGTGTATTTCACTGAGAGTAATACATGGCCACCTGCAGGGAGCCGTTAATGAATAACTTTATTTATACCTTTCCATCAAAAGTGCAATATAAAAATAGCTCAGATCTTGCGATATATTACATCTACTCCTCACTTAATAAAATAATTGGTGCGCTAAAATATAAAACGATACGTGTGCATATGTTCTCTTAATGCAATACAATTAAACAAACATCAACAATACTTGAAAATTTAATAACTTGATTATATACTTCTTTTGCTGAAATCACAATCGAAACACGTGACCAATATTGCAGAAGTTGTTTACATGTAAGAAGAATTGATTTTCCTTAACACCAGTATCTAGTTGACACTAATGTTATTTCGCAATCAACAATGAAAAGAATATTTTTTCTTCCTTCCTACATTCTTTGAACTCAGCGATCTGGCCTGTTTCCCATTCTGGCTGTCTCTTTCAACTTCCATTCATTTAACTCTACTCTCTCAGCAGCTAACTGTATCAAATCAAAATTTTGACATTGACTGCCCATCCTATTTAATGGTTAGGACCATGACATTGGTTGATTTGTCTTAATTAATGAGCCTGACTGAGTTTACTCAACTAGGCAAACGTGAGGACTATAAATGCTGGAAACCACAGTTTAGATCAGAGTGGTGCTGGAAAAGCACAGCAGGTCAGACAGCATCCGAGGAGCAGGAAAATCTACATTTCGGGCAAAAGCCCTGCATCAGGATGATGAAGCCCTGATGAAGGGCTTTTGCTTGAAACATCGATTTTCCTGCTCCTCCGATGCTGCCTGATCTGCTGTGCTTTTCCAGCACCACTCTGATCTAAACTCTGAGTTTACTCAACTGGTTAGTTCTATGACACTGGCAGAAGTCCTGTTTCTTTTGGACATTCACTTTGGACTGTTAGAGAGATTTGAACTGTCGGTGGTTAATTATGCTCGCCCTTTCCTAAATTTCCTCTTTCGAACAGATGAACTACATGATCCTGATGGAGACTTCCTCCATATTTCATTAGATATGTGAATTGTACAGTCTCGTTATGAGATTTCCAATCACATGTTTCTTCCTATCACATCTGTAGTTTTTCACCAGCACCGAACTCTTCCAAACAGCATACATTGCTTTTGAAGTCAGCTTAAGCAAATTAAACCTTGTCCTGATGAACAGCTTATGCTCGAAGCATTGACGTTCCTGCTCCTCGGATGCTGCCTGACTGGCTGTGCTTTTCCAGCGCCACACTTTTTGACTCTGACCTCCAGTATCTGCAGTCCTCACTTTCTCCTCCTTGTCCTCGATATGTGCTTAACTCTTGCACGCTATCAGGATATGGCTGACTTTTCCACAGGTGCAGTATTTCGGAAACTTCTTTAAAAATTTGTTCAAGAAAATGGATGTCCCTAGTTGGGCCAGCATTTATTGCCATTTCCTAAATGCCTGAAAGACTAAAGAGAGCAGATTTTCAAATCCTTGCAAGCAGTGAGGTTCTTCATCTGCCACAAACACGCATCAGAAAATATTAACTCTCTACCCTCAGTTTTCTGTCATCTAATGTTAATGAATGGAAAATAACAGGCAAGTTTCTGACATACACTTGCACAAATGAGGTATATTGCCATTATTCAAGGGAATGATAATCTACTTTCTCAATTAGAGTGTAAGGATTTATGTAGGTGGCAGTGGTAGTAAATTGGTAGCACTTTTAACTCTGTATAAGAAAATTTGTATTTATAAATCTGGAGACTTGAGCACAGAAATCCAGTTTGATTATTCATTGCAGCACTAAAGAAGTACATCTTCCAGATGAGACTTTAAACTGGGTCCCCATCATCTCCCTCAGGTGGATATAGAAAATGAGGGCATTTAAATACTTCATGGCTACCATGGCAACGGCACCATTTAAATTTCTGACTCTGAGGCTGAGATTTTCCTGACTCAGCAGCGGCAGGAAAATCAAATAATTGGGCAGATTGACAGGAGGGAGATGCCGCCCCCATCCTGTCAGCTCAGGAATTACATCCGGAGCAGTAAGACAGACCTGCCTGACTAACTGCCATTAAAGGCCTTTAAATGATCAATTAACAAATAATTAAGTGTTCAGCCCACCACTGGTCTAATTGGCTATTTTCTTGGCAGCCGAAGAAAATGGCAACCTTGACAAGTGCTACAAAATGTGGCTTCCCTCCTTGGTTTAGGAGTTGTGAGGTAGGGCAGTAGACGTACCTCAGTTTGTCCCACTCTGAGAATGCTCGGGAAATGAGTGTAAGGTTAGCCAGCATTTGTTGCCCATCCCTAATTGCCCAGAGGGCAGTTGCTGTGGGTCTGGAGTCACATGTAGGCCAGACCAGGTAAGGACGGCAGTTACCTTCACTAATGTCCTTTAGGAAAGGAAACTGCTATCTTTACGTGGTCTGGCCTACATGTGACTCCAGACCCACAGCAATGTGGTTGACTCTCAACTGCGCTCTTGGCAATTAGGGATGAGCAATAAATGTTGTCTAGCCAATGATGCCTTCATCCTACTACAAAACAAAGAGAACAAAAGATCCTATTCTAACTATTACCATGAAGCCTGCAGGTTTGCCATTTTGGTGCCACATTGATCGACAAGTTTTCTTGTTAGTAGCAATGGGGAACATTTCACTCTTAAAGATGCCCATGCTCACACCTAGAATAAATAAGAGAAAATGTAAGAATGAGATTGTGTGATTTTGGCTATTGTGGCTTTGATGTTTTGAATTCCAGATCAGGAATAGAATGCCTTTGCAGTTTGCAAAAATCTTTTCATGCCATTTCAATGTCTCTGGCTTCTTGGTAGGCTTTTTGCTTCCTCTTATGTCTGGCCTGGATTTTAATTGTTTTTTTCAGCTTGATATATCTATATGATTTATAAGTTCATACCATACCCACAGAGACAAGAGAGAACTTCTTTAATTTGTGAATGTAGTCTACAACAGTGTCTCATGGCAAATACTTCTCTTCATGGAAGGCAACACTCAGTGCACTCTCATTCCTAGTCAATGCTTTATATGAGTCTGTCTGTCTGTACAGGTGAATAACTCCTCTAGTATTAATTGAAGAGTAAGATTGTTAACCTCAGTTTCCTGACCAATATTTATCTCCCAATCATCATCAGAAGAACAGATGATCTGGTCGTATGACATTGCTATTTTGGGAGTTTTCTGTGTGCAATTTGTCGACTGCATTTCCTGTGACAGGACTTCCCAAATACTTACTTTGCCTGTAAAATTTTTTGAAATATCTGGTGGGTTTGAAGGCCATGGCAGAAATAAAATAATTCCTTTTTTTTGATAAAGGTCGGCATTCAGAAACGATTGTGGGTCTGTGGTATCTCTCCTTCTGATTTTCCTTCTCATTTTAGGGAAAGTATCTGATGTTCATTTGATAAAGTATGCTCATTGAATTAATTGACTAATGTTCCCAGTGGATAATGAATGATATCTCAGAGAGCTAAATATTTGGCTCTTGCTATCAGTGAAAAGCTGTTGTTTGCCCATGTAGTGTCATGATGGCACCTCTGATAGCTAAAACTATCTCACCTCTTTAAAGGGTTAGCCTTCACTTCTGTGCTTAAGCCCTGTCTTGGGATTGATTCAAGAGATTTGTGACTCAAGCAAGAGCAACAGCTGACACCCAATGATTAGGATTGACTCATTCATCCATTTGAGTTGAGATGATATATAATGCATTACATAGGAAGGTAGAAGGAAGTGATTTGGACAAAGTACCTCAGAAAAAATCTGACTTTTCAAAAATATCTGTTTTACCAATGGATCAGTAGTTACATTTACTATTACACTTACTAAACCACAGCAGGTACAAACCTTGGTCTATGTTGAGTTATATCATTGCCATTGTGATGAAAGTAGGGCATGACTGTTAGCTCAGCACTTGAGATTACAAGCAAGATTCTCAATCCTGGTTCCTACCCACTGTCCAATTTAAAAATTGCACATACGCAAATGTAATGAATGGGCTATGTAAGTCTCCCATAAGTGAATAGCTTTATACACAGTCAGGTGTATAAAATAGGATTTGTATAAGGTACTGAATTGCCAACTCTTCTGAATGGCCTTCAGGAGAATAAAAAGGAACTAATTTTTAGGAAGAATGTTTTAGAGAAACAATCTTGGGTGGCATTACTGAAAAAAATGTATGTTAAGCAAATAAAATGTGGAACATACAGAATAATACTGAGGACGCATCATATTTCTGCTGTATGTGACCGAGTGACAATTACAAATAGGCCATTTAAAAATAACTAGGGAACTGGGAGATGGAGTGGGTTGATACTTTGTACACCGGAACCTGGGTTTGAATCTGACCCAGAAAAACAGATTACTTGTAAGATCTGGAATACCCAGTCAGCTTCTGAGTCATAGTCATAGAGTCATACACCACAGAATCAGGCCCTTTGGCCCAGTATATCCATGCAGAATAGGTTTCCTAAGCTGAACTCATCCCATTTGCCTGTGTTTAGCCCATATACCTCTAAACCTTTTCTGTCATGTAGCTGTTCAAATGTCTTTTAAATGTTCTACTTGTACCTGCCTTTACCACTTTTTCTGTCAGCTTGTTTGTATATGGACCACCCTCTGTGTGAAAAATGTGCCCTCAGGTCCCTTTTCAATTTTCCCCTGCTCACCTTAAACCTATGCCATCTTGTTTTGGACTCCCCTACCCTGGGGGAAAGACCTTTGCTATTCACTTTATCTATGCCCCTCATGTTTTTATAAACCTCTATAAGGTCACCCCTCAGCTTCTTACCCTCCAGGAAAAATGTCCCAACCTATCCAGTCTCACATTATATCTGAAACCTTCCAGTTTCAGTAACATCCTTGTGAATCTTTTTAGCATCCTTTTCAGTTTAATAACATCCTTTCTACAACAGGGAGACCAGAATTGTGTGCAGCATTCCAAATGTGGCCTTAACAATGTCTTGTACAATTGTAACATGACATTCCAACTCCTGTACTGAATGCTCTGACCGTTGAAGGCAAGTATTGTAAATACCTTCTTCACCACTCTGTATACCTGTGACGCCACGCACAATGAACTATATACCTGTACCCCGAGGTCTGTCTGTTCTACAACACTCCCAGGACCCTACCATTAAATGTGTACATCCTGCCATCGTCTTTCTGACCTAAATGCATTTATTTTGCAGAAAACTATCTGCCATTCTGCAGCCCACTGACCTAGTTGATCAAGATCCCGTCGCACTCTTTGATAACCTTCTTCACTGTTCACTATACCAACAATTGTGGTGTCATCCACAAACTCACTAACCATGCCTCCCATATTTCCATCCAAATTGTTCATATAAATGATGAACAACAGTGGACATAGCACTGATCCTTGGGGCACACCACTGATTACAGGTAGAACAATAACCTTCTACCACCACCCTCTACCATCATGCCAATTTTGTATCCAATTGGCCAGCTGTTTCTGGATCACACATGATCTAACCTTACTAAGCAGTCTACCATGTGGAAGCTTGTCAAAGGCCTTGATAAAGTCCTTGTGGGCAAACTTTAATAAAAAATTAATCAAATTCTTATCATTCCTAATATTGTTCTAATGGAAACTTTATGATACAGAATAAGGCTTTCCAGGGACCCAACTGTTTTAGAACAAGAGCATTGCCAATGAGTGACTCACCCATACATAATGTAATTTGATTAATTCAAATGTTTGATCATTTCTGGACAACAGGGTATACTGCTTTCTGACTCCTCTCCACTCACCTTTAAAATATTGCTTTAAGTTTGATTATCATGAAAAGGCAGGCTCAGATATCTTCTTGTATGGTAGCTGTATGGGTCCCAGCCCAGCATTTGTATTAACACAAATAATTACTATTCATACTTTCCTTTATGTCTTGTTTGGATTTTTATTTGTAGAATGACAAGACAAATGGAGTAACCTTATTTCACAATCAGACTAGCAGAGGCTGAGAGAATTGCAAAAGAAAAGAATGTTAAGGGAGCAGATCATATTTGGGGAATAGAAAGTAATGGGTGTAGGGAGATTGCAATGGCAATATAGGTCACAAAATAGAAACTCTAGTTCCTACTCTCTAGCCTTCAATAATTTAAGACTATTGTTCAGGACATAGCTGAAAGCAACCCAAGAGAATATTATATACCTGAGATCTAGATTTCTCTCACTGATAAAATGGGCCTTATAACCTACATTTTTTTGGACGACATTTTTGGTTATCTTCCTAATATCGGTTTATGTGAATTGAGGTGTTAAATTTTGTTTGATAATTACAACTGTGTTGTGCCTTGTATTTTGTTACATTTATTCAGTGACTTTAATGCAATGTGTTGTTCATTCAAATTTTGTAGTTAAAGATACAAAACAAATTTCATTCAAGGCTTTTCTTAATAACTGTCCCTCCCAGCTTTTGCTTTTCCAGAATTTGGCAGAAATATAGGGCTGGATTATTCATTAGCGTGGCCTCCAGCCTCTGCTTGGTTAGTTCACCATGCTTTCATTCTTCAAGCAATGGTCTTGCAATCCCCAGGAGATGGAGTCATAGATTTGTAGAATCACGGAGTCATATAGCATGGAAATCCACCCATTCGTCCAACTAGTCCATGCCAACCATGTCCCAAACAAAACAAATCCCACTTGCCTGAATTCAGCCCTATTCCTCCAAACCTTTCCTATTCATGTACTTATCCAAATGTCTTTTAAATGTTGTAACTGTAAATGCATCCACCATTTCCTCTGGCAGCTCATTCCACATGCGAACCACTCTCTTATAAAAAAGTTGCCCCTCACGTCATTTTTAAAACTTTCTCCAGTCACTTTAAAAATATGCCCCCTAGTTTTGAACTCCCCACCTGAAGAGAAAGATCCTTGTTATTCACCTTATCTATGTCTCTCATGATATTATAAGCCTCTATAAGGCCACCCCTAAACCTCCTACACTCCAGTGAAAAAGTCCCAGCCTATCAAACCTATTTTTATATCTCAAACCCTTCATTTCAGCAACATTCTGGTAAATCTTTTCTGAACTCTCTCCAATTTAATAATATCCTTCATACAGCAGGACAACCAGAACTGCAAACAATACTCCAAAAGAGGCCTCACCAATATCCTGTATAACTTTAACATGACATCCCAAATCCTGTACTCAAAGCTCTGAGCAATAGCCTCGTTGGCATGGACTGGTAGGACTGAAGGGTCTATTTCCATGCTGTATGACTCTCTGACTGTATGACTGTCTGACCTCATTGATCCTTAAGGAGCCCTTTTTTCTCTCTGGTTGCTGTTTTGCTCTTAATGTACTCATGACATTTATTTGGATTATCCTTAACTTTATTTGCCAAAGCTATCTCATATCCTTCTTTACCTTCTGATTTCCCTCTTAAGAATGTGCCTCTGCTCTTTATACTCTTCAAGACATTCATTTGATCCTGGTTGTCTGTATCTAGTATATGATTCTTTCTTATTCTTGATTAGAACTGCAATATTTTATTCATCCATTGTTCCCTGCTCTAACCAGCCTTATCCTTCACTCCACCATGATCATAATGCCTCTGAATGATCCCTCAGAAATATCCTAATTCAAGTAGTAATGTTTTCCTTAATCAGAACTACCAATCCCCCTCCTCCCTTGCCTCCCTTTCTATCCTTCCGGTAGCATCTAAAACCCAAAACATTGAGCTGCCAGTGATGGCCTTCCCTCAGCCAAGTTTGTGTAATGGCTATGATGTCTCAGTCCCATGTTCCCATACACATCCTGGATTCATCTGCCTTACCTGTAAAACACTTTGCAATGAAATAAATGCAGATTAATTCCTCAGAGTTACCTTGTTCTCTGACTTGCTCTTGTCCGTGCTTTCTAATTAAATTGTTCTTTTCTGATTCGGAACCATCCTTATCTGTTTTTTTAAATTTTCTGCTACTTAGGAAGCCTTCTTTGCCTTCGACATTCTAACTGTCTGTAAAGGAAGGTCCAGATCCACCTCCTAGAGCTGTGCGCCATGCAGTGGAGGTCACCTTCTTGAAGAAACATGGAAGAAGGGGCAAAACAAAGTTTGGAATTTTTGAATTCATGCTGCTGCTTGTGCTTTCACTGACCTTTTTAAACTTGTTTATACATGACTGACCCTCAAAACTGGAATTGAATGTTTCATGACCTACCAGGTGCCTTTGGGGGATGCAAAGTAGGACTGGTGTTTAGTTCACTATTTCCCCATATACCTTCATACTTACCGCATTATACCAGAATCAGCAACCCATCCACCATTTGTAAATAAATAATTAGTTGTTGATTGAGCTTGTTCAAAGATCACTGGACCTTAATATCACCCTGCTATGTCATCTTGTGGTTGACATAGGCAGACATATTGGTGTGGACAGACTATTTCTTTTAAAGAAACAGTAAGAAGGTGCTGGTTTTGTATGGTGCACTTTTCCCACTGGGGCAACCCCCCCAAAGACCATAACTGCCTTCCTTCCACTCCACTCTTCATAACCTACCCTACCCTGAGTGCTAAAAACCCTCCCTGCACAATGCCTCTGAATTTGCTGGATCCGGCATTCCAAAAGGCCTCCTTTGCGGTGTAGACCATGCCTACCATAGAGCTCTGGCTCTGTAGACCAGTAGGAGCTGTTGGGCACCACCTTCACAATGAGGGTCATAGCCCCATTCTACAGTAGCATCTCCTGGCCACAGCAGGTTAAGGTTCTGATGTAAGCCTCTTCTACTTCACTTGGCTTGCTGCTGACTTTTCCTCTGTGTGGGAGCAATCCGTCCATTCCCAGGTAAATTTTTGTCCTGCAGCCTTAGTAACAATTTTTACTGAAATGGTGATTGTGGAGGATGTAACCAGGACCAGTAGTAAAGCCAGTTGGATTGTATTCCAAGAAGTGAGATTTCAAACTGAAAGATTACGTGCAGCAGGTGTCTGCTGCTTTGATCTGTGCTCTTGGCAGTCATGGCCTCCTGCTGGTACAGACTCTGGAAATTCACCCCAAAATTATTCCCCACTAATTTTCACAGTAAAGTCACCATGATGTTATCCAGCCTCATAATTCATGTGACTGTGGGGATACATGGAGAAATGGAGAAATCTCCATACCAAAAAAGTGCAATTCTCAATAAAACTAATGCTGTCACCACAAGAAATGACAATAATGATGTATTGCCAGCAACATTATCAGTTTCACATTTTTTATGCATAAAACAAAGATCGAATACGTCAGTTGAAGAAACCAAGTTATTATTTGCAAATGAAAACTGACGCATAAATTTGGATGGTAGCTCTACACATCTTTCATCATAATCGCCACAGAAATCCTGTTTGCACTTCTTCCTCCAAGTCTTCCATAGTTTTACTGATATTTTGGTAGTCATGAGAACCTTCATGAAAATTGCTTTCTTTGCCTACCTTTTCAAGCTGATACAAAATTAAGGTCAAACCTGGGACCTTTCTCATGCATTGTTCTGTGCCATATTGAGAGCATCTACTGCTATGGAAACTGGAGAATTCAGAGATCTTCCATGTGAAGTATTCCTCAAATGAAATTATCACAATTTTTCCCCTTTCCACTTTCCTTAGCAGACTAAAACCAAGCAATTCTTTAGGAATATTAACAAATTACCAACTCAACACAGTATAGACTTTATTGGTCAATAAAGTTACTACATTTTGCACAATTTTTCACATAATGAAGCTTATTTCTACAATTATAAATGGAAAGTCGCAACTTTTAAAGATATAAAAGCTAGGTGGCTTCAAGTGATAATGTACAAATCAGCTCACGATATCTTACAAATTAACAACAATTTGCATTTGTATTGTGTTGTCAACATAATACAACATTCCAAGGTACCTCACAGGAATGTTATGAAACAAAATTTCACACTGAGCCACTTGAGAAATTAGAACAGTCACAAAAACCTAGTTCAAAGGGATAAGTTTTAAGGAACATCTTAAAAGGAAGAAAGAAAGAGATAGAGAGGCAGTTATGTTTAGCATTGAGGCAGCTGAAGACACAGCCACCAATAAAGCATTGAAAATTGGGATGTGCAAGAAGCTGACACCTTTTAAATATGTATTAAAAAAATAAACCAGTTATTTAACAATGCTTTTCAATATCTGAGTATCCACATTATGCAAAATCAATGCATGGGAAAGCAACTTCATCCCAATTTTGTAGATAGGTAATTTCACATGTTTTATGAAAAGGAGATTAAAGCAATTAAAGCAAATCAGCTGTAACTTTATACATGTTTCTGCAGCTTTAGTTCTTCTTAAACATGGAACATAAATCCCCCCAAATTTTAATGGATTCTATTGGTTTGACATTTCGCTCAGCATTTTAAAGATAATAAGTTGAGTTTTGCGAGTTCTCTTCAGTGCACTTCAAAGCTCTTAACTCTTAAAAGCACAGAAGTAAAGACAAATTATTCTTCAGAGATATGACATTACGGGCCCATAAACTTTGTAGTCCAGTTTACCATCCAGTTGATGAAAACCAGGACTATCAACCAATAAGATTATTCCTTCATCTTCTTGCCATGATAGTGATATCTAGGAGAAAGTGAGGACTGCAGATGCTGGAGACCAGAGTTGAAAAGTATAGTGCTGGAAAAACACAGCAGGCCAGGCAGCATCTGAGGAGCAGGAGAATTAGCGTTTCGGGCATAAGCCCTTCATTCCTGAAGAAGGGCTTATGCCTGAAATGTCGATTCTCCTGCTCCTCAGATGCTGCCTGGCCTGCTGTGTTTTTCCAGCACCACACTTTTCAACCATGATAGTGATATCCCATCATAAACATTGTCTTGGAGATTTCTGTACTTGTAGTCAGACAGATATTATACGCAAATCAAAATTTCACTCTAAATGCTACTTATGAACATTTACTACTTCATTTGTGCAGAAAATCAAAAGATAGTTCCGTTCTGGGATAATTTTATCTGAGGAAGAAATGTCAGACATTTGTTATTAAATGTCTTCCAGGAATGTAATTAAATGCATAGGTCTCTGAGTAATAACTCTCAAGTTCAACAAAACTCAGCTAATCAAATTTATTTTACTCTTACCAAAAAATAGCCCACTACACTCAATGGCCAGAAATCATTGGTAACAGCAGAACATGAACCTTTTAATTGAGAATATAGTTGAGTGGGGATTGACTAGAGAACAGATTGGAATGTCCTTTGATTTGAAAGCATTGCATTTAACATTTATTTACATTTAAATCTTTTGGATTCAGCATTTCCTTATTAAAGATGCATTGGTGTCTTAGTATCTTTGAAAATACACATTAGAATTGTAGTTTTTGCAAGAAACTCCAAATATCTCATATCTTGAAGTCATTGGCAACAAAAATTGGGAGAGATATAAAGTGGGCTGGTCATTTGTTATTATCTATTTTATATTATCACACCAAGCCAAACATTATCTCCAATCTCTTTGGAAACTGTATTTGCAACTGCCTTGCAAGAATACTTTACTAAAAATTTTGGTGTA
This sequence comes from Chiloscyllium plagiosum, assembly GCF_004010195.1. Classification (NCBI taxonomy): domain Eukaryota; kingdom Metazoa; phylum Chordata; class Chondrichthyes; order Orectolobiformes; family Hemiscylliidae; genus Chiloscyllium; species Chiloscyllium plagiosum. The sequence continues at coordinate 88,247,063 of NC_057713.1, read as the reverse complement.
ATGTGTTAGTAAAGTTCCATAGCTTAAACTAAATCAAAGCATTGCATCTTAAATCAAAAATGTTTCTAAAATTGAAAGGGCCATGGTGAAAGCATAGTGCAATAACATGTGATGCTGTAATTAGTAAATCTTTAAAGTATTAATCTTTTATTCTTAAGTACACAGTTTGCATATATCTTGCACAATCAGATGTTTCTACAGAATGATTTGTGTTGATGTTTCTTTAGCAGCATTTTTTAAACCAGACTTCTTGATCAGATTCCTTTTCAAATAGAACCTCTCAGTTCTCATCACCATGATGAATTAATTGCTTACTTGCCAAGGAATCTTTTGGAAAAAGAAAAAGATGCAATCACGCAAAAATGGAGTACTACTTTGAGTGATATATTGAGATACAGTGACTTGTTTATAGAGGTAATCAAGCAATAAATAAGATCAGGTCAAAATTATGAGTTGACTAACTTAGAAAGGATCCATGACAGATTTAAATTTTTTTCTCTCTTGAAGTACAGTTCTAACATCCTGCAGCATGCTAAGTCATAAAGCCAACAATGCCAGTTAAATATATGAATATATCTGCTTTATCTGCAGTAGCAATGTTCAACACAATACTTCTTTAAATCCCAGAGTTCAGTGCATTTTGTTGGCAACATGTCAACATGTTTAGAATGTTTTCCTTGGTGTAGGAAGTTTAGACTATAAGGGTGATGAACTAAAGGATTGTCTAAATATTGATTGGGGTGAGCTTTGGGAACTGTGGAGCTACACAGGATAGGAGGTAGACTCCTCTTTAGTAAGTGAAATGTTGAGTCCTCTCTTCTGTGTGGTGCGAAAGGTAGGGTGGTTTGCAGAAATGGGACTCACACTGACTATTGTTTCCCTCATTTCACTTGCAGCCTATGTATTAAAAATTTCAACTAGCAAATATCCAACAGTTGTTTTGTTCTTGTACTTGTTATGTGGGTGTCCTGTTGCGTCATGTTGCACATGTAAGTGGATATATTCTGTCGCCACTAAAAGGAGGAATAAGGCAAGATAATGGTCTGAGGGGTATCCTTTCATCAGGAGCAGGCCATGTAAACCTGGAGTGGATTCAGGAAAATGGTTGAGACCATCAAGGGGGTTACAGACTACTTTCCAGAAAGGATGGAGGAGGAAATATGACCAGATTGGGTGCATTGGCATCTGTTCAGTTGCATTCTCCCCAACACTCAGCTGTCATAGATGGCTAGAATTAATGGAGACACTGCAAGCATATCCTACTGAACACAAAAATTAAGAGCCAGAGGTGGCCATTTGACTTCTGTGCTTCTCCAACATGTGATATGATCATGGCTGATCTAATTGTGCCATCAACTCCACTTTCTTGCCCATAACACTCAACTCCCTTGCCAATCAAAAATCTATTGGTCTTAAACTAGGATCCTAAGGATTACAAGATTTCTAAGGTTTAAGAGATCTATTTTCTACTAGAGCAGAATGTAATCTGATAATCATGCATTAGTTGCAAATTTTGGCATATATGCATTTGAAACAAAATTCCTTCAAATTTCTGTGAATAACACACAGCATCTCTTAAGCACTGTTCTGCACTTAAGTAAACTGGGCCCTATTTATTGCATACCATGTGATCATGCAGGAGAACACCATTGAATGCTGCAGAAGTAACAAGTTAACGAAACCACAACTCTACACAGCATAAACACAAAAACGGTAAATATATTTACCATTTGTGACTGGGATCCTGGATATCCCCTTGTGTTTTATGAGATGAATGAGTGCCACTGGTTCCTGAAAGATAATTTAGAAGAAAGAAAGCATTACAATAAAAATGAATGTTTATTGTTGAAGATCAGCAACTGATTTGTGGTACATTACAAATAGTGTTGAATTTTATTCTCAGAAATATGAAATACTCAATATTGTTTAAATCACCCATCATCGTTATAGCAAATTGTTTCAGATTGAATAATGAACTGCATAGCATCCTGATGAATTTCTGCAAAGTATGTTGATGAATTTCTGCAATTCATCTTGTTCTGCAGTTTGAGCCAAACATGTTCTATGTACTTCAAGCAAATGGTTGTGCGTGAAATCAAAGGAAAGTGAAGTAACAAAAGAGGATTGATGAGGACAGAGCAGTGGACATGATCTATATGGACTTCAGTAAGGTGTTCAACAAGTTTCCTCATGGGAGACTGGTTAGCAAGGTTAGATCTCATGGAATAGAGAGGGAACTAGCTGTTTGGATACAGAACTAGCTTGAAGGTAGAAGACAGAGGGTGGTGGAAGAGGGTTCCTTTTCAGACTGGAGGTCTGTGACCAGTGGTGTGCCACAAGGATCAGTGCTGGATCCACTGCTTTCCATCATTTGTATAAATGATTTGGATGTAAACATAGGAGGTGGAGTTAGTAAGTTTGCAAATGATACTAAAATTGGAGGTTTAATGGACAGCAAAGAAAGTTATCACAGAGTACAATGAGATCTTGATCAGATGGGCCAATGGGCTGAGGAGTGGCAGATGGACTTTAATTTAAATAAATGTGCGGTGTTGCATTTTGGAAAGGCAAATCAGAGCAGGACTTATACATTTAATGCTAAGGTCCTGGGAAGTGTCGCAGAACAAAGAGACCTTGGAGTGCAGGCTTATAGCTCCTTGAAAATAGAGTCGCAGGTAGACAGGACAGTGAAGGTGGTGTTTGGTATGCTTTCCTTTATTGGACAGAGCCTTGAATATAGGAGTTGGAAGGTCATGTTGTGGCTGTACAGGACATTGGTTTCAGAAAAGATTTACAAGGATGTTGCCAGGGTTTGAGGATTGAGGAGAAGCTGAATAGATTGAGACTGTTTTCCCTGGAGCATTGGAGGCTGAGGGGTGACCTTTAGAGGTTTCTAAAATCATGAGGGGCATGAATAGGGTAAATTGACAAGCCTTTTTCCCTGGGGTGGGGGAGTCCAGAAGTAGAAGCCATAAGTTCAGAATGAGAGGGGAAAAATTTAAAAGGGATCTAAGGGGCAACTTTTTTACACAGAGGGTGGTGCATGTATGATGCGTGCCAGAAGAAGTGGTGGAGGCTGGTACAATAACAACATTTAAAAGGCATTTGAATGAGTATATGAATAGGAAGGGTTTGGAGGGATATGGGTCAAGTATTGGCAAATAGGACTAGATTAGGTTTGTATATCTAGTTGGCATTGACAAGTTGGACTGAAGGCTCTGTTTCCATGCTGTACAGCTCTATGACTCTAGTCCTTAGAGCAATCAAGCGGCTCCAGTCAAGCAGCAGCACCACAGTCAGGGTCCAGGGGGTGGTCATTGTCAGTCAGATTCTTGGTGCTACCAGAGACTAGGGATCCATATCTTTACAGTGTAGTTATTGTGGATATATTCAGTCCTGCGGATCAAGTGCAAGCAGTCTAGGGATTACTGTTAGGTCAGTCAAGGAGCTGTTGTAACCAGTCCAGGAGAGTGGAACAGTTTTTACTGTAATGAAACAAAGGAAAGAATCTAGTATGATATGGCTAGTGGTGATGTACAAGCAGGTGACATTATGAGGTGTATAGTGGTTGTCTTCAAAAGGACTGCCCTCCTATTTACCACCCTGTCCACCAACATCTCAGGTCCCTGTCTGCAAAGTGGGATACAATCTTCCCTTTTACTTGAGCTGTGTTGATTGTTGAGGCTTGACCAGCTCAGTGTAAGGCCAGTTCCTGTCTTGCAGTGTCTGATGTGATATGCATCTGGGCTTCAAAATATGCCACCAGAGGCATGAGAGCTGGAAGATGCTGGCAGTAGTGAATACTTCTGCCTCTCTGGCTGTGTAATTCCCCTGCCAGTTACATAATTAATGAGGTGGATAGTAGACAATTTCAGGAGAAAGCTGTGAAGAGCCATGGCAGAGCAGGCAGTGTAAGCCTAATTTGACAAAATATTTTACCAGAAATTGGAAAATTCAACCCTTAGACTCTATCTACGATCACCCACAAGTTGAAGTGAAGGTCTTGTAAAGCAGAGGATTTTCAGCAAGTGTTTTTGTTGTCAAATATCTAGGATATTGGTTCTCAGGTGAACTTTTGATCTGGAACAAGTTGGTTGAATTATGTTTTGCAGCTAGTTCTGAGTATACCTCACAGACCCACTGATGACTGATGGCTCTGTTGGTTCTTCCTGCTACTAGCTCTGAACTTGAGCTTTCTTTTTAAAACAGAAGTGGTTATCTTACCATATCACTGTTAATAATTTCAAGGTCTTTTTCAAATAAGGTGTTGTGTTAATGTTCATTCCTTTTCCCTGCGCTGTGAGTTAACCGTTCTGAAATCCACCCTTCTAGTGTGGATATGGGAGGTCATCATGCTAAAACAGGAAGTTGAGAGTGGTTTTCACATCCATCTGAGTTTTTATTTTTCCTTTTACCCTAAATAATACATTGAAGTAAGGATGGAACTCTGTATTTTTTTTATATTAGCCCATTTTATGAATTCCATCGATAGCTGTGAGATACTATCACTGTTGTCATTCAGTTAGGTATTTACTCGATACTCAATACTGTCGATAGTCCAAATGGTAAAAGTCACATGATTTGCAGCAGCCATCTTAACAGCTTCTGTGTGTCCATTCTGTGTGTGACTCAAAGCGTATAATATAACATGCCTGAATTAGCATGACAGCTCAACTAAATCTGTAAGAAACCAATGGCAACCTGCAAAAATGGTGAGTTCAGCTATTTGTATTGATTTTGTGCTGGAAATGTGGTACTGTGGAAGATGGAGAAAACCCCCAAAAAATAGTCTATGTGAAACTCAGGCTGGGATTCTGTTGGACTAATGGATGATCTCACTTACTAGTTGGGAAACCACTAAGGAACCTTCTACAGTACATCAGGGATTACCCAACTGAATCAAGTGTCCTTCAGGCACTTAAGTGGCCATTGTCCGGAGATCTGTGTGATTGAGGTTCGTGGCTGCAGCAGGTGTCCAGCCTGCCATTAGCTGCGAGCCAATTGGTCAGTAGGAGTAATGGTGGCCGGTTGCAATGCACCCGTCAGAAGTCCAGGATCATCACGAAACCCTGGAGCAAAGGTGAGTAACAGCATGTTGGAGATTTCAGGGTGGGGTTGCAGGAAAGGGGGGAAGGGTGTTTGAGGCAGGAAATGGTTTTTAGCAGACATGCCCCCAACCCTCGCAACCTGACAATTCCAACTCCCCTTGATCTTTTCAAACTTGAGAAGGTTGGTTGGACATCCTTCCAAGGGTACAGCTTTTAATATCTGTGCTGGTGTGCTTCCAGCAATAAATATCCTGAAAATCTTTGCAACTAAACCCAATGTCCAGGTGTAATGTTGCGAGAAACAGATAGATTCTCAGGAAAATTATTAAATAGACACTTCTTGCTATTTATGCTACTCTTTTCAGGATGCATTCCATCTCCTGCAAACATTACAAATGAAAACTAAGGAGAAACTGAAAAAATATTCAGGCTAATAAATTTGTTAGTGTATTGTCAGACAGTGAGGAAACAATAGTAATGAGAGCAATTAGTCAATAATGCCAGAGCAATGTGCGAAATAGAAGATGTTTCTGACTGGAAAGGTAACAATCTCTGCAATGGCAGCTACTATTAAATAGCAAAAGCAGCATTCTAAGTATGGGCTGTCACTGACTGAGCAAAGCAAGGACAATATCAGAGAATGTCCTGGATATGATTATTGGTGCTCATTGCTGAACAGAACACCAGGTCAATTAATGGAAAGGCATTAAAGCATTTCCTATACCCACAACAGGATCCTCTTTCCCCATGAGGGATTTTAATGCCAGTGCCATCACCACAGTTTTTCACAACTTCTTCCATTGTGGTATGAGGAAATCTGATGCAGGCAGAAAAGAAAGACTGAAAATAACTCCAAGTTTGGATAGTCCCTCCTTACCTACTCCAATCATATGTACACAGCCGATAGGAAAGGAGCTGGGTGTGGTAACTCCTGCTGCCCAGAGATCTAAAAACAGGTGGCAAACTGACAGAAGATCTCGCTGGCCCATTTTGCTGTAAAACATCTTGATTTTGATAAGGATCATGACTAAGTCCACACCTCTCCACCCCAATCCATTTTGTCTTCTATTTCTGTTGAGCTTTGCTATGGCCATTCTTACAATCAAAACAAGCTACATAAAATCATCACACTGCAGTTACATTTCCCCTTTCAACAGAATTACAGAAATGTCTCACTGGCAAAAGAGGTGGTTAGAGGATACAAAAGCTTTTCCACTAAGAATATTGACAAATCAATTTGTAGTAAGTGGATTAAAATAAAGACAGTAAAGATGACCTTAAAATAGGGATTAACGTATGTTTGCATAGTTGGTTCAGATATTACTTCCCATTAGCCTTTAACCCCCTTCACCTGTGTACTTAGTTCATCTTAATTCCTCATACAGTACCTAAAGCATTGACTGTCATGTTTATAAATTTTAAACTTTCCATCACCAATTGAGTATCTACTCTTTATGGACAAAATGAGTACCCCATCTATGTCCCATTGCCCCAAATCCTTACCTTTGACTATCAGCAACTATTTTAAAATTAACAAATGATCTGACATCATTTGCTAACAAAGGGTTCCAAACTTCTGCAACCCTTTGTGAGAAAAATTATTTCAACTTCAGTCCTGAAGCTCCAGCTTTTTTTTTGACTATGGCTCAAGACCTATATTCCTTAACTAGTGGAAACAAGTTCTCCAATATCCATCCCACCTTTTCTCTCTTAATTTGTACTAATGTCTTGAATTTGTACTATTTCATTATTCACTAACAATTGAAATCTAGATGCAAAAATCTACCATGGTTCCTGCTATGCTCAGTCTCATGGTCAGTATGTCATATGCTTTTAGAGACATGCTTACATTATCATCACTGTATTATAGCATGTAATTTGAGGGTATGATAGTCATGGAACTCTATCATACATCAGATCACTTGAAGCAGGCACCCTACATGCTCCTCCATTTACACATATGTTGACATATGTCTAAGGAATGCAATGTTCTTACATAATAGTTAGTTGTAATGTGTTCAATTCTTCAATACCATAATTTGCAGTTTATGTTGTTATGGAAATAACATAAACATTGCTGCATCAGGTAAAACAGCCTGATGGAGGCAAACTCGCGCCAACAATAACCAGTGCCAATACTACTGCAATAAATTACTTCTTACTATCCTAGAGTGTTTTTGTAATAACATTTCTCATGTGTATTCTGTCATCCACGCTTTGGCAATTGTGTTTGTCTTTTGACTTTCTCTTCAAATTCCCTAGATTTTTCTCCTTATAAATTTGTTTTTTAACACTCATCAATCATAACATGGAAAACCTGACTTTAATTCTCTCCCAGTCAAAATTTATCAAAAACAATTTTGACATATTCTAGCAAAAACAACTTAGTTATTAATAGCTACCATGATTGCTCCTCACCTGTCCACTGTAGTCTCTAAAAATATTTATCTCACAAACATTAAAAACATGGAAAATGCTCCAAATTGAGCTGTGAACAAATGCATCTTTGAAAAGACAATCAGGAGCTATAATATGGTTTGAGCTCTTTCTCCAAATAGCTGCAGTGGCCCCAAAATGCAGATCTGAAGGAAGTAATACCCAATCAGATTCTAGATCTTAATTATTTCTCGTTTACCAATATCACCAGTCAGAGATAGGTAGAGCGATAGTCACAAGTAGAGAGAGGTAGAGCGATAGTCACAAGTAGAGAGAGAGACCGAAAGAGACAGATGTACAGAAGGTCCAATGGAGTAATGGAATGATTCAGATAATGGAAGAGTGAGGAAGAGTCAAGTGAAGAGTAGAAAGAGAAAGAGAAAACCAATGCAAAAGAGACAACATTATGAAAGGATTTGGGAAGGGAAGCTAGGAAGTGGTAAAAGTGATGGAGATAATTCTGATATGGATGAAGGGAAACCTTCAAATGGTTTGATTTATGATTTTTGTTGGTACTTCTCAAGCTAATCAACACACCCACTTGGAGCAATACTGCAGAAATGCCACTCATGTACTGTATTACAACCAACATGAATACATAGTGCATGAACATTGTTTCTAACCAATATTATTTTGTAATTCAGATCACTATTATGGGTACCTTGAAGTTCCCTCTTAGTCTGAACAATATCAACTAAAACGCAACTAAGATTATACAAGAAATCTAAGTGAAATCACAAAATAATGACGATACTCATCAGGTCCAGCAGCATCTATGAAGAAAGAATCAGAGTCAATAGACTGATCCCCCTGGAAAGTTAACTATGGGTCTCTCTCCAAGGATGTACCAGAATTACTGAATGCATCCAGGAAAATCTATGTCTTGTAACCCCTATAGAGGCCCCATCATTTTCATCATTCACCACAAAATCATTTGAACTCTATACAGTTCGTGTTCCAAGTAATTATTTTCAATAAATGAACACCATCTTCCTTGCAGATGATTTTCTATAACTGTGTTAATTTATTACCAGCTCCAATGTGCTTTAGAATTTCATTAAGCAAATCTTGCGTTCTCTGTAATTCACTGGTGAATTTTTCAGTAGCATTTTCCTGTTGTTGATAAAGGGCTGAAACCTTCAACTGCAAGTTTGAAATCTCTTCGTGCATTGCTATATTTAATGTTGTGCCACTGAAAAAGAAAGAGAACAAATGATAACATTTCAGTCAATAGCAGCTCTGTCTTTCATAAATGCTCTACAAAATAAATGAGGCATTGTATTATAATGAGATAATTGGAAGCTAATGAGGTGGTGTAAAGTAAATAAAATTGTGCAAAAGTAATTGAATTAGTGGCAAGTAAATGAGATGGTGGAATCTAAATCAAGACAAAATGTAAAGTGTTGCAATTTAAATGAGGCACAACATTTTTTAATAGAGTAGTGCAATATAAATTAGTTGTGTAATGGTAATGGAGCAGTATATTTTTAATGGGGCAACCTCATGTAAATGAGGCATCCTAGTGTTAATGATGCAGTGTAACATAAATGAAGCTGTGCCATATTTTGGATCTGTAAGAAACTGCTACAAGAGTAATATTCACTTGTGCTCCCTCACGATTTTCTGAATGCTGGGGCTACTGGTTATCGGCTTGATATATGCTTCCTATCATCACTGCTTTCCAATCACTGATGTGCAGACATCTTCCCAGGTCCACATTTCCCCTCCCCCCACCTTGTCTCAGTCAAATCCCTCGAACTCAGCACCGCCTTCCTAACCTGCAATCTTCTTCCTGACCTCTCCGCCCCCACCCCCACTCCGGCCTATCACCCTCACCTTGACCTCCTTCCATCTATCGCATTTCCAACGCCCCTCCCCCAAGTCCCTTCTCCCTAACTTTTATCTAAGCCTGCCGGACACACTTTCCTCATTCCTGAAGAAGGGCTTATGCCCGAAACGTCGATTCTCCTGCTCCTTGGATGCTGCCTGACCTGCTGCGCTTTTCCAGCAACACATTTTCAGCTCGTTTCAGATCTGAAATGATCGCCTCAACATTAACTTCTACCCTGAGATACACAAGAGCACAATGGTGGGCAAGGCAATTAATGCACAAAGCTAGTTGTTAAGGACTTAAATACAGGGAAAGTGCCCCAATTTGCTACAAATACCCCAACACACCCACTTGGAGCAATACTGCTGAAATGCCACTCACATACTGTATTACAACCAACATAAATACATAGTGCATGAGAATGGTTTCTAACAAATATTATTTTGTATTTCAGATCACTATTATGGGTGCCTTGAAGTTCCCTCTTAGTGTGAACAATAACAATTAAAACCCAACCAAGGTTATTCAAGACATTGTAAATGCTGGAATGGTGGGCAGTTGGAGTGTTCAAGCATCTTGACATGGAAAACATAATTAGAAGTCCAAATTAAAATTCACTACTCTCATGTGGTTTCCCTGGAAACTCAATGAAAAAGGAGGTGAGGACAGCCAGCTATGGAAAAGATCAGATTGTCTATTTTACAACACTCCTTGTGGGCCAGTCACTCCAGGGCATCTCCAACCTTTCCCTGCCAATCATGATCTTTTTGTTTCTTGTGCTGATTGAGATAATTGCTCCTCTTCCCAGCTTAAGTAGAGAATTAAGTCCCAGAAAAAAGAATGGTAATGTGTAGAAAGTAATAAATTAAACTCAACTCTACAGACAGGAATAATTATTTGCTTTTATATGGCAACTTTAATATCGATAAATATCTATGTATTTCACAGGAATTGTATTGAACTGGGCGGCACGGTGGCACAGTGGTTAGCACTGTTGCCTCACAGTGCCAGAGACCCGAGTTCAATTCCTGCCTCAAGCGACTGACTGTGTGGACTTTGCACATTCTCCCTGTGTCTGCCTGGGTTTCCACTGGGTGCTCCGGTTTCCTCCCACAATCCAAAGATGTGCAGGTCAGGTGAATTGGCCATGCTAATTGGACTTGTGTGGACTTGTTGGGCCAAAGGGCCTGTTTCCACACTGTAAGTAATCTAAAAAAAAATTTGAAAATTTACACTGAGTCATGTACTGGAATATTTCATTTGGAGACCAAAAGCTTGATCAAAGAGAGGTTTTAAAGAGCATCTTAAAAGATGAAAAGAGAAATAGAGAAGTGGACAGGTATAAGGAGGGAATTTCAAGGCATGTTTTCTCAGTAACTGTAGGCACAGATCATCAAATGTTGAGAGACTGAATTCAATGCGCAACAGACTCTAACTGAAGACACATATTAGTTTACAGCCATCAGATATCAGAAAGAAGTACTTGACTAAAAGACAAATTTAAATATTTAATTCTGTGTACTGTCTCCTCATCTATCACAGTTATGTTCCCATGCGGATTCTGCAACAATTTAGCTGTGTCATTGAAGGGTGACAAATATATTCCAATATAGCAACCATAGAATAGAATGGAAATGCCCTATGAACCACAACAAAAGAAGGCTATTGTGACTATTTTTAAATTAAATCAAACATTTAAATGATACCTAATTATGCAGTTATTATTTAAGAACTTGTACAGAACTACTACCATCTGAAGAATGTTGAACAATCATATTTGATGCAAAATTGAAAACATGTAAACATGGACTTAATACAACAGTGCATGAACAAAATCAAGAGTAATTGAAAATTAGGGCCAGTTACTTACTCTTCTGAATCTTCATCTTGACTTTGGCTTTGGCTGGTGCCCCAAAACCTTCTAGAAAGTCTGCTTCTAGGACTCTGCTCATATTCAGCTTTCTCCCATTCTTCCATTTGTAATAACTTTGTGAGATTATCTATATCTTCCTGAACAGGGATATCAGAGATTGAGGTTGAAATGAAAGGTATTTGTAACAATAATAAAACTAGATCCTTTATATCAGGTCAGTTTTGTTTTATTTAGAAAGAAAATGTTGAGGGAATTAGACCGTGCAGTGGATTAAGCCTCCAATCTCAAATCCAGAATAAAGGCTGGTTAAGTAGTTTAAAAAATGAGATTGAGATTGAAAAATGTCACTGGGGCAGATAAATCCTGCATTTCATTATGGAATCACTGTGTGAGTGCTCAGTAATAATACTAGTGAACAAATCAGAAAGCATTTAATTCTGTGGGTACCAGCATACCTTGACTTGATGAATAGAAAGTGAGAGGAATTCAATACTGATGAAAATGCAAAAGAATCAATAGTGAATTGTTAGAGTGCTTTACATGTCATCTGATTTTCCAACCTCTTGAAGTCAGTACAGCAGAATTCAAGAAAAGTGTATTATATTGCTTGTCATTGGAAAAATAACTTAGCATTGATTGCTGCTGATTCAATATTGTCTGACCAGATCTACATTTACTCTGTTCGGTCCCAACAATGTACATTATGCCCAACCTAATAAGAATTCTCCAAATAAACTGAAACAGTTTTTAATTTCCCTTACCAGCTATCCTTTTAGCTTATTAGCAAGGTTGTCAAATTAATATAGAATTGTGACAGTCTTGTGATCTGGACCCATGTTCACAACAAACTAGGTTAGAAATAAGAATATAAAAATTGTTCAGAGAATAAGCCAAGTTCCAACAAATCTGTCTTTATCACTGATCTCAAGCTGACACGCTTGTCATCGCATCATATCTCTGAATTTAGTCTCTCTCCAATATCCCCAAGCATATTTTATTTGGGGATCATGGGAATCATGGGAAAACCTTTTTATTTCATGGAATCCGGATTTCACTCATAGACCAGCATTTATTGCCCATCCCTAATTTTGGGCACTTACAAATCACTGGAGGCCAGACCAGGCAAGAATGGCTGATTTCCTTCCCCAGGTGAACAAAGAAATTTTGTTCAAAACAATCAAAATTTTGCAATGGGTATCATTGGATCAAATTTTGAACTGAATTCAAATTTCACCATCTATATCATGGTGAGATTGAACCCATGACATCAGGATATTAGCCTGTGTTTCTGCATTACTATTCCAGTGACAATAGTGCAACACCACTGCCTCCTCACCCATATGAGTTTGAGACGCTGTTAGGGGATCTCTTGTTCGAACCACAGCATGTGGTGGCTTTGCACAACTGAATAAGCAGTTAAATGTCTGCCATATTGGCATGAAATAGCACTCACATAGAGAATATACCAAAAAAGGAAGCAGGAGACAGTGAGGACTGCACATGCTGAGATCAGAGTCAAAAAGCGTGGCACTGGAAAAGCACACTTGGTCAGGCAGTATCCAAGGAACAGGAGAATCGAAGTTTTGGGCATAAGCCCTTCATCAGGAATGTGGGGTGGTGATAGGCTGAGGGATAAATCAGGGGGTGTAGGTGGGAATGGGGTGAGGTAGCTGGGAAGGCAATAGTTAGATGCAGGTGGGGGTGATGGTGATAGGTTGGGGGAGGGTGGACTGGATAGGTGGGATGGAAGATTCACAGGTAGGTCAGCTCAAGAGGGCGGTGCTGAGTTGGAGGGTTGGATCTGGGATGAGGTGGGGGGAGGAGAGATGAGGAAACTGGCAAAATCGATCAACGTTGATGCTGTGTGGTTGGAGGGCCCCAAGTTGGAAGATGGCTTGGATTTGGCGGTGGAGGAGGCCCAGGACTTGCATGATACGAAAGTCGGAGGAGTTGTAGACATGATACGAAAGTCGGAGGAGTTGTAGACAGTGAGGAAGGATGTGGCAGGTTACAGCGGGATATAGATAAGCTGCAGAACTGGGCAGAAAGGTGGCAAATGGAGTTCAATGTAGCTAAGTG
>NC_057713.1:88116670-88233473 GCF_004010195.1 Chiloscyllium plagiosum | reverse complement strand
CCCTGGCTAGGCGACATCGTCAGTGCTTGGGAGCCTCCTGCGAAGCGCTTCTTTGATGTTTCCTCCGGTGTTTACAGTGGTCTGTCCCTCCCTATCCGGGCATTGGATAGGCTTATGGTGGTTAGTGGGCTAGTGTAGGTTAGGTGGGCTTGGATCGGCGCAACATCGAGGGCCGAAGGGCCTGTACTGCGCTGTATTCTTCTATGTTCTATGTTCTATGTTCTATGTCCTTGGGCAAGTGGAAGGGGAGTTGAAGTGGTCGGCCACAGGGCAGTGGGATTATTTGGTGTACGTGTCCCAGAGATATTCCCTGAAATGTTCCATAAATTGGCATCCTGTCTGCCCAATTTAGAGGAGACCACATCGAGAGGAACAGATGAGGTATTTGGATGTGCAGGAAAATCTCTGCTAAATGTGGAAGAATCCTTTGGGGCATTGGATGGAGGTAAGGAGGGAGGTGTGGGCTCAGTTTGGCTCAAAAGCCCTCCAGCGGAGCTCCTCCACTTCTCACACCTCCACTTTTGAACCCCACCCCTCCAACCCCAACAAGGGTAGAACTCCCCGCCCTGGTCCTCACCTTCCACTCCACTAATCTCTGGATACAGCGCATTATCCTCTGCCATTTCTGTCACCTGCTATCAGACCCCACCACCAAAGATATATTTCCATGCCCACTCGTATTGGTATTCTGCATCGTTAAGTCCACGCCCCCTACCAACCCACACGCAGCATCATCCCTTGCCACTGCAAAAGCTGTAAAAACTGTGCCATCTCTCCCCCCAACTTTCATCCAAGGCCACAAAGGATCCTTCCACATCTAGCAGAGATTTTCCTGCACATCCAAACACCTCATCTCCTGTGCTTATTGCTCTCGATGTGGTCCCTTCTACATTGGGGAGACCAGGGTGCCAAATTGTGAAACATTCCGATGTTTCAAAACGATGATCTTCAACGTACAGTACCATGCTAGCCTGTTGCATGGCTGCATTTGCAGTTGCATTGTCTTACACCCTGAAATAAGGAGCTTCAACAATTAACAAACGCACGTCAAGCAAATCAATTACAAATACAAAAATGTAAGAAAACCTGGGTAAGAGATCTCCCTCATTGCACAAAACAGATCACCACATCATTAATTCTACTACTGCTCCGCCAACCTCTCCCCAACCCCTCTACACTGCTCCTCCATTAATCACTTGAAGGAAAGTTCTGCATAAATATAACCAAATCATTAGTATTTATGATGCAACCTGCACGTCGTTCCTTTGACTCTTACTACTCTGATGGGTATTTCTGTACCATATTGACAATGAATGTATTGCTTAAACCAAGTTTCCCAAAACTCTGGGTAATGATCGCACCAACAATTGGAGTCATGAGTTCCCCTTCACCTGAGGCAGCAGTGCTGATATTGAAATGGTAACTCCAGTAGGTCAGCCCTGGAATTGGGTTAAATGATGTGGATGAAGGAATAGAACTCTGAAGTCCATTACTGCCTACATCAGAATCTGCCAATTGATTGTGGAGAAAACCATTGCTCTTCTCTCACAACCCCTCTCCACTGTCATAACTCTTCACCCACTTTGAGGGAGCATCTCTGGAACACAAGCACCAAACAATCCCACCACTGTATGGTCGACCACTTCAACACCGACTCCCACTCCCCCAAGGACATGCAAGTCCTGGGCACGTACCACTGCCAAATCCAGGACACTCAAGACCTGGAGGAAAAATGCCTCAGCGCCCACTATATGACCCTCCAACCATACAACATCAGTGTTGACTTCACCAGTTTCCTCATCTCCCCTCCCCACTCCTCATCCCAGCTCCAACCCTCCACCTTGGCATCACCCTCTTGAACTGTCCCATCTGTCCATCTTCCTTCCCACCTACATTCATGATGGAGGGCTTATGCCTGAAATGTCGATTCTCCCTCTTTCTGCTCCACTGTGCTTTTCCAGTGCCACATTTTTTGAATAAGGAAGCCATCAGTGGGTGGCACGGTGGCACAGTGGTTAGCACTGCTGCCTCACAGCGCCTGCGACCCGGGTTCAATTCCCGCCTCAGGCGACTGACTGTGTGGAGTTTGCACGTTCTCCCTGTGTCTGCGTGGGTTTCCTCCGGGTGCTCTGGTTTCCTCCCACAGTCCAAAGATGTGCAGGTCAGGTGAATTGGCTATGCTAAATTGCCCGTAGTGTTAGATAAGGGGTAAATGTAGGGGTATGGGTGGGTTGCGCTTCGGCGGGTCGGTGTGGACTTGTTGGGCCGAAGGGCCTGTTTCCACACTGTAATGTAATCTAATGTAAAAAAAAAAATCTAATCAGCTTGAAGGCCACTTTTACAATCACCAATTTTGAATTTAAAAATGTTAAAAATTGAATCAAATTTCAGATTGATGCGAAATGCCTGGAGGCCTTCAAGTAAATTTTCCCTTCTATAGCTTGTTGGTTTGGACTGAATATGAAATTATTCCCTTAAGGGCAAGCATGTTAATCCACTGCAATATTAAACTCCCCATTAGTCTAATTTTCAAATGTAAACCACAGTTTTTCACACTTTGATGCACTCAGTTTGAGCAAGCATGATTTCATTCAAAGATTTACACTACCTTTATTTGAATGGTTACTTTTTTGAGATCATCTTCTTGGTCCATTGTCAGGTCATCATCAAAAAATATTTCTAAAGGTGCACATGAGTTATGAATATATTCTTTGAATGTATTCTTTCTTTTCTGACCGAGATGATCTTCAACGTACAGTACCATGCTAGCCTGTTGCATGGCTGCATTTGCATTTGCATTGTCGTACACCCTGAAATAAGGAGCTTCAACAATTAACAAAAGCACATCAAGCAAATCAATTACAAATACAAAAATGTAAGAAAGCCTGGGTAAGAGATCTCCCTCATTGCACAGAATAGATCACCACATCATTGATTCTACTGCTGCACCATGTCCTCTCCCCAATCCCTCTACACTGCTCCTCACTTGAGGGAAAGTTCTGCATAAATATAACCAATCATTGGTATATATGATGCAACCTGCACGTCTTTCCTTTGACCCTTACTACTCTGATGGGTGTTCCTGTACCATATTGACAATGAATGTATTGTTTAAATAAAGTTTCCCAAAACTCTGGATAATGATTGCACCAACAATTGGGATCATGACTTCCCTTCATGGAAGGCAACAGTGTACATATTCAAATGGTAATTCCAGTAGGTCAGCCCTGGAATGGGTTAAATGGTGTGGCCAAAGGAATAGAACTCTGAAGTCCATTACTGCCTAAATCAGAATCTGCCAACTGACTGTGGAGAAAACCATTGTTTCTCTCTCACAACCCCTCTCCACTCTCATAACCTTCACCCAATTTGAGCTCTCAACTTGCCTCCACTCCCATTTTCATAACAAATTTCACTACTTACACACAGCTGCTCTCACAGCAATTCCCTACTTCTGCTGTCATATGACCCTATCAATATTTTTCAATATCACAATTGGCTCTCAAGATCTTCCAAAGTGTATCAGTACCCTAAACCTTAATGGTAAGAAAACATTGGGTCTAAAATATCGAGTAGCCCCTATAATTTTCAGTCAACAACTTGCATTTATACTTTGCCTTTAATGTAGTAAAATATCACCAAGGTACACAGGTGCTCCTATCTTTCAAGAATACACACTCCATCATTTCCCACAGAGTATTTACAATCTTAATTCATTCAGTGAATGTAATCCTGAAACCCATTTATAAATATCTATTTAGATATTTTTGGCAAAACTGACTGACAGATTAAATTGCTATTGCAAGGAGTATGATTTTGTAACGCAGAATGCAATCACTGGAAAATACTCTTTTTTGTTGTAACACGGCAATAGTTGTGAATCTGCTTCCTACAATTCTGAACTCATGGTCCAATTTAAATACCTATCTTACAACTCCATTATTTATGCTTTAGCAATTTAAATCATCATGGATATTTTCCTCTGCAATTTTCTTGACTCTACCGAAAAGACATTCCACTGAAAGTTTTTACATTGCTTCAAGTGCTGGAGAGTTAACTTTCTAATTTTCTTTTGAATCCTGGGAACATGGTTGGACTGGTTGGAACGAAAGATCTGTTTCCATGCTGTATGACTCTATGACTATATTTTAGCCATTAATTAAAGCATGTTTGGTATTTCCTCCCTCTCTGCTTATGCGCTGCTTTGTACATTGTCATGGAAATGTCACTCATTCTATGACATTCTGCAGTTTTGAAAATGTCCTTCCAGGAAGTCAAAACAAGGTTGGACCTTCACTATTGCACGTTATCTAACAGTACAATCAAGGAGCATGACAAACAATGGAAACAAGCCCATTACAATGCCAATCTTCCATCTATACCTATATCTATGTAATGGGTTTACACTTTGTTATTTAGCTTTCTTATTTCTTTTCTAGCACTTCCATTTGTGAATTGTGACTCATTTGCTGCATCTTTCGCAAATTTACTCCTTGACCTCAAGATATTGATCATTGTTCTGATGGTCGTGGAAGTACTTGGAAAACTCACTATTATAAGCCATTCTATGAGGGGGTCATTACAGCCGAAACTGATTGTATTCTCTCTTGTGAATCACTGAATTCCCATAAACATAGTCAGGATCAAGAAGCTGAAGCCTTTTGTACTTCTAATCCACAGATTCTGAGATCTATCATACCACCAGCACTGTCACCCAAGGCATGTGCCATTAAGCAAAAATCTTTGCATTTACCCAATGACCTTGTAACATGACATGTGACTCCTTTACAACTTAAATATCTTTCATAAAGACTTACCTTTGGAACGTGTCAGATAGCAGTGCAATTAGAAGATTGATGCAGAGAATGCTTGAGACCCCAAGAAACATTCCACAGAGAAAATATGCCATGACTGGATCCTGGACATACATGTCATCAAACCGATAATCATCAACCAATGTAATACGAAAGACAGTAAACATCATCTGGGGCAAAGTTGTCATGTTTGATACTAGCCCTACAAGCATAGAAATGATGGAAAATAACAAATCATAGAAAAGTTAAAACACAGAAGGAGGCCACTTATTACCAGATAATTATCCAGTTGTCTTTGACAGCCACTGACAGTGCATTCCAGACCATTCATTGCATAAAACAAATTTCCATGTCATTGTGCTGATATTACCAATCAGCTTAAGTCTGGGTTTTCTGGTTCTTGATTCATCCACTGACTGGAACAGGTTCTCTCCATCACTCTGTCCAAACTCCTCGTGAATTTTGAACATTTCTATGAAGTCTCTTCTGAATCTTTTCTACTCTCAGGAAACTAGACTCAGGTGTTCCGATCTATCCATGTAACTGAAATTCCTTATCTCTGGAGCTATTCTCATGAATTTTTGCTGCACTGTTTCTCATGTCTTCACAACCTTATGATTGCCTAATGCCAATAACTGAACATAATACTCAGTTTGAGGCAAATTAATGTGTTATACAAGTTAGTTAACTTATGGCCCTATTTATAAATCCCAAGATCATGTATGCTCTATGAAGCATTTTCTCAGCCCGCCCTGTCATCTTTAATATTTGCCTAAATGTACCCAAATCATTCTGCATCTGCACCTCTTTTAGAATTGTACCTTGTACTTTAGATTCTTTGTTCTCTTTTTTGCTGCCAAAATGAATCACTTCACACCTGTGTGCCTCAAAGTTTGTCTATTGTTGTCTACTCATTACATCAATCTGTTCAAGTAATTTTGACATTTATCACTAGCCCCCACACAGTTCATAATACTTCCAAAGTTTTGTGTCACCCACAAATGTTTGCAATTGTGCTTGAACATCCAAGTCTAAGTCATTATTATAAATCATGAAAACCATCGTGTCTAAAACTGTCCCCTGGGAAATCCTACTCCATTCTTTCCTCCAGTCCAGAATTACCACTATTCTCTGATGGCATGTCACAAAACCAGTTTTGTAGCCAAGCTGCTCCTGCCCCTTTTACTCCTATGGGTTCACACATTTCTGACAAGCTTATTATGTGACACTTTATCAACTGACTTTTGGAAGCACATGCACATTACATTAACCACACAACCCTCGTTAATACTGTTACCACAAAAAAAAATCAAACAAACCTTAGTTAAACACAATTCTTCCTTAACAAATCTGTGTTGGCTTTCCTGAATTAACTTGATGTCTTGATTCCTTAACCACTACCATCTAGAAGGAGAAGGGCAGCAGAAAGATAGGAATACCACTATCTGCAAGTTCTCCTCCAAGTCATAAACCATCCCGACTTGGAAATATATCATTGCCGTCCCTTCAGTGCCATTGGGCCAAAATCCTGGAAAACCCTCCCAAAGGACATTGTGGGTCTAGCTACACTACATGGACTGCAGTGATTAGAGTCATAGAGTCATAGAGTTGTACAGCACGGAAACAGACCCTTCGGTTCCACTCAGCCATGCCGACCAGATATCCCAACCTAATCTCATCCCACTTGCCAGCACTTGCCCCATATCCCTTCAAACCCTTTCTATTCATACACCCATCCAGGTGCCTTTTAAATGTTGCAATTGCATAGTCTCCACCACTTCCTCTGGCAGCTCATTCCATACACGTCCCACCCTCTCTGTGAAAAAGTTGCCCCTTAGGTCTCTTTTATATCTTTCCCCTCTCAACCTGAACCTATGCCCTCTAGTTCTGGACTCCCCCACCCCTATTTATCCTATCCATGCTCCTCATGATTTTATAAACTTCTATAAGGTCATCCCTCAGCCTCCGACGCTCCAGGGAAAACCGCCCCAGCCTATTCAGCCTCTCTCTATAGTTCAAATCCTCCAACCCTGGCAACATCCTTGTAAATCTTTTCTGAATCCTTTCAAGTTTCACAACATCAAGAATACAGCTCACCACCAATTTCTTATGGGCAACTAGGGATGGGTAAAAAATGGTCATCCAGCTAATGATGCCAAATCCCATCAATGAATAAAAAAATTAATACACATTTTTCCGAATGAATGAATTATTGTTTATGAAATCTTTCACACCAATGCTATGAAACTGACTGATCTGTCAATTTATCCTTTCACCCTTTCATCAACAACAGTTTAATATTTTCAATTCTCCAATGCACTACATTTCTTTTGAAAGTGCAGTAGAAGTTGCTAACCAGTGCCTCTGTGATATGCACCTTTACTTCCCACAGTGGTTTTGGATAATTTTTGATTTTATGTATGCTTTGATGGGATGTGAATGTCATCGGCAAGCCAAGCATTTATTTTTTTCCCCATCCCTACATACCTTTGAGAAGGTGGTGGTGAGTTCTCTTCTTCAATTGCTATAGCCTATTTGTTGTATGTAGACACATAATAATGTTGAGGGTGGGGATCGAGATTTTGATTCAGCAACAGTGAAGGAATAGTTCTGGATTTTCCCTACTGAGGCCAGCACCTTAGGTTGGAAAATATCCTGGCTTGGTACACCTGCCATTGGTAAAAATGCCTTTAATAGTATTATTTTTCTCCTGGGGATAAAGGTACAGAAAGCAATCTGGCCTATTGTCACTGGCTGCAACTCAGAGATGGCCACGGGGACTGCCAAGTGCTGAAATATATTGTTTATAAACCTATCTCTATTCTCTGAGACTTCATCTCAGTTATTTTGTTAAATGTTAGGTCCTCTAGCCCTCAGCCCTTACTCCCCCTATGCCATCAATTCATTCCCATTGTGTCTTTTGAACCGATTATAACTCATACACTTACTCATCCCCATTTTTTTTACAGCAGTTACACCACTTAATGTAAACTCATGACATCCCACGCATATCCATTGTCTCTTATAGCCCTTTGCCAACAAGGTGCCAATTCATGCCAACCCATGTCGTCATCATCACCCTTTGCCCTTATATATTCCATTGGCAGACTTCAGGAGACATGCTGTAATAAAATAACTTTCTAAAAAGCAGACACTAATATTTTTTCAAAATCCATGAAAACCCTTGAAATATATTTAAATTCCTGAATGTAATTATTTCCTTTCAAAAGGAACGTTTTGTATTAATGACCACAAACAAGGGAATTATTTAGTAACTCTTGGAACTGTCATGAAAACTTTAAAATTGTTTACTTATTATGCCGCCACAATAAAAAATGAAATTATTGAAGTCAGCCAAACATTAAATAATGAACTAATGGCAGCTTTTAACATTATGTCAATGAACAAGTATTGAAACTTCTAGATCAGGTCACCCAGACAAAGCCAGGTAGTTTATTTTTGATTTTTAAAAGGGCTTATCACTTAAATATTTGGATAGTTTTTCAGTTCTCCAGAGCCGAACCTTCTTTAAAGATTCAAAATTCCCAATCTATGGAATAAAACCCTTGTACCAAGTAAAAAAATGGAACCTGGTTACACAAATTATGGGATGCAGACAGGAAAATAGAGCTGACACTATAACCAGAACAGCCATGATCTTAATAAATGATGGACCAGGCTCAAAAGCCAAATGTCTTTGTTCCTAACTCTTATATTCCTTTGACTTTAGCAGCATCTTCTGTCCTGTTGAAGACAAATGTAAAGAACTAACTTAGTAACTCTGTCATGCATCTTTGCCTCGACCTAAATTTCTTTTAAGGTCACAAATCTGCTTCATTACTTTTTTTCCCATTATTAATTACTCACATAGCTATATGAAGACATTTGGATTCACTTTTACATTAGTTGCCAGTTTCTTCGCTTAAATTTTTTTTCACTTCACCTCTGAACCCTCTACATACTCAGCCTCAAGTTTAAAAAAATTGTTCATGTGATGTGGGTGTTGCTGGCTGGATCAACATTTATTGCCCATCCTACAGAGCTTTGATCTCTTGGGGTGTAAGGACATTCACAGTGCTGTTTGGAGGGAGTTCCAGGATTTTGACCCAGCAACAATTAACTAACAGTGATATAGTTAAAAGTTACAAGTAAAAGTTCTCTATTTCCTCAGGTTAGAATCTCAGAGATACTAGTTTCCTGAGCACAGAATTCACCACTGAGTTGTAAACCATTTTCATATGAGACAAACATTGTTTAGGCCATTTTTGGAATATTGTGTACAATTCTGGTCTCCCTCCTATCGGAAGAATGTTGTGAAACCTGAAAGGGTTCAGAAAAGATTTGCAAGTATGTTACCAGGGATGGAGGATTTGAGCTTTAGTTAGAGGCTGAACAGGCTGGGACTGTTTTCCCTGGAACCTCAGATGCTGAGGGATGACATTATAGAGGTTTATAAGATCATAATGGCATGGAAATAGACAAGGTATTTTCCCCAGAGTAGGGGAGTCCAGCACTAGAGGGCACAGGTTTAGAGTGAGAGGGGAAAATTTAAAAGGGACCCAATGGGCAACCTTTTCACACAGAGAGTGGTGCGTGTATAGAATGAGCTGCCAGAGCAAGTGGTGGAGGCTGATACAATTACAACATTTAACAAGCATCTGGATAGGTATATGAATAGAAAAGGTTTGGACGGATATGGGCCAAGTGTTGGCAAATGGGATTAAATTTATTTAGGATATCTGGTGGGTTTGGATGAGTTGGACTGAAGGCTCTGTTTCCATGCTGTACATCTCTATGACTCTATGACTCTAAAAGGCTGCCAGATCCCTCAATTAAATTATCCACCTTATTAACCATATTTCTCCCATGCACCCTTTCGTCTGCTTTATTTAATCTCTGTAATCATCCAGAGAACTCTGGATTTGTTTAACCCTACCTTTCCCCCTTGTAAAAAGTTAAAAATCACATAAAACCAGGTTATAGTTCAACAGGTTTATTTGGAAGTACTGGCTTTCTGAGCGCTGCTCCTTCATAAGGTGGTTGTGAATGACCAGCGCTCTGAAAGCTAGTGCTTCCAAATTTACCTGTTGGACTATAACCTGGTGTTGTGTAATTTTTAACCCCAATCCAACACTGACATCTCCAAATCATTTCCCCATTGTTACACTGTAAATTGACTGTATTTAGAAAACAAAAACAGGAAATGTAGGTACACAATTTGCACTTTCTGAGATTGTCCTTTCTCAGAATTTTCTAAGTTCTGAAGGGCCCACTGACAGAACTGTGGTAGAGTAGAATCCAAAGTGATCCAAAGTGGAAGCCACTGAGAGAATCTTGAATTCTGGGGTGGATCTCATAAGTACGTTTGGAACAGGTCCATTGTACCTGTAATTGGGTGCTGAATCCAAGGCCCCAGAATGTTGGACCAGTTCTAACAAAGTAGCAAAGCTCAGTGTGGGGCTTGTAGGAATAGAACAAATGCCAATCTTCAAATGTGGTTTGAATTACAACATTTATTCTAAGCAAGCATTGGTTCCTTTGAAATTCTCTCTAAACTGTGCACTTTTGATGTAAATGGGCCCAGAAATAGACTTCCCACCTTTTGCAATCAACACAAACATTATCCAATTTATAATTATCCACAGGGAATATGATTAAAATGTTTGCTTTAGAAAGCATATGCATCATGAGCTTAAATACACTGTGTACTGATGACTGATGTTATTGATATCATCAATTCTTCTTAGAGCATTCTAAAATCTACCGTCACTATTCTACTTATGGTGTTTGTGGTATGTTTAGATTTTTTGTGTTCTCCTCCACCTTCTTGATGGCTCAAACAAGACTATTTCATTTTTACTTTTATCTCAAGAATATCAAATGAATCACTCTCAATTTCCAAACTCTCCTGAGATATACAATTACTCCTATCACTTCTGGTCTTTGTGCTATCTTTATTACCCTTAATTTTAAAATAATTCCTACCTTCTGGGTGAGACATGATTCTGTAATCCTTATATCAGTAGCTTTCAGTGTTCTGATCACAGGGTTGAAATTCCCCTTTTAATGAGAAATGGGAGAGCGCCTGTTAATGGCCCACTAATGAGAATATTGGCAGAAATTACTTCTTTATGGACCCCGCCCTTCTGCAATCTGATTAATAGTTAATTATTGAGAATATGGGCATTTGCTGGTCTTTTGTCCGGAAAAGAAATATGATCCTCCAGTCCCAACAAAAAGATAGAATGCATTTTCCAACCAATGGTCTGCAAGTAAAAACAAGACTTACCACCAAATATTATCCAAAATGCACAAGCAAAAGGAATGTAAAACTCTCCGTAGAGAAAGAGGAACTTCAAGAGGTCAACGATAATTTTCCCAAGCATTACAATGAAAGGTCCCAGAGCTCTAAACAAGAAAATTGGCAACATTATGCAAAATCAAAACAAGAATGTGGGATGTTACAGTTCATTGGGATGAATAAGGTTGCCGCATACAGCTTGGGTAATGAGTGTCTAAATAGCGACAGAGAATCCAGGGATACCCATACATAAAATATCAACAATTGTAATGCAGGCCATAATAACCAAGTAATAAGAAGACAAACCAATGAGTAGGTTCATTTTGAGAACTATGGTATTGAAAAATAGAACAGATGTATGAAAGTCTGTTAATTTTTACATTCATTTTAGCATTGATTAGACCACCTTCAGAGTATTTATATAGTTCTAGTTTCCATACTGTAATGAAGGACCATGGGGTAAGAAT
Organism: Chiloscyllium plagiosum; assembly: GCF_004010195.1. Taxonomy (NCBI): domain Eukaryota; kingdom Metazoa; phylum Chordata; class Chondrichthyes; order Orectolobiformes; family Hemiscylliidae; genus Chiloscyllium; species Chiloscyllium plagiosum. Next base: position 88,221,891 of record NC_057713.1, on the reverse strand, counting down.
TCACAAAAATGATAACAGAAGGACATTGGTAAGGCTACTTTTAGAATACTGCCTTCAATTCTGGTCTCCCTGCTATAGAAAATATGTTGTGAAACTTGAAAAGCTTCAGGAAAGATTTCGAAAGATGTTGCCAAGATTAAGGCTTTGAGCTATAGGGAGAGGCTAAATAGGCTGGGGGCCTTTGCCCTGGAGCATAGGCTGGGGGCCTTTGCCCTGGAGCATCGGAGGCTGAGAGATGACCTCATAGAGGTTTATAAAATTATGAGGGGCATGAATAGGGTGAATAGCCAAGTTCTTTACTCAGGATTGGGGAGTCCAAAACTAAAGAGCATTGATTTAAGGTAAGAGGGGAAAAATTTAAAAGGACCTGAGAGGCAACTTTATCATTCAGAGGGTGGTGTGTGTATGGAACAAGTTGCTAGAGGAACTGGTGAAGATGAGTACTGCGTTAAAAGGCATCTGGATGGGTATATGAATAGGAAGGGTTCAGAGGGATATAGGCAAAATGCTGGCAAAAAGTACTAGACCAATTTAAGATATCTGGCTGGCATGGACAAGTTGGACTGAAAGGTCTATTTCTGTGCTGTATAAATCTATGACTCTAAGTGAGAGGATGTATTTATGTGCAAAGGCTGCACGATATGGGACTCTTTTCTCTACAAAAGCAAAAGCTGAGTTGTAACCTAATAGCCCAAATTATGAAGGAGTTTCATAAGACAGATGTTGAGATGCCTCACATTGGAGGACTCCTAACACAAGCTCCAAAAATATCAACTAATAATCAGAAAACCAGGAGAAACTTATTTACCAATAGGTTCCCAAGACTGTGGAACATGCTACAACAAAGGAAAATAGTATACAGAGCAACTTTGATTATCTGAACATCAATTATTCGACTTTCGGATTATACGAACAAGATCTCAAGGTCCCGTAAAAATGACATTAGGCAACTTAGCAAATCAGTTAAATATCATTATTGCAAGCATTGCCAGATAATGAGAAATATTTGGATAACCAGCATGCATAAATTGCCATTTGTTTACGATCAGATTGATTATCCAAATGATTAGTTACCTTACCAAAAACATCTCATTCGGATAATTGAGATTCTACTGTAGATGCATTTAAAGAGTAGTTGGAAAGCACAAAAAGGAGAAAGGGGGAGAAGGGCATGTTGGTGCTGATAGATGAAGAGAAGTCCTGGGACAGACATGGAGGATAAACTCTGGCATTAGCTGGATGGCTGTTTGAAAACGTAGAGTAACAGTGTGGCTTCAATTCCCTCACCAGCTAAGGTTACCATGAAGGGCTCTCCTTCTCAATCTCTCTCCTTGCCTGAGACGTGATAACCCTCAGATTAAACCATCACCAGCCATCTCTCTATATTGAGACAGCATCCCGATGGTCCAGTAGGACTTTGGAGATTTTGCCCTTTTTAAAAGGTAAACTCAATGGAAATCTGTATATAGAAAAAGTAACTTTAAAAATAATGAATTCTTGATATAAAGCAGTTTATTGTTTCGAACAGTATCTGAGAATAAAAAAGTATTAGATAATAAGGAAAATGTCAAAGGTTAGGAAGAGACCTGGCTGCAAGTTATCTTTTGTCAGGGGGGTGGGAGGGTAGGAATTCAAACAGTTTTCATGCTTTAATGGGAAATATTCTCAAGTTTTAATAACTTTTTATATTTAGTTGCTACTGGCAACAATGTACCACATTTCTAACATACGTTCACATTTATAGAAGTGGATAGTAGTTTTATATTCACATTTATTATGGATGAAAGGCCCTTAACCCAAAATTTTAAATCTGTTTCACCCTCCATAAATGCAGCCTAACTTGCGTATGTTTTAGATTTCAAGCATCCACGAAATTTGGGTTGGATTTGGGTGGATGGAAGGCAATCAGAGAGGAATGGGGCCTTGGCACAGAGATAGAGTATTTCTGTGGGCCACAGAGAAACACTCAATGTTTTGGAGCAACTTCATGCGATCCATTTGAACATCCCATAATCCTTAGGGTCTGCTGCAACTGGATGAAGTATGTATAACACAAGCTCCAACCATTACTACATGAACTTCACACTCAGGTCATGGCAAAAGGAACAGAGCTCCAACTGCATATTTAAAGGAGCCTAATATGTATTGATAGGCACCTGGACAACCATTAGCTGCTGAAGTCACAATGGCATCCAGTGCAGTTTTGGCCCTGATCAGTCCCAGCAGATTCTGGTGTCAAATTTTGTGCATTTCATAGAGGCTATAATTATATTTTCTTCCCCAGTACGAAACATCAGTAATGCCTCAGAAGATTATAAATTTGTATGCAGGAAATCAGAACTAAAATCAGAAAATGTCACAAGAAGATCTTGCAACATTTGCAGAACGAGAGAGAGGGAGAAAGAAAGAATCAGCTATTCACCCACGCAATCTGCGTTAAGACATTGGTGGAATAGAGTTCCCATGCCAGATCTCTTTACTTGCTAAAGATTTCAGCATGCACATAACTTATGCATTTGGTGCAAATTAAATTTTCATGATCAGATGTGATGAAGGTACTTCCTTTCAGTGAAATAAAGCTAACCAAGCATGAATCACCTTGCATACTCATTACCTCTTAGCTCAATAACACAGCTGACAAAAATAAGAAACAATTGACCTTGTGGAGAATTGTACATCTTGCAATGTAAATTATCTTTGCTCCAGAAAGTAATGCTGGCTATGGAATAGCTTATAGTTGTTTTGAGTTCTCAAGGCAATAATCTGGCCTATACTGTGACTTTATTGAAATATTGCAATTCTTAGCCATTAGAGGTCACATAACAGCAAATCAGAAGGCAAATTGATACAATTCCATTTTTATCCCAAACATCCTCCTTTCATAACATGAAAATAGAAATAAATTGCATCCATTATCATGTTCATTTTGAGTTACCTCATATACATGATTCTATTTACAAATTAACAGCTCACTATTCTCATTAGTCCCCATACAGACATTACGTACATAGTTTTTAAATTGTGTTGGCCTCTTAATCATATGTGTGCACATTATGATTGTATGTGTCAGTTGCATCATTCCCACATTATTTGTTGTTGCTGCAGTACCTGTTATTCAATTTCTACTTTTGAAGTGGAGGGGTTGAGGGCGGGGGGGGGACGGGGACAGTCGGGAGGTGTGGTGGTGCCGGGTGGCAGGGATGGTGGAATCTGTGAACTGTGCAGGTAATGGGTGAACACCTTGCCGATGGATCATGTGCAGTTGAGGAACAACTTCTCCTGATGTGTGTATGTGCCTATGATGGGGTGTGACAGCATATCTGGTTGTTCATTGTGTTTGATTGAGGTGATGGGGTTGCTTTATACATGTCTCAAGTTTCTACTTGGGCTGATTCTTGTTGACATTGTTGAAAGTTTGTGTCTTGACTTTCATTTGTCAAAATACTTTGGGCCTCAATAGCTTTTTTGCTATTAAAAGAAAGTTTTGTGGCAGTGTGACATAGCTCTCCATGCCTTCAGTAGGTATGTTTTCTTTCGCTGAGGATTGCCTCTGTATTCAATTTGTTTGATTTTTTAAAATTTTTCCTTCAGTAATTTTCATGTGCTATCAGCTTTTCCATTTGATTGGGGCGAGTGTGGACAGGACGTGCAGCAATGAATTTCCCAATCCTTTATGAGGGGTGGATACTTCACTTATGAACTGAAGGGCCATTGTCATAATCAAAATGATGCGAATGCCATAATAGCTGAAATGCATTTTCAGACATTCAGTAATAACAGCTGTAATTGTTGAGGTCAACTAGGTCATCTCCCAGCAGTCAGAATAACAGTCTATGTGACAGGGTAATGAGTTCCCATGAGAATGAAGAGATCTACTGCTGTGTCACCAATAGCTCTCTAGCTTGCTTAGCTTGTTACTCATTACTGGCTGATGCAAGCCTTGATTTTGTTGCTTATGTTTGGCTGGTAGAGCACATTTTTTGCTTTCCTCAAGCTTGACTCAATCCGTTGATGGCTTGCACTGATACACTTTAGCATTTCTGCTCTCAATTAGTTCGGGATAATGACTTTATTTCATTTGCACAGTAGGCCATCTTGGGCTATCAATTCATCTCTTTATGTTCAACGCACTCATATGGCAACAGATGGGACCTTGCTTCTTTTCAGACCATCATTTCATCTCTCTTTCTATCAAAACGTGGAGAATTAAATCTTGTTCAATAAGTTACTTGATTTGAGAAAGATATTTGTTTCAGATTCAATTTTGCTGAGCCTGATTTTTTTGGGCTAAGTTCTAATTCTAGGCAAAAGTGAGGATTGCAGATGCTGGAAACCAGAGTCTAGATTAGAGTGGTGCTGGAAAAGTACAGCAGGTCAGGCAGCATCCGAGGAGCAGGAAAATCGACGTTTCAGGCAAAAGTCCTTCATCAGGCTCGAGAGATGTGCAATAATATTTCTGAACAGATTAGTTAGAAAATATTTATAAGAGCTCTCTAAGTTCTAATTCTGTCAACTTGAGGATTTTTTGCTGCAAGTGAGATTTTACACTGAAGCACCCCATGTCATCACCCTTATCTGAATCTGTCCCCATCTTACTACATGTCATTCCTGGAACAGCTCACCATCCAGCTCTCCATTCTGCCAAAAGACCAGCATTGTTGGCATCCACATCATGTTTAAAAGACCACTGTGCACCCAGATGAGCACTGGCATTCTGAGTTTGTCCTGCTTAGCGATGGACAAACCATGTGAAGTTGTCAGAGCAGGGGAAGATGGTGCCACAATGCTCTGACAAGGTCATGGAGGTCGTGGCCTAGGAAGTGGTGCATAGGAGGAACATCCTTTTCTCTCCCTAGAGGACTGGCAAAGGAGGCAATTACTCCAGACCCTGGCTGCCACATCCAAGGTCATCACTGGATTTGTGCAGTCTCCACTATTCAGACAAACAGCCAACAGCACCACAAGAAGACCAATGACGTTCTCCACTGCGCCAGGACAAATGCCACACTCCTTCTCTGCCTCCTCACAATCACAGCGTTCCACTACACCTATTCCACTCACTGAGTAAGAACTATTTTTCATTCCAGTGCAAATTTCACAGTAACAGCATTATCAGGGTCATTCATTGCAATTCATTTCTAACCATTGTCTACAATGCCTTCAATACCAGCAGAAAGTCCACAATCTTGACAGAGAGATAGCCAGCTCCATTGTACTCTCTCAGGACTTGGCTTCATGGAATACTCAGAAAGACTGGTTCTTACAACTAACCAACAGCTCAGATAATGACAACATTGGATTGGTACTGAAGCTATCCAGGGTTACTGTACTGGGATCTCTTGACTCTATACTGTCTCCCCTGATTTGACTGAACTGTTGACAACCATGAAAAGCTTCTTGAGTTGGGTCTGTGATAAACAGCAAGGTAAGACAAATGTGATACGAGCCTAGTATTTCAGGCTGGTAAGGTGGGGATCTAAGGTGTGAGAAGGCAAGGCAGAGATGTTTCAATGTTTCCAGGTAAAGTTAAGGTGAGACAGTCAATAAGTAGTTCCAAAATGCAGCCTAGTCCAATATGAGAGTTTAATGTCTTTGCTACAGCCTTTCAATGAGAGGTACCATTGCAGCTTTAAAGTGCAGAAGTGTCTCAAAGTGGCATGTTCACCTGGAGAGGCTGCCAGTTATCCAATGACAGTATTTTTGAGAGGCATGGGGAGGTGGGAGTAGAAACTATAGGGTAGTGGGGGAAGGAAGAGACTGGTGTGTTGACAATTAGCCCCAAAGGAGGTCTGTTCCCCAGCCCAAAACCAACTTTAGCAGCTGAAGTGGTTATTTGAGGACCTCTCCCTGCCATTGTTAAAGTAGCAGCATGGTCTAAAGTAGCAGCCTGAACTGACCTGCAGTGGCATGGGCAGCAGCAGCTGAAGAAGTCAGAAGTGATTGCATTAGCATTTTAATCAGTGTGCACAAACCACTGAGGCAGCTTAGAGGGAAAATTGAATCAGGAATGAGACAAGGTCCTGAAGTGACCATTCAAGACCAAGGTCCTGAAGGGTGGCACGTGGCTCAGTGGTTAGCACTGCTGCCTCACAGCGCCAGGGACCTGGGTTCGATTCCAGCCTTGGGTGACTGTATGGATTATGCACGTTCTCCCTGTGTCTGTGTGGGTTTTCTCCAGGTGCTTCTGTTTCCTCCACAATCCAAAAAGATGTGCAGGTTAGGTGAATTGGCCATGTAAAATTATCCATGTTAGGTGCATTAGTCAGAGGTAAGTATGGGGAATGGGCCTGGATGGGTTACTTTTCAGAGGGTCAGTGCGGATTTGTTGGGCCGAAGGGTCTGTTTCCATACTGTAAGTAATCTAATCTAATTGGCCATCTAAAGATCTCAGTTGGCCCAAGGGATAGCACCCTCCCCCCCCCCCCCTGCTGCTCCCTGTAAAACATCAGATATGTAAGGGCTGGACTTGTAGATGGCAGGCAGACCACCCATTGGACTTTGATAGCCCTCATGTCTTCAAACACGTCAGCAGGAGCACAGAACATTCAGCCCAATGTCAATCACAGAATTACTGCAGCAAATTTCAAATCTGAATTTCTTAATAATCCAAAAATGTGCAGGTATGGTGAATTGGCTATGCTAAATTGCCCATAGTGTTAGGTGAATTAGTCAGAGGGAAAGGGGTTTGGGTGGGTTACTCTTCGGAGGGTCGGTGTGGACTTGTTGGGCTGGAAGGCCTGTTTCCACACTGTAGGGAATCTAATCTAATCTAACCTAAATTGGAATGCATAAAATTCACTAATATTAGCTTACATTTTATGGAATGTGTATCGTAGTACAGGAAGTAGGCAAGAAACATTGTAATCTGGAAAAATCTTTTATCTGAGGGACAAAAAAAGGTGGCGCATACCTGATAGCTCGAACATGCTTCATGAGCCGAAGCCAAAGGAATATAATAGTCACAGCAAATAGTCGAATATGTGCAACATGAATGAACTCGCTTTGTGTTACCAGATCAACAACATGAGTTGCTATTAGAGCAAACAGCAGCAGATAAACCATCCAGTCAAACAAATTCCTGGAAAAACAATAGCAACACATGTCAATAACAATAAGTATGAGCAAATTCAGATAGTACTCAACATCTATGCACTAACAATGCTTTACAGCAGAGACAGTTTCAGCCCTATTCTCTCTAATTTTAATCCAAATCATATTAACTGCCTGAGGCAGCGATCTCTCCATTAGAGAGAGAAAATTGGAGACAATGATACTTGGGACAGTATCTCCAGTCCTCATGAGCCAGTTATAGAAGACATTGGCAGCATTATACACTGCACCGATCCTTTGTTGCCTAAATTCACTCAGACCGGGACAGGGGAGTATTGTGTGCAGTTTTGGTCTCTCTATCCAAGGAATGATATTCTGGCTATGGGGTCAGTGCAGCAAAGGTTTACCAAACTGATCCCTGGATTGGCAGGATTGATGTAGAAAGTGGGACTGGATTAATTAGGGCTATATTCATTGGAGTTCAGAAGAATGAGGGGGTATCTCATAGAAATATTCAAAATTCTAGCAGGACTAGGCAGGGTAAATACAGGAAGGATATTCTTGATGACTAGGGAGTCCAGAGCCAGGGATCACAGTAAAAGGATCTGGGTATTGGCATTTAAGACTAAGTGAGGAGAAATTTCTTCACTTAGGGAGTGGTGAATCTGAGGAATTTTCTGACGCAGAAAATAATTGAGGCCAAAACATAGAACATTTCCAAAAAGGAGTTAAATGTAGTTCCGAGGTCTAGAGGGATCAAAGAGTGTCTGGACGAAGTGGGAACAGAGCACCGGGTTGGATGATCAGCCATGATCATATTAATGGGTGGACCAGACTTAAAGGGCCAAATGGCCAATCCTTGTTCCTGGATGCTTTGATATATGATTACTAAACCATTGAACATATCAAATAAAGACAAATAAAGAAGTTGCATTTATACAGTGCCCTTCACTATTTCAGCTTGCCCCAAGACACTTTACAACCAATGAAGTAGAGAATGTGGGGAAATAAATAGTGACATCTTGAAAAATGTCCATATTACAAAGGAGAAGGTGCTGGATGTCTTAAAATGCATAAAGGTGGATAAATCCCCAGGATCCGATCAGAAGTACCCTAGAACTCTGTGGGAGGTTTGAGAAGAGATTGCTGGGCCCCTTGCTGAGACATTTGTATCATCAATAGCCACAGGTGAGTTGCTGGAAAACTGGAGGTTGGCTAATCTGGTGCCACTGTTTAAGAAAGGCGGTAAGAAAAAGCTAGGGAACTACAGACCATGAGCCTGACATCGGTGGTGGGAAAGTTGTTGGAGGGAATCCTGAGGATGTGGAAAGGCAAGGACTGATTACGAATAGTCAACATGGTTTTATGCATGGGAAATCGTGTCTCACGAACTTGATTGAGTTTTTGAAGAAGTAACCAAGAGAATTGATGAGGGCAGAGCAGTGGACATGATCTCTGTGGCCTTCTGTCAGGCATTCAATAAGGTTCCTCATGATAGACTGGTTAGCAAGGTTAGATCACATGGAATACAGAGAGAACTAGATGTTTGGATACAGAACCGGCTTGAAGGTAGAAGACAGAGGGTGGTGGTGGAGAGTTGCTTTTCAGACTATAGGCCTGTGACCAGCGGTGTGCCACAAGAATTAGTACTGTTGCACTGCTTTTTGTCATTTATATAAATGTTTTGGATGTGAACATGGTTAGTAAGTTTGCAGATGACATCAAAATTCGATGTTTAGTGGTCAGCAAAGAAAGTTACCTCAGAGTACAGTGGGATGAGGAGTGGCAGATGGTGTTTAATTTAGATAAATGTGAGATACTGCATTTTGGAAAGGCAGATCAGGGCAGGACTTATACACTTGATGCTGGGGAGTGTTTCTCAACAAAAGTACCTTGAAGTGCAGGTACATTGTTCCTTGTGGAGTCACAGGTAGATAGGATAGTGAAAAAGGCATTTAGTATACTTGCCTTTGTTGGTCAGTGCATTGAGTATATGAGTTGGGAAGTCATGTTGCAGCTGTACAGGATGTTGGTTAGGCCACTTTTGGAATATTGCGTGCAATTCTGGTCTCCGTGCTATTGGAAGAATGTTGTGAAACTTGAAAGGGTTCAGAAAGATTTACAAGGATGTTGCCAGAGTTGTACGGTTTGAACTAGAGGGACAGGCTGAATAGGCTAGGGCTGTTTTCTCTGAAGTGTCAGGAGCTGAGAGGTGACCTCAAAGGTTTATACAATCATGAGGGGCATGGATAGAATGAAGAGACAAAGTATTTTCCCTGGGGCGGGGGAGTACAAAACTAAAGGAAGTAGGTTTAAGGTGAGAGGGAAAAGGTTTAAAAGGAGCCTAAGGGGCAATCTTTTCACACAGAGGTGGTGCATGTAGGGAATGAGCTGCCAGATGAAGTTGTGGAAGCTGGTATATCTACATTTAAAAAGCATCTCGATGGGTATCTGAATAGGAAGGGTTTAGAAGGATATGGGCCCAATGCTGACAAATAGGAATAGATGTTTTAGGATATCTGATCGGCATGGATGAGCTGAACCATGCTGCATACCTCTATGACTCTAAGTACTTTTAAGTATAGTCACTGTAGTAATAAAGAGAGCTCAGTAGCCAATGCACACAGTGAGCTCCCACAAACAGCAATGAAATAAATAATCAAAATGTCTCTTTTAGTTGTGTTATTTGAGGGATAAATGTTCCCAGGATTAGTGATTTTTGAGAAGATTTGTAGCTCAGGTTGATGATATGGATGTAAGTTAGTTCGCTGATCTGGAACTTCAGAGGTTTCATCACCATGACCATTAGTGAGAGCCTCCGGTGGTATGTCCCACCTCTCTATTTATAGGTCTTGGTTCCTTAAAGTAGGTGATGTCATTTCCATGGAAGATAGATGGGGTTTAAATTGCTGTGTTAGTCAGCTTGCGGATGTCAGATGTAGTGGACAGTGAAGAAGGTTACCTCGGAGTACAACGGGATCTTGATCAGATGGGTCAATGGGCCGAGGAGTGTCAGAGGGATTTAAATTAGATAAATGCGAGGTGCTGCATTTTGGAAAAACAAATCAGAGCAGGAATTATACACTAAATGGTAAGGTCCTAGGGAGGGTTGCTGGACAAAGATACCTTGGTTCATAGCTCCTTGAAAGTGGAGTCGCAGGTTGATAGGATAGTGAAGAAGACATTTGGTATGCTTTCCTTTATTGGTCAGAGTATTGAGTACAGTAGTTGGGAGGTCATGTTGCAGCTGTACAGGACATTGGTTAGGCCACTGTTGGAATATTGTGTGCAATTCTGGTCTCCCTGTTATAGGAAGGATGTTGTGAAACTTGAAAGAGATCAGAAAAGATTTACAAGGATGTTGCCAGTGTTGGAGGATTTGAGCTACGCGGAGAGGCTGAATAGGCCGGGGCTGTTTTCCCTGGAGCATCAGAGGCTGAGGGGTGACCTTATAGAGGTTTACAAAATCACGAGGCGCATGGATAGGATAAATAGACAAGTTCTTTTCCCTAGGGTGGAGGAGTCCAGATCTAGAGGGCATAGGTTGAGGGTGAGAGGGGAAAGTTATAAAAGAGACCTAAGAGGCAACTTTTTCCACACAGAGAGTGGTACGGTATGGAATGAGTGCCAGAGGAAATGGTGGAGGCTGGTACAATAGCATCAGTTAAAAGGCATTTGGATGGTTATATGAATAGGAAGGGTTTTGAGGGATATGGGCTGGGTGCTGGCAGGTGGGACTAGTTGGCATGGACAAGTTGGACTAAAGGGTCTGTTTCCATGCTGTACATCTCTATGACTATGACTCTATGGAGTTTCAATTAGAATGGCAGGCCTCAAGGAATTCTCATACAAGTCTTTGTTTCGTTTGTCCTAGGATGTGTGTATCGGCCCAGTCAAAATGGTGTCCTTCTTTGTCTATATGTATGGAAACTAGTGATAGTGGGCCATGTCTTTTGGTGGCTAGTTGGTGTTCATGTATCCTTGTGGCAAGCTTCCTGCTTGTTTGTTCAATGTAGTATTTATTTACAGTTCTTGCATGGTATTTTGTAAATATCATCCACCTTAAAAAAACCAAATCTATAAATAGAGAGGCGGGACATCCCACCAGCGCTCCACTGAAGGGTCTCACTGACGATGTTACCTATTACCTAGTTATAGTGACAAAACATCTGAAAACAAACCTTTCAGCTTAGCGAGCTAACCTACAGCCATCGTTACCAGGATGTTGATACAGATCACATGTGCTTTTCTGATTTGCAAATGAAAATGCAACCATATTAAATTTAACAATTGTCAATCTTTCCCTTTTCTGTATGCCTGTCAAGTAATACCCCATTTTCCAAATCTCCAGCTCAAGCAGGACGATGAATCTTTCCAAGCCCCACTCATCTGCACAGACTATCAGGGACAATTCCCTTTTACTTCACTGTTTAAGTGATAATTAAAGAGATCCCTGCTCACTTTTCTCTCTTCGTCCAGGTAATTGGACCAAAACTAGCAAACATTCTCCTTTTAGGAGAAACAACAAGGGAAGATGGAGTACTCATATTATCACTGGACTTGGAATTTAAATTCCATTAATAAAATGTGGAATGAAAAGTAATAATGATCATATAATTGTCATGGGATTGTTGTAAAAATCCCTCTGGTTCACTAATGTCTTTCAAAGGGTGGAAATCTGTCATTCATACCTGTTCTGACCTTGATGCAAATGCCACATGATTACCTCTTAACTGCCCTCCAAAACTCAGTTTAAGGGTAATTAGGGATGGGCAACAAATACTTTGACAGGGATGTGCACAAACTATGAAAGAATGAAAAAAAGATGCTGAGAGAAGATGCTAATTGATTTGAGAGTCCAAATTGCTGCAGCTTCCCTATTAGTGTTGTTCTTAAATGAAATTAGTTACAACAGTTAGATAACTAACTATAATATTTAAGTCAATTTCTGCTGATACTCTCTCCACTTAATTAAAAATGTTCAAAAAGTATGGTCAGGAGAGTAGCTGGAACAGTCACGAGCACAATGACATCTGTTTGTTTGTGAACAGTTAAACTCCTACAATTCAGATTGTTTCAACCCCACAACACATCAATACTTGTGACTATGCTGTGAAATTTTTCAGCTTAACTAACCTGAAAGCACAAATAATTAATTAATGTATCTGTGTCAGAAGAAAGCGTGTCTACATATCTGGGGTCATTTTAACCTGACACACTTAGCGAAAAATGGGTGGGAAGGCTGTTAAACACATACAGGTTGTATCCCTGCTCACTGTTTGGCCATTTCCAATGACAACCAACAAGGACCTGCAAATTGATGAGGTGCCAGCCTAAAGATGATGGAATCTTCATAAATTTATGCAAATTGGAGTGCCATTTCAGAGTGTTTGTAGTACAAATTGTAATCATTTGCCGCTCAGAATTGAAATCAAGGACTGACATACTTCAAATCACATGGCTTTCCATTTGAAATAAGCTTATGTTTCGACCACTTAACTCAGGACACCGCTCAAAATGATGACAGCTTCAGCACAAATATAAATAGGGTAGTATGTCACCCTTTGCTATTTTCAGCTGCTGCTGTCCCATTTACACCTGGGCCCTATTATCATTCAAATACTCTGGAATTGACTGGGAATTGGGAATCACATTAATAACCAACACATGCGTATTGTGAAATTCACAAAGTTTTAATCAACAGCATTACCAAAAATCTCTAAAATAGTGGGGATGCAATTCGTCCAGTCCAGCCAGCTGTTTCTTTAGATATGACTCCTCCTATCAGTCAAGAAAAAAAAATTGTATAGGATAATCAGTATTTGTAAACTGATGCATCTAGTTCGAGCAGAAAGAATGGAATTGTTAATGGATGATATTTCAATTATGAATTAAGTTTGGAGTAGCAAAACAATATACCCATGAAAACAAAGGCAAAAGAAAATATGTATTGATATGCTAGGCATCATGATTCTACTAAAAAAAATTTACTTTTCAATAAATTTACTTAGCCCGTTGTACATTGATAACTTTTTCTAATCTTTTGGCAACTGGTCTAATGTAGACAGTAGCACCATTCAACAGCTTTGCTGTGGAATAAATGTTTTAAACCTAATCAAGACACCACAAGTTAAGATTTATATTATCAGATGTAAAGGTGAAAGGATTGCTACCTTTGGAGCTTAGTAAAGTACTTCATTGTATAAAACTTGCCAATGGTGTTGCAAGTGTTAAATAAAATACTTAACAAGAACTGAATTTTCCCATTTCAAAAAAATTGAGAGAAAATTACAAGTTATATTTTACTGTTCAAGATGCTGTTTCTCCATACAAAACTTATGCAGTCATTTTATCTACCTCTGGCCATCTTGGGTGACACAGGTTGAGGTCCTTCATTATTTCCTTGCTTTTCCAATCCTTCCAGAAACTAAACTTCACGTTTGAAGAATGGATTTCAATAAATTCTTCTACAAGCTGATAGCCAGTAAGTCCAATTGCTATGACAGCAAGAAGAATTTTCCACCAATCCTGTATTTATATAACGTAAGAGAAAGAAGATAACCTCAAAAGGAACAAGAGACTAAGAATTTAGCATTTCATATTCTTCAGCTAGGACTTTCTACCCCATATTTTTATGATTTCTGAATCCACATGTTAAGTGCGATGTTGGTACTCTTCTATATCATTAACACTCTTATAGATTTTATTTTAATTCAAGCTGTTCAGATAGACGTCTGGAGATAGTATGACTTAAACCCAGGCTTCTTAGCCCAGAAGTAGGGACACTACTACGGTGCCCTGAGAGCCCCCACATTCTTACATGGTGTGATTAAGTATGTGCACTCCAACAAAGTCTATTTCTCGATGATAAATTATCATATCCACCATTCTCCATCTTATGTCTTAGATAATCTTCATTGGTGTTCATTAATCTCCATTGATCCAGCTAATCTTCTTTGAATGCTGTGAGCAAATTATTGAATGGTTGTAGAATAACTGAGTCTGACCATTTGAAGGGGCTGAATTAACGTACACTTTTGAAATGACATTTTTAGCACGGGCAGTTCCACTATTTGGCTCAAAATTCTCCCAGCCAATTCCTCCCAATTAACACTGAGGTTAAAAGTAATATTTCAAAATTAAATGAGAATGGGTTGTAGGTAGAAAAGGAATGTCAATCAGAATTTAATATCTATGCCTGATTTTAAAAAGTATTATTTAATACTTTAAATTTTAGACTTTTTGGGTGAACAATCACGGTCAAGAGCCAAGATCCACAGGTCAGATCACAATAATAGGTTTGAAAAGCAAAACAAAAATGAAGTAAAGTGGACAGCCAAGAGTGATACCTCTGATAAAATGGGCCCTTGATCAAATGGGCCAATGGGCTGAGGAATGGCAGATGGAGTTTAATTTAGATAAATGTGAGATGCTGTATTTTGGAAAGGCAAATCAGGGCAGGACTTAAGATCCTGGCGAGTGTTGCTGAGCAAGGAGATCTTGGAGTGTAGATTCATAGTGGAGTCACAGGTTAGTAAAGAAAGCATTTATTATGCTTGCCTATATTGGTCAATGCATTAAGTGTAGGAGTTGGGAGGTCGTGTTGCAATTGCACAGGACATTGGTTTGGCCAATATTCGAATCCTGTGTTCAGTTCTGCTCTCCTTGCTAAGGGAGGATGTTGTGAAACTTGAAAGGGTTCAGAAAATATTTATAAGGACATGCCAGGATTGGAGTGTTTGAACTATAGGGAGAGGCTGAATAGGCTTTGAGTATTTCCCCTGGAGTGTCAGGGGCTGAAGGATGACCTTAATAGGAAGGGTTTAGAGGGATAAGGGCCAAATTCTGGCAAATGGGATTAGATTAATTTAGGATATCTGGTTGGCATGGATGAATTGGACAAAGGGGTCTGTTTCCATGCTGTACAGGTTTATGAGTCTAATTGATAAAAAAGAGACTTGAATCCATAAGAATCTGGTAATTTATAGCCTGCATGAGACAAAATTGTGAAAACTACCAGTTAATTCCTTAAAGCTCAACTGGTTCATGAATGTTCTTCAGAGAAAGGAATCTGTCAGTTCTACTTCGCTCGGTGTGCATGGAAAATCACTTTCATCCTCGGTGCATGACATTAAAGGTTTTGAAGATCTTCTGAAAGGTTTAGTAAGCCTCCCAGTTGAAAATATTCATGGCAAGTACCAGCAATACCACTTTATGGAAATTCAGAACTTGCAATAAATATAATCTTGCCAGTGTTACTCACTTGGCAAAGACAATTTCAAAAAAACTGCTAGAATTAGTCTGATTCTTGTCAAAGAAACAAAAAACTTGTGAAGGGTATGGACTTCATTTCCTAGATTTTACTTTCCCCTTCCAGCATATTTTAACAGTGTAGCATGTGGCCTATCCCCCCACCATATTCCCACCCATGACTAGCCTATCTCCCATTTGACAAAGTGGCAGTAAACATCAGGTGTACCATTCGCCATTGGACATGTTTAGACTTTTTAGTGGCCAATGACAGGCCATCAAAATGTCCTTATTTCCTCTCTGCCACTATTTTACCTGTGGTGCAGGAAGGCTCAGGACAAGGAGTGGCCTTGCAGCTGTGTACATGGACTACTGTCTGGAAAAAAGTAGAGGGGGATCATTCCCTTTGGGATCCCATATAGCCAGTGGAGTAACAGACCCCTCCATTCTCAAGATTCTACCCTTACTTTCAAATCTCCCTCTGGCTTCGAAAACCTGGAGTCCTGACTTCCTTGTGAGGTATGGATCTGGAAGCATCTAATAGGATTAAGATTTCTAATAAGCACCATTCATTGTCAGGCAGATGTCTTGGAAGAGTAAAGTTATGTCACCCATGGTTTGGTCCTCCCACCACTCTTTATCATAACATAAACCCAATATTTGTAACTAGTTAATCGTTGCAGGGAAACAAATTATAACTTGTTCATTTTATAAGACTTCTTCACTAGACTAGAAGGTGACTACCCTCACAGATAAACTAGATAATATAGGCCCCTAAAGAATCCACATATTTGGAAGGTACAGAAGGCACCATACACAGTGATCAGAATAGAATATGAAAATTTAATTGAGCAGCATCAGTCCCAATGAAGTGCAAAGCACATTGATTTTGTTAGAAAGAGAAACTTTATTTTGCATTTTTCTTGCATTTTGTACTGGTTAACAAAATGCATGTTTGTAGATCTAACCAGTTATGAGGCTAATATAAGTCTCCAAAAGGCATGTTTTGTTGTAAAGAGCAAAACTATTCTGTTTCAGTATAAGTGGAAATGTTGAAGTTCTATTTGTAATTAGAGAATTTGATGAAGTACAGAATACCAGTGAGAAAGATGACGCAAGTGTGGGACTATGAAAGACATGGTGGTTGTTGGATGGACTTGTAAAAGGTAAAAGAATTGCCTCTTTGAAGAATAGAAAAAAACAGGGTTTCCATTATGTTATTAAAGGACATGACTGATTGAAGTAGTGATTCAACTAGTGTACTACAAGAAGAATGAAAATTGTGTACACTGATCGCATACACTCTGCAAAATGTTAGTGATTGTGCAGTGAATTATTTAGCAAATAAGTGAACAGGGTAAGATAATGAATGGAGAATCCTATACCTTAGGAGAAGAAATAGACTGGAGTAGAGAATAGAACCCTGATAATTTTTTGAACAAAGTGAAGAAAAGGACTTTGATATTTCCTATTGCAGCTGGTCAGAGATGCTATTACACGTATGGAGATGGTGAGACCCAAATTCAGGACTCCTGTTTCAGAGGTAGGGTCATTACTACTGTACCACAACAACTGATGAGAAATATACTGTTAAGATTCAAATACAGGATCTTCTGTTTACAAGGCAGATGTTTTAATCTACTAATCCATGGTGCCACCCAAGAAAAAGACTTAATGATTTTAACTCCTCCTGCCTGATAGAATGGAATGGTAGGGCAGCAACATTTGAACTAAAGTTAAAGCCACACTCAACACCTATTTATACCATCAATATTTGAGTGAGGGTTCTCACATCAGGGTCCTAGATGCAACTTTGAAGAATTATTAGGTGGGCATGAACTGCACAAGGGCCTCTTCTTGAATGACCTAACCAATTGCCCTCAAAAGGCCACTGAAATTAATCTGATAGATTTTTGTGCAATGTGAAGTATATGAATGCTTTCACTAGCCTCCTAAAACATTATGTAGGGTAGCCTCTGACCCTCCACATTCATCTGCACTGCCCCATCATTGGGATTTCATTGCTCTCTCCTCCAAGAATAACATTTCCACATTGATGGGCCCACTACCTGCCAATTGGCAAGTTACCTTGAGTTTCAGAACAGTATTTGCAGCTTACCAGCAATATTGAAATTAAGCTACACCTTCAAAATGGCACTAGGTAAGAACTTTAGGCAGTATAGTCCAGTGCTCCAGGCACTACCCACCTAAAACTAAATTAACTCCAATTTTGTTTCACGGGTAAAAATTTGATTCTGAATTGATACCTTCTGATTTCAAGTAGAGACATTGTACTTACACGAGGTAGAACATACTTCAATTTTTCAGAATATGACAGAGAGGAAGTAAGTCCAAGGATAGTCCAAGACAAAATGAAGAGGATATTTAGCCCCAACATGATTGTGACTCCTCTCCTAGAAAGCCAAACAAATTGTGAGCTTACTGCTATATCCAGGAATGAGAGGTTTAATCATAAAGTGAAGCCAGCAAAAATATTCTCAGCAACAATTTGCATTCAAAATCCGCTGTCAATTGTTACAAAGCACTTTCCACGAGATGAGTCAGACACAAACTGATGTCAGTGCAATAATGGCATCAGCTAGAACAGTCTTAAAGGAAGAGGGGGAGGAGAAGTTTAAGGAATGAGCGCCAATGCTTATGGCCCATAGTTAAATGTATGAAGTATAAGACCTTCATTGGGTAAAGGAAGCAGTATTAGAAAAGAGACCAGAATGGGGAGAAAAACAGATATCTTGGAGATATTTTTAGGCTTGAAGAAGGTTAAAGACAGAGGACGGGGTTGACACCATGGAAAGGCTTCAAAATATGGGTGAGAATTCAAAACATTTGGGGATCAGCAGTCAATGTAAGTCATAGAGCACAGAGCTGAAAGACAAATGGAGTGTGGTATTCGTTAAATGGTAAACAGAAGAGCTTTTGAAAGAATGAAATATGGAGAACTATCCGGGAGAGTATTGGAATGGTTGAGTCTAGAGGTAACAAAAATGTTGATGGGAATTTCAGCAACAGATGGATTAAGATAAGGGCAGAATGGTACAAAGGTGGACATGAGATAATGGATGATATGTGGTTAGATTCTTAGCTCAGGGTCAAGTAAAATTGTCAAACTGATAGTCTTATACAAAGATCATAGAAGGGGATGGAATCAGTTGCAAGGCATTGGATTTTGTGGTGAAGGCTGAAGGCAACTGCTTCAATCGTCCAATATTTAATTGGAGGAAATTAACCTTACCTCCCAAAGCGTTTCCATTTAATTTGAATTAATTTCTGCACAACAGGATGCATGATGAGGTCCAGCTGTCGATATTCAGCAATCACTTCAAGCTGAATCATGTTTGTAGGCAAACAGAGAGAAGTAGTTCAGTGATCAAAGAACGTCATAATTTCAGACTTACTTAGTTTCTCATTGCTGACTGGAAACAATACTTTCAGAGATTTCAATTGTTAGTAGAAGTATTCACAACATATTTTTATGGCAATTTATATTTCAAGTCACTTAGTTCAACTTCTGATATACAAACACAAGAAAGACAATGGTCCGAATTTTGCTAAAAATCTAAAGTGTCAATTTCGAGGAGCTCCATGGAGGGCTCTCTCCATGAGCACTAGTGAGTTTTCTCACACAATTTTATGCTGCTCACCTCATTATGACTATTTCATGCCTCAATGGCACCCCCTTGTTCAAGCCAGTGGCGGAAGAAGTCACCACCGCCAGGATCTTGAGGGATTTCTGCTGTTGGTACCAGATTTATACCTCAACTGTGCACGAGGTTAATTGCTAAAAGCCATGAACTTCCCTTCACATTTGCAGTGTGGAAAAAATTGGCCTAGAGATGGCCAATAGGCATATGCCAGAAACATCAACTCTCCTGCTTCTCAGATGCTGCCTGACCTGCTGTGCTTTTCCAGTGTCACACTTTTTGACTATGATCTTCAGCATTTGCAGTCCTCACTTTCTCCGTGCCTGAGAAATTGACTTGCAGGTTGGAGAGGTCCACCAACAACATCTGCACCTTACATCTTGAACATTTTGAAATTGAGATGGGGGGACCTGTATCTAGGTAGTATCTAGAGGCATATCTGGGCCCTCTAGCCACAATAATGCCTGAGGTCAACCATACAAAGCTCCAAGGCCAACAGGCTGCACTACGGGGGAAGGCTCACTTCACCCCAACTGCTCCTAAACACAGTTAAAATAAACACAACGCTGGGTTACAGTCCAACAGGTTTATTTGGAAGCATTAGCTTTCATTGCGCTGCTCCTTCATCAGGTGAAGGAGCAATGCTCCAAAAATCTAGTTCTTTCAAATAAACCTGTTGGACTATAACCTGGTGATGTGTGATTTTTAACTTTGTCCATCCCAGTCCAACACTGGCAATTCCATACCTAAACACAGTGAAACAGAAAGCTAAAAGAAAATCCTCTAAGGGCACACAGTTGGCTCAGGAAAATATAATATCACATTTTTCAATGTACATTTGTTTTTTATTATTAACTATGTGAATGAATATCATTTTAGCTGCAGCTACAAGAATGAATATAGAGATGGATTCCAGACCCAAACCACTCGTTGTGTGGACACACTTTTTTCATTCTTTATTTGCCACATTTGCAATCAATTCAAATTCTGCATCCTCCTGTTCTTTCTTGTTTTATGAGCATGACGTTGCTCCCTCATAACTCTGTCCAGCCCCTCATAAGTTTGAAAATGTCTATCTTATGTCCTGTTAGCCTTCTTCTCTCCAAGGAGTACAGTCCCAATCCTTTCAAACTATTTCCAGTTTCTCATACCTGGAACTATTCTTCTAAAGCTCCTCTGTACTCTCTCCAATGCATTCACATCCTTCCTATAATCTGATACCCAGAACAGAACATAATACTCTAGCTGAAGGCTAATTATCTTGCACAGGTTCAGCAGCACTTCCTTGCTCTTGTATCCTATACTTTGGTTCATGAAGCCCATGGTTTATTAATGGCTCTCTCCTCCTCTCCTGCCAGGTTCCCTGATCTGTGCCCATATACTGTGCACCCACCTCTGCTCCTGCAGCCCTTTATAATTGTACCCCTGAAGTTGTATTGTCTGTCTATTTTCCTTCTTCCAAAATGCCTCACCTCACACTTTTCTGCATTGAACATCATCTGCCACCTATCCTCCTATTCCATTACTTGTCAGTGTTTTATGAGGTTCTACACTGTCCTCCTTACAGTTTATAATGTTTCAAAGTTTTGAATCAACCAGAAGAGACTCTACAAATATTCCCATCCAGAATGATGAGGAAGCTATCTGTGCAAAAGACAAGTGTGAAGGATTTACATATATCTTTAGCCAGGAATGCAGAATGGATGATGCATCTCCAAATCCTTTGAGGTCCCCGGTGCCAGTCTTCAGACAATTCGATTGCTGAAGGCACTGAGTACAGCAAAGGTCAGAAGTTCTGACAACATCCCAGCAATAATACTGCAAACCTCTGCTTCAGAACTAGCAGTGCCTCCTAGTCAACTTTAGGATTCAAAGCAATCTGAAAGGACAGATCTGCCTTGTAGAGCAGAAAGTTGGATTTGACAGTGGGGGTTATTTCTGATAGCAGACAGAAGGAAGATTCGGGTCAAGCGTAATCAGAAGCATCACCACCACAATCTCCATTGCTTCTGGTAGGATTCTGCGAATACTTCACAAGCCTGATCAGTTGATTGTGAACTGATATTAGGTCTGAGCAAACTTTTAAAGGTGGCCTTTTGGTTGAACCAAGTTCAGTGCTATTGCTGCGTAGGCTGCTGGTACTGCTGGTATGTGTGACATTGATGTAGCGCAACATGTTCAGCAACATGAAGAGCTGCTGAGTAATCACAAGCTGTCTGAATGTATATGGGCACTGAAACACAAAGCAAGCCAAAAGAATTGAAAGGCTTTAAACGTTGCAGAAATGGCAAATGGAAAAAGACAAGGCAAGGCATAGCTGAGATGCTGTGAGCATATCAGTAGGTATATCTCAAGTGAGCACTAGGAGACCAAGCGAGAAGCTCTGAGGTGCACATTGCTCCAATCCATGAGATGGATGCTTTTTCCTGTGCAAAAAGTGGCATATCAGCAGCATTATATTATCAGTGCACTCCAAAGCGCAATATCAAAGTGGTATTCTAAGTTAGTCAGAAATGTGTCATGATGATGTGGTGAAGCTGGTACATTTCAATGCCAAACTCTGCGGGCAAAGAATACAGGCAGTCATGGGTGGAGCAAAACCTGAGATGTTGGTGAATGCTGACCAAGATGAAGGCTCAAAGGGGCATGCTTGATCTGGAGTCACTAGGTAACTGCTCAGAAATTCATATGAGGAATTGTTGTCATCATATGGAGAATAGCATACTGCAGATAAATTAGATGAATTTAAGTGTTAACAAGACGTAAATTTGTGCAAATAAACGTCTTGTTGCTCACTAGCAAGATTCTCATCTTGCTGTTCATACCTTGGGTGGAAAACCAGATTTGTTTTCTGTACATCGCAAATCTTATTTTTGCGATCTTGCTGTATTTTCCAACTGACAGTCTATTGCCCACAGTGTTCAGGTGTTGGGAGAGTTCTGCCCAAAGACCTGAAATTACCTTGCAACAAAGAGCCACTACATCATGGTGAAGTCAACAGAAATCCCCAAAAACCTAAATCCTGTCCCCAAATGGATCACTTATGATCATCAAGGAGGCAAATTCGGCAAAAGGCATTCATACATCCGTGGTTGATGGACATGGGCTGGTCATTTACATAGTCAGCTGTCTCTACTTAAATTCCATGCGAGCATCCCCACAGTCTAGAATCCAGAATGTGCAGTAGAGACTAGAGCAGAGCGGGTCTGTTTCAATTAATTCATTTCAGAGAGTCCGGTATCCAGAATACTGTATGCAGTTCTCATTGTCTCTTTTAAAAAAAAGTAAGAGGCACAAGGAGAAATTCCTGAGACTGCTCCTCATCTGAGAGGATTGGAACTGCTCCTAGGAACATGTTGAGACTTCTGTCCTGCAAACCAAATATGTCTCATTTCACTCCACTGCAAACCTTGCATGAACCCCGCTGTCAGTGTAATTCATTGCATTCCACTTCTGACCATTGGCCATCTCTCCCTTGTATTTTGTAGATACCATTGGGATGTCCACAGCCCCTGTGAAGAAATGGGCTGCTCTGCCAGAAGTATATGATTAGGGTTAGTACCTCCAACTTAGAGTCATAGAGATGTACAACCCTTTGATCCAACTTGTCCATGCTGACCAGATATCCCAACCCAATTTAGTCCCACCTGCCAACACCCAGCCCATATCTCTCCAAACCTTCCTATTCATATACCCATCCAGATGCATTTTAAATGTTGCAATTGTACTAGCCTCCACCACTTCCTCTGGCAGCTCATTCCATACATGTACCACCCTCTGCATGGAAAAGTTGCTCCTTAGATCTTTTTTAGACCTTGACGGACGCCTTACTGAAGTCCATGTAGATCACGTCCACCATTCTGCCCTCATCATAACTTCTGGGGAAGACAGTTCAGTGTCATCAAAGGAAACATTACCAAGGCTGTCTCCTTACGCTTGCCAGACCAGATGAGAATATCTTGCAGGAATATCACCTTTACAGAGTTTGGGAGCTCAAGCTGATGGGCTCCTCACTGCCGCAATGCTGCAGCTGGTCAAAAAAGGAAATACCCAGACCATTGAAGGGCTGCTGAAGTCCAAGTTCCTGCTCAGCCCCAACACCCCTGTGGTGTTGGCAATCAGGGATTTTGTCCACACAGAATCATAGAGTCATACAGCATGCAAACAGACCCTTTGGTTAAACTAGTCCATGCTAACCATGTTCCCAAACCAAACAAGACCTACTTGCCTGTATTCGGCCCATGACTCTCCAAACCTTTCCTATTTATGTCCTTATCCAAATGTCTTTAAACATTGTTACAGTACCACATTCATCATTTCCTCTGGCAGTTCATTCCATACATGAATCTCTGTCAAAAAGTTGCCCCTCATGTCCTTTTTTAAAACTTCCTCCTGTCACCTTAAAAACGTCACCATCTGCTATTAAGGCATTTAAACACATGAGCCTGAAGTTCTGGATTACTAGTGAGCACGGCACCACTGCTTTTAAAAATATGTGAGAATGGTATTACTTTTTTACAATAAAGAAATATCCAAAGAGAAATGTATTACCTGAAAGCTGGGACATGAAAAGTGTAAAGTCTTAATTCAATGCAGAACTATGCCTATGTTTGAACACAAGCAATGTACAGAGAGAAATAAACATTTTACCAACATTAATAAAAACCCCAAATGGTTGTGACTACACTTCTCAGCATGGAGGAAGTAATCATACAACAACATGACCACCTGAAAGATAACATCTCAGCTTCCTTCACTTGATTTCTAAAACACCTGTTTCAAAGTAGATCATAATCCACTTGAAGCATAGAGTTCCTATTCAGAAAATGATTATGGAACACATCGATTAAAAACAGTGTTCAGCTAATAAACATCTAGCACATGCACAATGAGGAACAAAAGTGACAGACAGTTATCTAGGAGGCAATGGATCATTGCCTTGAGGCACAGGAATGCAGCTACACTCTGGGGTCTCAATCATATGGCTGTCTGGCTCTCTCCATTGACAAGTTGGCAGAGGCAGCACAGTGGCTCAGTGGTTAGCATTGCTGCCCCACAGCGCCAGGGACCCAGGTTCAATTCCCAACTTGGGCAACTGTCTGTGTGGAGTTTGCACGTTCTCGGGCAACTGTCTGTGTGGGTTTCCTCTGGGTGCTCCAGTTTCCTCCCACAATCCAAAGATGTGCAGTTTAGGCAAATTGGCCATGCTAAATTGCCCATAGTGCTCAGGGATGTGTAGTTTAAGTGTATTAGTCATGATGAATATAGGGTAGGGGAATGGGTTTGGGTGGGTTACTGTTCAGAGGATCAGTGTGGACTTGTTGAGCTGAAGGGCCTGTTTCCACACTGTCGGGAATTCTATGATTCCATGGACAGCTATGTCCAGCAAATTTGTTTCCTGATGGATACCTGCACTCCATCGCCCCAGTTGTGATCGAAGGCATAGCAACATGGAGAACCTGGCACTCACTCCAGTGCCCTTTCCTCTCAAAGAAATAGGCCGCTGCCGGGAAGCAATCAGCCGGAGGTGGAAGCACACACACAGACACCTCAGACATATCCTAACAGGACACTCCAGAGGTGTCAAGGCCCTCCACCTCCACTGTGCCTGCTTCCTCAGAACTTGAAAGTTCAGGCTGAGGAATGTCCACGAGTCTTTGGTATATCTGGGCCAACGACAAACAAGCATCCCTTGGGAGCACCCAACAGAAGCTCCAATGCTGAACAGGCTCCCTCAGTCCTATCTGCAGAAAGTAGGACAACACAAATATGTAACAGCAATGATGGTGGGGGTGGGGGGAGTAATGTTAGAAAAATACTTTTGAGGACACTTTGGTGCCATGGGTGACAACACACTGTATTGTAAAGGTTTGTAATAGTGATCTACCCCACCCCTCCAGAGTAAGTACTCGGACAAGTACTTTTCCTGGTGTATATTAATGTCCTAGAGCTTGGTGTACAGGGCACAATTTCAAAACTTGTAGATGATACAAAACTTGGAAGAGTTAAAATTGTGCGGAGGACAAGGTATAACTCCACACGAACATTGACAAGTTAGTGGAGTGGGTGTATAAATGGCACATTAATTTCAATGCAGAGAAAGGTGAGGTGATGCGTTTTTGTTGGAAGGACGTTGAAATGTAATCTAAATGTAATCTAAATAAAATAATCTAAATAATTTTAAGGCGGTTGCAGGAGCAAAGAAACCTGGCTGTATACATGCACAGATTATTGAAGGGAATTAAGTAAAATATACAGTACCCTTGGCTTTATTAACAGGGAGATAGAGTACAAGAGTAAGGAGGTGATATTGAACTTATATAAGACACATTTCAGATCTCAGCTGAAGTATTGTGTACATTTATTGGTGCCACATTATAGGAAAGATGTGAACTCATTGGAGAGAGTGCAAAAGAAGTTTACAAGAATGATTCCAGGGAAGAGAAACTTCCGTTATG
The DNA here is from genome assembly GCF_004010195.1 of Chiloscyllium plagiosum. NCBI lineage: Eukaryota > Metazoa > Chordata > Chondrichthyes > Orectolobiformes > Hemiscylliidae > Chiloscyllium > Chiloscyllium plagiosum. Next base: position 88,196,471 of record NC_057713.1, on the reverse strand, counting down.
AGGATTGATTGAAGAAGTTGTGACTGTTTTTGTTGGAGAGAAGAAGGCTTGGAGGAGTTCTGGCAGAGGTTTTCAAAGTCATGAATGGGCTGGATGTAGTAGTAGATAAGAAGAAACTGTTCCTATTTGAGAAGGGAACAGGAATGAGACAGCATTGGTTTAAAGTGATTTGCAAAAGTAAACAAATGATGTGATAAAAACATTTTATCTCAGTTAGGATCTTGAATACTTGACCTGGAAGTGTGGTGGAGACATTCAAAAGGGCATTGGTTACTTAGATTTTTAAAAATATGTACAAGTGTATAAGGATAAAACAGGAAATTAGCACAAAGTATTGATGCTTATTTGAAGAGTTAGTGCAGGAATGAGTGGTCAAATGGCTTTCTTCTACACCATAAAACTTCTGTGACTCTGTGAAACTTGATAAAGGAGAGCCAACGTATGTAGTATACTTACATTTTCAGAACGTTTTTGATAAAGCCCCCACAGGAGGCTGGTTAGGAAAGTTAAAGCACATGGGATCAGAAATAACATATTGTCATGAATTAATGATTGACTAACAAACAGAAAATAGCGAGTAGGAAAATATGGGTAATTCTTGAATTGTCAGGCTGTGACAAGTGGGGTACTATAAGGATCAGTACCTGAGCCCTGCTGTTCACAATACATATCAATGATTCAATGATTTGGAAGTGGGGACCAAATATATTATTTCCAAATTTGTGGATGATGCACAGTTAAACAAGAATATGTTTTGTGAGGAAAGTGCAAAGTGGTTTCAGGAGGATTTGGAGAGGCTTGGTGAATGAGCAAGAGGATAGCAGAAGGAATATGATGAGGAAGAATGTGAGTTTACCCACTTTGTTCGGATAAACAGATGTGCAGGGTATTTCATAAATTGGAAGAGGTTGGAAGGCTAAAATGCAGGTGCAGCAGGTTATTAGGAAGGCTAATGGAAAGTTAGCCTTTATTGCAAGAGTTGTGACATCTGGATTCAATTCTATAGGAACTTGGTTGTACCACATCTGGAGGACTGTGTGAAGTTTTAGTCTCCTTATCTCAGGAAATACATGATTGCCATTGAATGAGTGCAACAAAGACTTGTTGGCAGGCGATGGATTGCCAGGAATGTTTCATGAGGAGAGATTGGGCAAATTGGGCCTGTATATGCTAAAGTGTTGAATAATGAGAAGTCATTTTATTAAAACTTAGAAAATATTTAAAGGGATATACAGAGTAAATGAAGGTAAGATGTTTCTCCTGTCTGGACAGTTTAGAATTGTGGTCACTATTTTAAAATAATGGGATGTCACATCGATCCAAGATGAGGAAAATTTATTTTTATTCAAAAGTTGGTGAACCTTTTGAATTCTTTACCACAGAGGACTGTGGAAGCTGAGTCTTTGAGTATGTTTAAGGTAGAGAGCAATAGATTTTTGATTATCTATGGCATTCAGGATTATGGGATGGGTGTATAAGATGGTGCTTGATCAGAAATGATCATATTGAATGGCAGGGCAGGCTCAATGGACTAAAGGGCCTACTTCTGTTCCAATGAAATGATACATTATTCCTGACATTGTGATAGCCTTCACCAGTATTATTCTGTCATATTTCTTGCCATAGCCCATGCTGTTCAGGACCTTATCTGATTCCACAGCAGTTTTCTTTTGAAATAATTTCGGCTACCTGCCTCAAAAACCTGTGGTAGTGAGTACCATAACACATTAACACATTTGAAAAGTCAGTTCCAATCTTGAATGCTGAAAGGGTATTTGTTGTAGGCAGAAAATTATTTTTCAGACACAGGGAATGCTGGAGAAACTCAGCAGGTCTGGCAGTGGTTGCGTTCTTGTGCAACCCCACGTTATAGAAAAATCGTGATTTAGAAACAGTGCTTAAAGTGTTCGCTCTGGAATCACGTTACAACCAACATACATTTTAAAAGTTTGTACATTAGAAACAATATCCCCAATTGATCAACCGCATTATAGCAAATTCACGTTAATGAAACATGTGTTATTGCAGAATGACCTGTAGTTAATATGGTAAAACTGAAATTTGATGGTTGCATTAATTCATAGCAGCATTATTGAACACATTCTTCTGTTTACCATCCATTGACCACTTTACATTTTAATGATCCAGATTATACTTAACCTCTGAATCCTACTCAATAGAGACACTTCCATTTAAACATGGTGTTTGCCAATAATCCCAGCTCAAGGCCAGTTAGGGTTGGACAACTATTGTTGGATTAAAAAGAACGTAGGAATACATCCAGTTAAAATCCTGGCTATCTTTAGTTCCTGGTTACAACTGGTGATTATCATTGGACTTGAGAAGCCTCATGTAATAATTGATCTCTATTCAAATCATTTCAGTGAAACAGAGACTTTTCCTGGAGCCTTAACAGAACATTCTATTTATCAAAACGGAAGTAGTACTTACCAATGACTTGGCACGACTATTAGCTGTTTCTGTTTCAAAGCAGATTTTGGAAAAATCAGAGCTTTAATAAATATCAAATGTAATTTTCTTGATCTGTACAAGTTACTGTAATATAGGTCCATCATTCTTCATCTCTATTATTTACAGCCTTGCTAAACAAGCGTTTCAGGTAACTTAAAACAAATGTGAATTCCAATATTGTCACTTTGTTATATTCCCCAACTCTGGTGTTTCCCTGCCAGGACATTGTAAATGACTTCAAAGATAATCCAGGCTCAACACTGCGAGGTTTTAATTGATTGTAGACATACAGGAGACTTGAAGAACACAGCAAGCCAGGCAGCATCAGGAGGTGGAGAATTCGATGTTTCAGATGTAACCCTTCTTCAGTCTTATGTTCTTCCAGTCTCCTGCCTGTCTACTTTGGATTCCAGCATTGGCAGTTTTTTTTTAATTTCATGCCATTACAAAGTTAGTTTAGCTGGACAGTGACATATTGAAATTCTAATAAGAATCTGCTGGAATAGTTGAATTTCAGAGCTAATATAATTTGTGTTGCTGATTCATATTAAGTTGTAATATAAACATTACCAACATCATCTTCATTATGGCCACAGCCAATAACAATGTCAGTTATGTTATCATTTATGTATCGCACATTTCTGTTTCCTGCTAGCTCGAATTATTTTTGCTGCCAAAGCTCCAGAATCATTTCCAGTATTGTAATGTGAAGTGAATTAGAAGTGACATAGAGGCATCTGTTTTCTGAAGCATAAGAGAAGGTTGTACACCTCACCTCATAGACGAGGAATTGTGGGTAGGTGCACAGAAAGAAAGGGAAATGAACAGGTCCTCTTCAGATAAACCAATAGGACCATGAATTTGGAAAATGTTTCACATAAATGAGTGCATAAAGCATCCCCTTTTAATTGGCAAGCCCAACAAAATTGATGATTTTTCACAAACAATACAGCTATTTTTACAAAAAGCCTCAAATAACTAAATTAAAAGATATGAAAACACCAATGCAAACATTGTGTTGGCTGATCACAGAAGGCAAACAATATTGCCTTAATTGGTAGCTGGGGTTCTGAAAAACAGGGATCTTTCTAGGATAGACGCAATGGAACACAATCAAATGTATCCCCCTACATTTTGTGAGTTGGGTAGGCCCACAAATATTGATACTTAAATAAAAATGTGATAAAATAAATAAAAACTTTAAGATCTGGTGAATTAAAATAAACATTCTATGCAAGACCCACTAGCCTTGGAAGGGAACACAATTGAAAGATCCCACTTTGAAGTAAGTTGGTCAAGTATAGAGTCAGACAAGCCTCATTTGACTAGGTTGCATTTACAGACCACTTATTAAAGCAGCAGCACAACAATAATATGTGCCGTATCCAAACTGATTTTGAAGCAAATCAAACCATGAAACAACAAACCATGTCATCATTGGTGAAGAGAGTGTAGATCAAAAAGGAAATACACACGTCATAAGTAGCAGCACAAAGGATCATTAGTAAAATTAGAGAGAAAATTAGAGCAATTGAATGTTTCATTGGAAGTCACCTTGTTTGTAGCTCAAGCAAACATTGACTGATGTATCAATCACAGTTAGCACAAGTTTTTCAAAACTATACAATCTCTACTGAAGTCACTCTGGAGATTCAAGTGCAATAACATGTATATTTTCTTAGAAAAAGTTATTGATCATTAATGAGGATTTAAAGGAAAGCAATAAAGATGCTTCTGAGCAGGAGAATAGGACATAGACTGTGCCATTCACTCTAGCAAATCATGAATGATCTTCTCCTTGTGTGTTTTAACTAAGTAGTTTAATCAGTCTACATTGGTATCACTCACTTCAAAAAGAATTTATGAGATAAGTACGCAGGTGGGGCATGGGTTCCATGTGACTAGAGCCATGTTATATCACTACGTTATTAATCTAAAATTGTTCAACAAATTGATATCCCCTGATAATTGTGTAAATCATAGATCCAAAATAGTTGCACATGGGTCTTCCGTATTCAGCTGAGACTCAGCCTGTTTATGTGAATCAAACTTTAGAACAATACATCCATTTAATTGGTGTGTCACCTTACCAGAAGGTTGGGGTATTAGAAGATTCAGCATGAAGTACTGTTTTCGGTTAGCTCTGTCCTTAAAGATGAATTGATCCAAAGCCGTATATGCCTATGGGGTACAGGCAAAGGAGATACTTTATTCATCATACATTCTGAGGTTATCTAAAAATCCTTTCAACCCTTTTTTCCTTTTCCTTTCCTTACAGGAGGGTAGTGACACATTTGCAAGTAAAATTCCATGTGGCCAGCAATCCTTTGGTTATATTAACCAAAGTAATGTTCCTTCTCTGCACACAAATTGCTGCCTTTAATTGACAATTTCACTTGTATTGAGTCACTGGACAAGAAGAAGTGAAGAAGGGCTTATGCCCGAAACGTCGATTCTCCTTCTCCTTGGATGCTGCCTGACCTGCTGCGCTTTTCCAGCAACACATTTTTAAGCTCTGATCTCCAGCATCTGCAGTCCTCACTTTCTCCAAGAAGAAGTGTCAACCTTGGCTGCCTTCCCCTTTCTCTACCTTGGTTATACTGACGTGCTTCACGTGCTCCCCAAACTCAACTCAGGACCAATCCTGCTGCCTGTTTAACTCAGTGCCACATCAAAAAGTGGAATCATGCATCAACAGCAACTTCCATTAATTTAATACTCCTCATGTAATCGAAAGGAATTATGGCAATTGTGAAAGAAGCAGTGGGTAATTTAATGGAGGAGTATAAAAGTGCACCCCAAGTGAAGGATTTTTAGGAGATATTTGAAGAAAAGCGGGCAATGATAGAATAAATATTTTGTGAGAGAATTCTACCAAAGAATAGTATGGATTTTTTAAGAACCACATAAGGCAGTGGTGTGAAAGGAATAGAATTAACAGACAGCTAAGTTCACTGTGAAAGGTGCATGGCAGACATGCAGTTGTAGAAGATTGTTCAGCTGGATTAGATCAGAACCTTACGTTTTGATATATAACTGGGACATCAAAATGAATATTTCAATCTACTCACAAGTTGAGGCATGTTTGCTGCCATCAATGTAAGACATAATTGTCCTGTATTATCATGAACTCCTGCATCTGCGTGGCACTGCAATAGCAATCGAGCTGACTCAGATCGATCTGAGAGGGAACATCATAAAAGAGAATAATTTAGTGATTGCAGAATTGTTCGGTACAGATAGAGAATGCTGCAGTTTACTTCTAATTTAATCCATCCCAGACTTCAGAATACCTGTAGAAAATAACATGGATGCCAGAAATCAGATTGTGATGATAAGTCTCTGACTATCGTTGACTCTGTTTCTCTGGTCACATATAATAACAGGTCATTTCTTGCAATTTCCATTTATCAGGATACCTGAGTTTGCATATTTTTCAGTAACTCATTTCAATTTATTTTTCTGAAATGCTGTTTCCATAAATAATTGTGTTATAATGAGTAGTCCACAGTGGAGATATTATCATTGTGTTAATATGAATAGACTAGTAATTCAGAGGCCCAGGCTAATAGAGGGACATGGATTTAAACTTCACTATTACAATAGGTAGAATTTAACTTCAATTAATAAAATCTGGAATTGAAAACTGATCTCGATCACAGTAACAATGAAGCAACTATTGACTCATGTGAAAATGCATCTACCATCCTTTCCTGTCAGGTCGACACATGACTCCAAATCCACAGTAATGTGAAAGATTTTTAACTGCCCTCTAAAGTACCCTAACAAACCACTCAGTTCCAAGGCTATTATGATGGGCAACAATTGCTGGCCTTGCCAGAGTTGCCAATTCCCAAAAAGAGAATAATTTTTAAAAATAAATTCTCATTTATGTCGACATGACCTGATGGACTTTGCCCTAATTAATACATTGGTTTTAATTTACAGAATTCCTTGGATTTAAGGAAGGCCCATCAGAATTTAAAATAGCGAATGTAACTCCTTTATTCAGAAAGGCAGGGATAAAGAAAGCAAGAGACAACAGGCCAGTTAGCTTAACATCTGTCATAGGGAAGATGTTCAAAGTTATTATTAAAGATGTTATAGCAGGGCAATTGGAAAGGTTAAAGATAGTCAGGTGGAGTAAACATGGTTTTGTGAAAGGGAAATCATGTTCAACTAAATCAGTGGACTTTTTTGAGGAAGTAACATGCTGTGGAGGAAGGGGAGATAATAGATGGACTGTATTTGGATATCTGGAAGGTATTTGATAAGGTTCCATATCAAATGTTATTATGGAAAATAAATCTCATAATGTCGGTGGTAACATATTGATATGGATAGAAGATTGATTAGATGGCATAAAACAGAGTGTAGGTATGATTGAAACTTTTCTTGGTGAAATCAGAACTCCTGTGAAGTGTGAACCAACAAATCTCCAGGTCAAATAAGACCCCCTGTAAAATGGGAAGACCTGGATCCTCAGGTAAAAGTAAAGATACATAGTCACAGGTCTAACAAAATTGATGAGAAAATAAATATTTTATCTGTTATGCACTTATGGCCAGCAGAACTCACAGGCCATCCAGTGCTGCCTGCTCACACCCAAAGTATCAACTTAATAAAAATAAATCATGAATCTTACCAAGCTCTGTTGCCAGCTGCAAAGGGGTTCGCTGTTTATAATCTCGCGCTTTCATGTTCGCATCATGTTTCAACAGGCAGTGCAGGGCATTAGCAGCATCATACTTAGCTGCATAGTGAACTGGTGTCTGCATCATTCCAGACGTTTTTGCTTCAATGTCCGCTAAAAAAGGGAGATGCTATACACAATTACAATGGATACACAGAATTTGTAGATAATTTTGTGACATTCAAGTTACTGTACTGTGGCTATGTTTGTTCCCATTCTGCATATCATGATATTTTGGCATTGCACCTACATTATGCATGGTAGAGAATCCTGCATATTGATGCGCCAGCTGAAAGATACTTGATTCTTTTTCTGCTAACTGGCAATGAATCAAGATCACCCTGTTTTATGGATTTCATCAGTTCTTAACTCCACCCTTAGTGCCCCCAAACTTCATGTTTTCAAAACCATGAAAAAGTTGCATTCCACATCCGAAGCATAAGAACTTATCAGTGGACCTGAATATTGAACAAAATGTATAATGGACGATTGATTGATTTTGCCTGCTTGTGGAGATGCTTATAGAACATAGGAATAGGCCCTTTGGCTCACCATGACTGTTCCAACCATGATGCCATTCTAAACTAACTCCATCTGCCTGCATGTGGTCTGTATCCCTTATTTCTTGCCCTTTTCATGTGTCTGTCTAAACGCATCTTAAATATTGCTATTGTAAGAGCTTTCACCACATCCCATAGCAGTCTATTCCAGGCATCTACTACCTTCTGTGTAAAAAAACTTGCCTTGCACATCTCCTTTAAATGCTGCCCCCTCACCTTAAACCTATGCCCCCCAGTATTTGAGATTTCTAACCTGGGAAAAAAAGACTGACTATCCATCTGATCAAAATCTCTCATAATTTTACAGATTTATCAGTACTGCCTCTGCTTCTGATGCTTTAGCAAAAACAATGCAAGTTTGTCCAACCTCTCCTTATAACTAATACATTTCAATCCACATAACATCCTATAATGTGGCAACCAGAACTCTGTGATGCAATTTATGGCAGAGTTTATACTCTACTACCTTCATACAATGTTGAAAGCTTTCAGGAAAGCAAATTGAAATTTGTGCTTTCACAGCAAAAACCACACTCAATTAAGCCATGTTGTCTCAATTAACCATATAAATAATATGCCATTTTTAAAAGGTCTGTGGTTTATACTGTACATTTAAAATTCAATATCACTCAAATAATTATGGTCAATTACTTGTGGTCAATTTGTACCCTGTTTGTTATATTTCTACCTGTCCAACTTAGCAAGGATTTTAGCAGCTAAATTCATAATACATCATCGCCACTAGACAAGAAGATAAGAGGCAAACGGGCAAAGAGGAGATCACAAATTGCCACTAAAAGTTAATCAGATCTTGCATCCAATAAGGGCTAGGGCCCAGAAGTTAAGGTGAAGGCCTAAAAACAGCAATGAAAATGAAAAAAAGGCTGTTGACTTAAATTTCTGATGAAGTTAATTATCCACTAGGAGATAATCCAATGAATACTGTTTTCACCTTAGATTTTCTATGGTGTAATCTTGTATTGGTCTCTTTGGATCCAAAGCATTCCCCAGAGACGACAGTATGTGGTATAAGTATTTTCCAGTTGATGAAAATAAAAATTGGACAGAATGTTCAAAGGGCTTCTGATTTACTTTGAGCATGTCTTGTGCTACTTGGAAGACAAAGTCCAACCCCCTTGGCATCTTAGTCCCAGACATCTGTCAAATCCACATTTTAAGTGGCTGGATGAACTATTCCCTGTATTTATAATAGTCTGAAAAGATTAATCCTGAGGAGTGCCATAAGCATCATCCACTATCGTGGTGTCATATGTATGTCTGGGATGAACAATTTAGGATCTTGGAGGAGTAAATGCCAACAATCAAATCCTCCTCATTATCTCTGCAACAAAGTGTATCATATCAATTATTACAACCAGACATTGGGTGAGGTTCCTGAATTTTTTACAATTCTACACCACATACCACAAATCAATAAAGTCCTGGATGAGGAAGGGTGAACTTGCTACCCTTGGTTATTCACTCACTCTCTGCATTATCACTACAAGTTTAATTTTAAGAGGATTTCTTCCCTTGTGGATACCTTTCTGACAGATGCCAATGAACTTATGTTTTAAAGGAACCAATTTAACCAGGCTTTCATGAATTAAAAAAAGGTGAGCTTATTAATAAACGCATGAGGAAGAACTTATGCCTGAAATGTCGATTCTCCTGCTCCTCAGATATTTCCTGACCTGCTGTGCTTTCCCAGCACCACACTCTCGACTCTGATCTGCAGTCCTTACTCTCTCGATAGTAACACAACACACATACACACTGAGTAGAAATAATCCAAAAAGATCAAAGTTAAAAGAAAATCAGTCTCCAGCATTGGAGGATCTGAGCTACAGGGAGAGGCTGAACAGGCTGGGGCTGTTTTCCCTGGAGAGTCGGAGGCTGAGGGGTGACCTTATAGAGGTTTACAAAATTATGAGGGGCATGGATAGGAATAAATAGACAAAGTCTTTTCCCTGGGTTGGGGAGTCCAGAACTAGAGGGCATAGGTTTAGGGTAAGAGGGGAAAGATATAAAAGAGACCTAAGGGACAAATGTTTCACGCAGACGGTAGTACGTAAATTGAATGAGCTGCCAGAGGATGTGGTGGAGGCTGGTACAATTGCAACATTTAAGAGGCATTTGGATGGGTATATGAATAGGAAGGGTTTGGAGGGATATGGGCCGGGTACTGGCAGGTGGGACTAGATTGGGTTGGGATATCTGGTTGGCATGGACGGGTTGGACCAAAGGTTCTGTTTCCATGCTGTACACCTCTATGACTCTAATTGTTTGTCAAAAGTGGATTATTTAGACCAAAGGGTCTGTTTTAGTGCTGTACATCTCTACGACTCTATGACTAAGATAACATTGTGATCATTGCTGGATGGCATTGGTAGCATTGACAATGGCAGCTTAGCAGCCAATTTTGAGATTCTGCAAAGTATGTGGACTAGCAATGTTTAAATTCTATAATCTGATTATAATACCTGAGACTTTCCTGGTCTGGAATGGTTTTAAAAAGGTCCACAGCAATCAGCTGATCATACAAGTTAGCCAAGTTTCAGGAAATAAGTGTGGACTAAACAAAATTGTCAAGATTGAAATGAACTTTTTTATTTTAAAACCGAATCTAGTTGAATTAATCAGGCGTGAATCATCCCTCATATATTTTTGATTTACAACTGTACGATAGGTTTCAGGTTTCAGAGATGAAAGATATCACCATATTTTATCAAGTTTGGAAAGAGCAGGACACCCAGTGACTATATAATTTGGAGAGAAACATCTGAACATTGAGAAGTCAAAAAATTCTGTGATTTGCTACTGCTGAGGATACAATACTTCAATGAAACAACCATGGTACCATGTTAAAATATTTATGCCTCAAGGATACTCTAAGAACTTTAAACAGTTTACTCCGTTTATTTCCCTTTTATACTAGACACTATTTCTTTTTAACGTTGTACATGTGTTTCTGTATTTTTGATGTTGTGTCATTATTTTTATGAAGGCTTGTAAATAGTAAAATTGTTTTTTCTTTTATCCAATAAAACCTTGTGAGAACATAAATCTTTATTGCACCAACTGAGGAGGTTAAAAAATTATCCAATTCATCCTTCTTTACCTGTTCAAAGCAAGTTGTAATACTTTAATGCAACAACTATTGAAATGGCTAGATCAACATGGTTCAACAGATTTATATATTTATGATGGCATGCCTGATTGATTAAAGTAAATTGACAACAAATATGCAAGATTTGCTCTTTTCTGCAGTGTCAGCTAACATTCAGTTAGTAGCATTTTTGCTTTTGAGTCAGAAGGTTGTGGTTTCATAGCCTCAGACAATGGTTTCAAATCAAAACTCTTGGCTCATATTCCAGTGCAACACTGATGGAGTGCTGCATTGTTGGGGGTGTTGGCCTACATGTGACTCCAGGCCCACAGTAACACTGAGGGAGTGCTGCATTGTTGGGGGTGTTGGCCTACATGTGACTCCAGGCCCACAGTAACACTGAAGGAGTGCTGCACTGTTGCAGGTGTTGACTTTCAAGCGAGATGTTAAATTATGGGCTTGTTTGTCGTTTCAGGCGAGTACAACAGATCTCATAGAACTATTTTGGAGAAGAATAGTGAGGCTATCCCTGTGCAAGACCTTGATAACACAATTATGTTTTTGGTTTGAAGTGAAATTTTAGGATTTTCCTTGATAATCTTTTCAAACAGTTTAGTTTGAGTTTTGCGAGTGAGACGACTAACACTTTTGCATTAAAACTGACCTTGAAAACCTGAAAGTGCTGAAATTTCTGCATTCATGCTGTCAATTTTAATTATAGAATGTGCAAGTACAGACTTGTTTGCCAGCTTTAAAGAAAAGAGCAAAATGTTTGAATCTTGCAGTTTGCACTATCTTAAGCAAGTACCAAGTATTTTAAATAGTTTTTACTGTCTTGTATCAGCTGTACTTGTGTAATAGAATATTTTGTTTCGAAAGGACATCCTAATATTTGTTTTTCACTGTCTCGGTACTTTGGGAATGTTTAGGTGGATTATTTATAATATTTTTCATTAAAACATAGTTGCATGTGGGCATTTGAATCTAAAGTGGATGTGTGATATATGTACACAATGGAATGTAACTTCTGAGCCTAAGAAAATGGAGACAGGTACTTGTTTAGCCTGCATGATTCTAGTTAGAGGCAGGGTGACACCATATCACTTTAAGCCAATGCAAATTCTTCTGATAAGGGATGAGCAACTCTTAGAATTAGGGATAAAAATTGTAAACTTGGAGTCTCTGCTGGCACAATTTTACCTTTTTTTTTAAGATTACTTACAGTGTGGAAACAGGCCCTTTGGCCCAACAAGTCTACACCGACCCTCTGAAGAGCAACCCACCCAGACCCATTCCCCTATATTTACCCCTTCACCTAACACTACGGGTAATGTAGCATGACCAATTCACCTAACCTGCACATTTTTGGACTGTGGGAGGAAACCAGAGCACCTGGAGGAAATGACAGGGAGAATGTGCAAACTCCACACAGACAGTTGCCTGAGGCAGGAATTGAACCCATGTCTCTGCTGCTGTGAGGCAGCAGTGCTAACCACTGTGCCACTGTGTTTCTGTTCTGTAATTCTCTGAGTCAACATAACATCATGTCAGAGACAGAAAAAAGGCATCACCTGTGGTGACAACATTCAAGTAATCATTGGTCTTGAAGGATTAAAACGTTCATATTGTCTTTACTACTTTTTGTTATGTATATATAAAATCTTGCTTCAACATAATTCATATATCTTTTTTGATCAAGGGCAACTGAAGACCCTCATTGTGACAAACTAACACTTAAAAATACAGATACTTTAAGTATCTGATTTATATCTCAGAACCAATAAAACTTACAATTGGTACCTTGGCTGATATTAGATTACTTACAGTGTGGAAACAGGCCCTTCGGCCCAACAAGTCCACACCGACCCGTATACCACCCAGACCCATACACCTACGTTTACCCCTTCACCTAACACTACGGGCAATTTAGCATGGCAATTCACCTAACCTGCACATTTTTGGATTGTGGGAGGAAACCAGAGCAAACCCACGCAGCCACGGGGAGAATGTGCAAACTCCACACAGAGAGTCGCCTGAGGCGGGAGTTGAACCCGGGTCTCTGGCGCTGTGAGGCAGCAGTGCTAACCACTGTGCCACCGTGCCGCCCACCTCAATATCCATCCCTCAATCAACACCACCAAAACAGATTATCCTCTCATTGGTGTTTATGACAATGGATGGATTTCTGATGACCAGATGGTAGATATACAAATGTAAATGTGAGTTGCACATGGAAACCCTGCAGAATCTTCATTGTGCAGGCTCTGAAGGTATTTCCAAGGAAATTGAAGGTTCTGCTGGGCAACTTGTCTGTGTTTGGACCCACTGAAAGTTTGCATTTAAATCAGAAAATGTGGAGGATTTCAATGAAACTAAGTAAGTAGCTACTCAGGAAAGGTGAGGCTTTTAAAAATGTGGTCTAACTCCTTAGTAACTACTTACCCTCAACCAGATCATTAAAACCTCCAAAATTTTGATCCAACAACCACCCCACCCACAGAACTGGCACTTTCCCTGGGACCCGGAAGCCTGCTTCGATCTGCGTCAAACTTCCCCTGCCACTGTCTCAGCCCCTGATCAGCACCTGAAACTCCCAGATCTTGTGCCAACTTCCCCTCAACTACCACCCACCACCTCACTGTAACTAATTTCTCGTATTCACCCTGATCTACCCTATACACTGTCACTTACTCGGTCCCCTTGATAACTTGAACTCTGGCATTCTACCCATTTGGTACCTTACCCCTTACCCCTTGGCAACCTACATATCTGACATTCAACTTACTTTGCACCTTACACCCTACTTGTCTGGCATTCTACCCTGGCAAACTAATCCCCTCTCCAGCTGCACCTTACCAAACTGGCAGCCCTGCTTTTGTGGCAGTCGACCTAACTAGCACCTTATTTACTTTGCACTCTATTCCCAAGACATCTAGCATTCTCTCACCTGGCACCCTTCACCATTCCCAGCTGACATCATATTTACCTTGCATCCTGGCATCCTAACCTCCTTGCACTTTATTTGCCTGACATTGTACCCCCACAACCATCTGGGACCTTACCCTCGGCATCCTATGCCGACCCAGCTGACCCTCCTCTTACCTTGCACCCTGGTACTCTAAACACCTGGCACTTTATTTACCCTGCACTCTATCATCCCAGCAGCCTAACATCACACTTATTTGCTTATTGTTTGACAGCATCCAGCAGGTGAGTTCTGTGAAATGGGAGTCTGACAATTGTGCCCAACGAAAGAACTGTCAGAATAGAAATCCAGGGTTATATTTTTAGGGTTATATTTGTAAGCTTGGTGACAAAAAATGCGGAGGTCTGTTTGTTTGGAGACATATTTAATGAGGTTTGCAACTTAAGAAGTGAGGAGATGAGGTTAGTATTTTCGCGCATTTAAAGTAAGTACAAATTAAACGGTGCTGTTGCCTAGCAACAGGGGTCCAGTGACATGCACGGGCACAGAAAAATTCAGGAGTGAGTGAGTCAGGTAGACTGTGCGCGTCAGAGAGCAATAGCAGGAGCATTTAACTCCCTGGTAAGAAATCCTGCCAGAAAACATAGTTTCGGGAGCTCATGTTTGCCCTAAAGGTAAATCAATACTGATTTTAATTTGAAGTTTGTTTTCCATGTCTCATGGAGGGATAACATAAGAAATAAAGAAAGGACTTACTAAATGGACAGAAATTTGTTAGATGGCTGTACTCGTCTGTGCAGGACGCCTTGGTGTGAAAATAGTAATTTTTGGGGGGGTGGATTTTGGACTTTGTAGGGATATTGCAGGGATAAAAGGAATATTTTGACTTTGAACCCTTTTCTGGTGTTTGCAATGAAATCTTTCCAGTAATTTTGTTTAGGATAATATAGTTATATTTATTTATTAAACATTTTGTTATTTGTGTGAAGAGTGCAATGGCAGACCTTTGGGATGTGACTGATCTTCACTGTTTAGAAAAAAGCAAAACTAGATTCTGTCAAGCCAGGTTTCACTCTTGAATCTGACTTGTCAGGTGTTAACATCAGACTGGATCAGGACCGCTACCACATTTTTGTACATTCCAACAGTGATTACCATTGACTGTAATGTACTTTTGGGTGCCTAATGGTCATGAAATGTTACATAAATCCAGCCCTTCTTTCTTTAATATTCTCATGCAGCACTGCCTTCACAGCTCACCTACTCCTGCAAATTATTCCTGTAATTTATCTTACCATTACAGTCCAGAAGATAATCAACCATTTCAGGATAATTTACTGCCGCAGCCACGTGCAGTGGGGTTACACCATAGTTATCAGCCTTGTTCACGTCAGCATTTCTCTCGATCAGAAACTTGGCAACGTCAGGATGCCATGTTCTGGCTGCCTATTGAGACAGATATGAAATGCAGTCAGACTTTTGAGCAAGGGCCTCTTTAGTAACTCTGAACATGGAGATTCAAATGTCAACCTAAAATCAGTTTATAATGTTAATATATCATTGGGTCTTTGCCTGTTACTTGCACGACTGTGACAGATTTAGCTTGACAGTTCTTGAAGTGCAGGTTTGTTTGAAATAACATGAGTTGAAGCCATAACTTATTTTATTCAACACACAGCTGCATGTCAATGATAGTGAATGTTGACCACAGGATTTTAAAGCCCCCTGTCTGACGTGTTTTTTAGCAGTGGCCTTGAAAAATACAAAGGGTGATAAACCCATCAGTTTCCTGCTCACCCTCAAGCCAGTTTCCGTAATTTGGTGCATGCATGGGTGCCAAAATAGGCAATTTGCTTGCCGTTTTGAAATAAATAATTAGCAATTAATGCACGTTTCACATTGCCCAATCCATAAAATGGTTAATGTCACCATGCAGACAAGTGAACCTGTTTTTAACAAATATTTTTGCGAAGGAGGGAAAGATGGACGGTGGTAGGGACACAGCATTTTGGGCGTGTCATTTTTGCAGAGGGAGTAACCCATCCCAAAATTTTATTCTCCATTTGCTCTTTTCCATCTGGCCTCCAGAACCTGACACCCACCATACTCATCTCCCAAACACTCCCATCCCACCGCCCTAGGCAGCATGATCCCATCATGTCCAAAAAAAACATATTTACCAGTCTCTAATATCCATCTCCTGACCTTCCTGGGGTTGCTTGCAGTGCCAGCAAGACACACTATTCTATCTGGAGCTGCTGGAGCTGCTAAAATGGGCACACAGTCAAATTCCGAGGATGAGATTTCCTCCCACTGAGCAAGTCTCTACCCGTTTAACTCACTGGCAATTTGTTATTGCTGTGGGATGGGCTTCCTTAGGTCTATAAGCTGCTGGTCGATCCTTACAATGAGTATTGGGTGAATGGTGAATAAGTCTCCCCACCCTATGAAATTCAGTACCATGTTTTCAAGATTACATTTTAAAGTAAAGTGAAGGCAGATCTAGTATACAAAGTTACACATTTTAAAATGTTTCACTTAAACTTCATTTTATGACTTTAGAAGTTTATATAATGTGTTTACATTAATGATAAAGAAGGGGAAAATATTATTATATATGCATAATAGATATATTTATTAGGCAAGAATACATTTTCCAAAATACTTGTAGAAGGCCACTGTCAATTCTTGTTCCTAAGCACATTCAGTGATGATATAAAGGATTCAGATTGCTATTTATCAGCTTTGGAACCCTTTACTGCATTAAAGGCACTATATATATGAGGAATATTTTTAATTGATATTAGATATCAATGAGGAAATACTGACGACATTTCTCCTGAGCAGAATTCAATTCTAATAAAATCATAATGCAGGACTTGGTGCTACAATTTAAAAAAAACACATTAATCATAATTACTGAACACAAAAATGACTCATGGCAATAATGTTTTCCCTGAAATGAATCGTTCCATCAGATTCACATTACCCCGTGCAAAACGCCCTGTCCATATCTGTCAGTCGCATTGATATCGGCTCCACGTTCCAGCATGGTATTCAAACGTTCCAAATCAATCTAAAAATAAAAGAGTACAGATTTTTTTGGTTCTTAAAATTAATATTACCAACATTTAAACAAAGTCTAATAGGGAACAGATTCACATGGTTTCCAAGGTAGTCAGTGCAGTCCTTCCAAGCCTATTTGTTTGACAACAATAATATTTGATATATTCTTCCAAATGCTGCAATATTACATGAAAAATAGCGATGCTTCACATATATAGGTGTATATATCTACATATCCACATTATAAACACACAATAGGAAATTGGAAATGGTTATTTCAGTGAAAATATAAACTGAGATAAATCCTAGTTGAAAAGCATTATATTATTTCTGTTCTTGTAATGAAATAAATTAGATTTTTAATTTCCTTGTGAATTAGAAGTCTTGGATCATACTACATAATGTTTTATCACCTAAGCTACCAAGGAAACAAGAGAACAAATATTTTTAGAATCAGTGCTGGTGGGGAAGCTTCGGGCCATGGGAGGGTGATGGAGTTGGTTCACAGCTGTTTCACTCCTAACCCAACTCAACTTTATTTTGTTCATGGTCATTCAGGTTCACATGGCTCCCCTATATTTGGAAGCCTCTAATCTATGGTGTGGAACCTGAGATGAAAAATCTCTGACTCTGAATCATCAGCAAGAGGGCCTACTCTGAGTTGCAGCTAACACTGAGAATCAAATGTCTCATATTAACGGCAGGTGGAGGACGATATAATGTCATTATATGATTTATCTTTGGGTGCACAGAGCACCCGGAAAGTACTAACATCATTTGCATGAAAACCCTTAGCCAGCGTATGGGACAAAAAGTAGAAGCACCTCAGATGTCAGGTCTGTCAGAATTTTCTCCTGATGCTCTAATGGGATTTCCAGTCAGTACCCATAATCTGTTAATGTCAGCAGACTCACATGGGAAGTAGAGCCTGTGTTTATGTTGTCGAGGTGAGAGTGATGTTGGAAAAGCACAGGAGGTCAGGCAACATCTGAGGAACAGGAAAATCGACGTTTCAGGCAAAACCCTTCATCAGGAATGTGTCGAGAGAAGAAGAGAACTTCTTCAAGGTAGGCATCCTTACAAGAGGATTCACAGTAAGGTTAAAGTCAACTAGGCAGAAGTGGGTACTGCAGATGCTGGAAATCAGAGTCTAGATTAGAGTGGAGCTGGAAAAACACAGCAGGTCAGGCAGCATCCGAGGAGCAGGAAAATCGATGTTTCGGGCAAAAGCCCTTCATTGGGGCTGATAAAGGGCTTTTGCCCGAAACATCGATTTTCTTGCTCCTCGGATGCTGCCTGATCTGCTGTGTTTTTCCAGCACCACTCTAATCTAGACTCTGATTGCCAGCATCTGCAGTACCCACTTCTGCCCTGTGTTCATGTTGCCTAATCCATAAACAGAGCACCACTTCTTGTTTGATTTTACTTAAGCATGCTCTGCTTGGTTATTTTTTGCTAGCCTTGGAGGATAGAGGCCAGCAAGTAAAAATATACATTCTCACAGTTATATTTTAGTGCATAATACAATGTGGAAAAGGAAGAGTCAGGGATAGGGAAGGGATTCAAATACAATTTTAAAATTATTTTTACTTGAGTTTAGTCAAAGTAAAGGAACAAATTACCTTGCTTTCATTGCCTCTCTTTGATGCTATGATAAAATACTGAAGGAAAGCTGTTGTGGGGGAAACGCCGCTGCTTTGGTCCTGACTGCTTGTCCCTGGAGGTTGATTTGGTATCACTATTTGTTGTCCTGCATCTGTCAGCCTTTTCAGGCCAATGTATGTGGCAGAATCTGTGGTCTCTGTCAACAGAATAATGAGATTAGCAGGTTACTACTAGTCATTGTAAAGTGGTAATGTTTGCATCCAGCTGATTTCAGAGCAGCTAAGCTACAAAACAATATTTGAAAAAATGAACTTTAAAGGACATTTTAAAAGACGGGGAAAAGTAATATCTGAAAAGAAGGGGAAACGTAACAAAAGAAAGAAGAAACAGAAAGTCTGACAAAGGTTAGGTGAAAAATGTCAACAAGATTACAGATGGCAGCAATAGGTATGTTTAAACTGGATGGATGCTGGGCACCATTTCAAAGTCCAAATAAGTCTTGTAAATAGCAAGATTGGTGGGAATATTATAGAAGGTCTGAAAATGCTAAGTTTATCAAATCTTCACAAAGACTGGGATCAAGTTTTACAATAGGTTATTTTGATTCAGATGTTGAAGAGGAGATGTGAGCAAAAAATATAGAGTTCCTACCACTTCGAACAAAACAAAGTCATATCTATTCTCTATTAGCATACTGTCAATTTTAATCATTTCATGTGGCCAGTTATGACAACTTATGTTTGGACATGATGTGGAGGAGCTGATGTTGGACTGGGGTGGACAAATTTAGAAATCACACAACACCAGGTTATCGTCCAACAGGGTTATTTGGAAGCACTAGCTTTCGGAGCGCTGCTCCTTCACCTGACAAAGGAGCAGTGCTCTGAAAGCTGGTGCTTCCAAATAAATCTATTGGACTATAACCTGGTGTCGTGTGATTTTTAACTATGATTGCACTGTAACAGCTGTGCTTACTTAATATTTAGCACTGCCTTTTTGAATGCGAGATCAAACATAAATGAGTAACTAAGTAAATATCTTTAATATCTGTTAATATTCAACTAACCCTTGTGAGCTTAATGTTTCCAACTCCCCTCTAAAGGATGTACATTATAGTTTCTACTGCAGAACAAAATGGAATCCACTGCGCTACAGTTCTTATATAGATGGAGCATCCTTGTAATATTGTAATTGTAATGACATGTTATACGAACCGTCACAAATAATGGCAATGCATTTACATGAATATATCTACTGTAAGTTACGGGAAGTATATCATCTATACATGTACAGAAGGAAATATGCCTATGATACTGAAGATATAAATAGTTATTTTAACACTCACATCATATATTCACCAACAGTACATATTATAAATGTACATAACTTATGATGTCTTGTCCACTAAAGACTTCATTTTTAATTTAAGGAGGATGGACAAAGCTCCCTGCCACTACTAAAAACTCAAACACAAAACCAGCCTGCATGAGATACAGTTAGAATCCTGTCTGTAAAAAAAGGGGACCCTGGCTAATGTTTTACAAGCTTCACAAATGCAAGAACAGCATCTGACACCAAAGTGAAGGAGAATATTATCCTGCTATTATGTAAAGGAATTATGCTCCACCTAGAATAAGATCTGTACGAAATGCGAGTTACTACTAGTCTGTTTCTACTAGCCATTTCTTAAGCAGAATTTTTTTATTGTTTATTTAAAAGTAGCAACTTTAAGCTTTTTTTGTTTTATTTTTATCTACTATTTTTAAGGTTGCAGTGACAAATCAAAAACCAGCCCAAACCATTCCAGAGCCTGGGAATTCCCCAAAGGCTCAAACTGAACTCAGCATCATAATAAAGGAGAGGATCAGAAGGTCCAGCTGTTAAGTTACAACCAAAAAAGGAGGAAGAGCCCCTTCAATTGGAAAGTGAATGGAAAGCTCAAAAATGCAATGGTCAGACCCAATATGTACACTTAATGTCCGAATACCTTCCTGGAGAGCTTGATCGCCTGACCTTCTGAACCAGTTACAATTAAGATTGAAGTTAAACAAGAATGAAAGAAGTGATTCTGAAAAGTGAGAAGTGAAGCAGAAGAATGCTGAAGTGGCTGAGAGAGAATATTAAGAAATAACAAATAGGGGTACACCAAATGGTCTCTCAAGTTTGCTCGATCACTCAGTGTGATCATGGTTGATCTATTGCCTAAACTTCACTTTCCTGTTCACTTTTTATATCCCTTGATTTTCTGTTTCAGCCTTAATATATTTAAACAAGATGTGGAGGTGCTGGTGTTGGACTGGGGTGAAAAGTTGAAAATCACACAACACCAAGGTAGAGTCCAACAGGTTTATTTGAAAGCACCAGCTTTTGGGACGCGGATCCTTCGTCAGGTAGCTAGAGGAACAGGATGCATAGGACACAGAATTTATAAGTAAAAGATCAAAGTGTTATACAAAGTTGTATGACACTTTGATCTTTTACTTGTACATTCTGTGTCCTACGTATCCTGTCCCACTAGCTACCTGATGAAGGAGCAGTGCTCTAAAAGCTTGTGGAGTCGTAGAAATGTACAGCACAGAAACAGACCCTTCGGTCCAACGCATCCATGCTGACCAGATACTCCTTGGATGCTGCCTGAACTGCTGTGCTCTTCCAGCACCACTAATCCAGATATCCCAACCCAATCTAGTCCCACCTGCCAGTACCTGGCCCATATCCCTTCAAACCTTTCCTATTCATATACCATCCAGATGCCTTTTGAATGTTGCAATTGTACTTGCCTCCACCACTTCCTCTGGTAGCTCATTCCATACATATACCACCCTAAATCCTTTGGACTATAACCTGGTGTTGTGTGATTTTCATATTTAAACAATGCAGCATATGCAATGTTCTGGAGTGGAGAATTTTCAAGATTCACAACCCTCTGAGTGAAGACAATTCTTTTCATCTTGGTTCTAAGCAATAGACCTCAGCATGAGACGAAGCCCCCGTGTTCTAAGTTCCCTAACCAAGAGAAACAACCTTTATACTGTAATATGCCCCTTCAGAGGTGTTATGTTTCAATGAAATAACCCCAAAGTCTTCTGAACATCATAAAGTATAGCTCCCGTTTGCTCAGCCGCTTGTCATAGGATAACCTTTTCATTCTGGAACCAACCTAGTGACTGTGTATGTTGTACAGGCTCTAAGGCAAGTATATCCATCATGAGATAAGAAGACTGAAACTACATGTAATATTCCAGATGTGTATTCACTGATGTCCTAAACAATGGTAACAAAGACTTTTATTATTGTACTCTTATTTCCCTTGCAAAAAAAGTCCAACATGATACTTGCCTTTCTCATACTTGTTGCTCCCCTCAACTTTGTCAACTTTTGGTGTTCTATGTACAAGTATACCCCAAGTGCACTGTATAAACTTCAATATTTTTGAAGTTTCATACCTTTTAAAGAATATCCTATTTTTATAATCTGAGTGCCTAAACAAGTAAACTCACACTTCCTGCATTATATTTAATTTGTCATCTTGATTGTTTACTCTCTCAACCTGTCTTTTGTCTTCCTCGCAGTTTATATTCCCATCTAGTTTGATATCATCAAAAAAATTGGATACATTATTCTCAACATTTTCAACAAAGTCATTAATATAAATTGTAAGCAACTGAGGCTTCAATATTTACAGCACTGCTTACAGCCTACCAATTTGAACATTTCCATATATCCCTACTTTCTGCTCCCACTTGTAAACTCGTCCTCCATTCAAGCTAATACATTAGCCCAACACCAAGAGCTTTTTGTCTTGCATATAAGCCTTTTTTATGATACCTAATCAATTACTTCTTGGAAATTTCAGTGCATTACATCTGTTAGCTAATTTACCACTTCAACCTTAACCTGCTAATTACTTTCTCAAAAACCAAAAAAAAAGGCAGAGCGGTAGACGTTGTCTACATTGACATTAGCAAGGCCTTTGAAAAGGTTCTGCATGATAGACTGGTTAATAAGGTTAGATCACATAGGATCCAGGGAGCTCGCCACTTGGATACAAAATCGGCTTCACAGTAAGAGACGGGTGATGGTAGGAAGATGTTCAGAATGGAGGCCTGTGACCAGCGGTGTGCCACAAGGACTGGTGCTGGGTCCACTGTTGTTTGTCATTTACATAAATGATTTGGATGATAACATAGGAGGCACGGTTAATAAGTTTGCAAATGATACCAAAATTGGTGGTATAGTGGACAGTGAAGAAGGTAATCTAAGAGTATAATGGGATTTTGATCAGCTGGGCCAGTGGGCCAAGAAATAGCAGATGGAGTTTAATTTAGATAAATGCAAGGTGTTGCCTTCATAAGCAAACCAAGGCAGGACTAACACAGTTATTGGGAGGACCTTGGGAAATGTTGTCGAACAAAGAGACATAAGGGGGTGGTGCATAATTCCTTTAAAGTGGTGTCACAGGTAGACAGCATGGTGTAGGAAGCATTTGGCACGCTTGCCTTCATTCGTCGGAGCATTGAGTACAGGAATTGGGATGTTATTGTTACCACTGTACAAGACAATGGTAAGGTCATGTATGGAACATTGCATACACTATACAGGTTGCCCTGTTATAAGAAGGATGTTGTTATGTTGGAGAGGGTGGAAAAAGATTAACAAGGATGTTACTCAGATTGGAAGGTTCGAGTTATAAGGAGAGGCTGGATGGATTGGGACTTCTTTCCCTGAAGCATAGGAGGCTGAGGGTTGACATGTAGAGGTTTATAAAATCATGAGGGGCATAGGTAACTTGATTAGTCAAGGTCTTTTCCCCAGGGTAGAGGAGTCCAAACCTAGAGGGCATAGGTTTAAGATGAAGACGGGAAAGATTTCAAAGGGACTGGTGGAAGCATTTTGACACAGAAAGTGGTGCATATATGGAATGAGCTGCCAGAGGAAGTGGTCGAGGTGAGTACAATTACAAGGAAGGGACATGAATAGGAGAGGTTTAAAAGGGATATGGGCCAAATGCTGGCAAATGGGACTAGTTCAGTTTAGGAAACCTGGTTGGCATGGATGAGTTGGACTGAAGGGTCTGTTTTCATGCTGTTTGACTCTGAGGATCTGAAATCTGAATACAGGCTGAGGTAAGTAGTTGTTGGCAGGAGCAACCACTTAACAGGTGCTCTTAATAACTTAGGCGGCAATAAAATGTCTTCTCGATGCAAATAACATGATAAAATGGCTCCTAGACTGCAAACTGACAATTCTGCTAAAGCTGCATAAAATGGCTTTAAGTTACTAAGTGCTAATTCTGCTCTCGCTGCTTAATTGACTAACCACAGAATGCTTCAATAGACATTAGCAGACAATGTTCCCTTTACAGCATAGAAATAACTAGACTAGATAAGACATTATTGACCATCCTAACTGACTTTCAGATGCAGGTGCAATGGCTTGGTAAGTGAGATAAAGGTGACCTGAATGTTGGAAAACAGAGTTGGTTCCCAGGAAATATCATTGGACAAATAATTGCCAAATAAAGCATATCGTGTATTGATTGGTGATTGTTTGAATGTACTATGTGTCTCCCAATGCTTTACACCTGGCCGTATGAAGAAATAAAGAATGAAATGCTAAAGAACCAGACTGATTGTGAGTTCTTATTGACCAATCATGGAATAGAAACTCCTCCCCACCCCTCCGGAGATCTTCAACTCTATAACATTTGTCAAGAGACAAGTGAGGAGGAGAAGTAGATATGGAGAATTTGAGAGCCAAGCCCAATGTTTCAAACAATTGTTTCTCATCTCCATTTTATAAAATGAAGCAGTGTCTTAATGAATATATTGTACACTTTGTACTCTGTTTCAGCCCTACTGCCACAACATCTTTCCTATTGTGACATGTCTGACATTGCAAATTGAATACCAATTGCAGTCCTAATATTGAATATAGATCCACCATTACTCCTCAAACTGTATCACTTAAAATACAATTTGCATTTCTAAATTTACACTGACTCAAGGTGATACTTTTCAGGTCTTGTCAGCATACACCAATATCTCCAATCTCTACATTAGTTAATTACATACCCTTCTGTTCAAAATTTACGTTTTTAAAAAACTGAAAGATATTACGTCAAAATTTTTCACATTTAATTTTCTTTGCTTCTCTTTGTTCATTCTTATCAATTCTGCTAACAGTTTCCTTTGGTTCCTGGAATGACCTACTATACTTCATGTATCGAATTGTCTGTAAATTTGGACATCACTTTTGCCAATCATTGATGTAAACAGTGAACGAAACCAGCCAAGAACATCAGATGGACACTGATATCCATGTGCAATCACTCTGTGAAAATGTTTTAATTATCAATATCTAATTCCTCTATTCTAATTGTATGTTAGCCCAACCTGCTCAATTCATGCACCTTAATATTTTCCAATATCTTTTATGTGGCACCTTGCAGTAAGAATATAAAAAAGGAGCAGAAGTACCTTGATTCTGCTCTGTTATTTAATAAGCCCATGGCTGAACTTTACTTTCTTGCTCTAACCTAATATCACTTGACTTCCTGCCAAAACAACTGTCAATTTTAGTGTGGGATACACCTAATAATTTAGCATCCACAGCCCTCAGGGATAGAAAATTCCTACAATTCACAATTTTGAGTGAAAAACTTCCTCACTTAAGGCTATTGTCCCAAGCCCCACTCACTCCAGCCAAGGGAAACAGTATCTTGGAATTTAGCCTGTCAAGCACTCCAAGAATTCAATACATTTCAATTCATTCACTTTTCTCTTTCTTCTAAACTTTAGAGAATGTAGTGGTTGTGTGTTATAGTTCGCTTGAGATGTCTGTGTTGCTATGGCAACATACAAATACATTTTACAGTTTCGAGATCTGACAATGATGGTAGAGTTTCCAATGTTCTTTCCATCGTGTGGCTGATTAGGAAACTTTGATGCTGTAACTGCATGCCACTGGGTTTTTGGAACAGTTCTGAAAATGTGTTGCTGGAAGAGCGCAGCAGGTCAGGCAGCATCCAGGGAACAGGAGAATCGACGTTTCGGGCATAAGCCCTTCTTCAGGAACAAGAAGGGCTTATGCCCGAAACGTTGATTCTCCTGTTCCCTGGATGCTGCCTGACCTGCTGCGCTCTTCCAGCAACACATTTTCAGCTCTGATCTCCAGCATCTGCAGACCTCACTTTCTCCTTTGGAACAGTTCAGTCATCAACTTGTTTGGCTGCATTGTCACACACTGGAGGATGCAAGTAAATTCAATTTAATCTCTCCTCATCTCAGAATTTTAAAAATTCTCTTCATGTAATATCTGCATTGCTCTCAAAACCAGCATATGTTAGCTATCCCTAATTGCTTTGAACTGAATTGCTCAGCAATTTTAGAGGCAGGCAGGAGTCAACTGCATTGCTTGGATCTCTAGACACATGAGTCAGAAAGATGTACAGCACAGAAACAGACCTTTCGGTCCAACTCATCCATGCTGAACAGATATCCCAACCTAATCTAGTCCCATTTGCCAGCACCTGGCCCATATCCCTCTAAACCCTTCCTATTCATATACCATCCAAACGCCTTTTAAATGTTGCAATTGTACGAGCCTCCACCACTTCCTCTGGCAGCTCATTCCATACATGCATCACCCTCTGCGTGAAAACATTGCCCCTTAGGTCCCTTTTATATTTTTCCTATCCATCTGTGAAGCTACTTTCAAGGCTCTATGAACCTGCACTCCAAGGTCTCTGTTCAGCAACACTTTCTAGGACCTTGCCAGTAAGTATATAAGTCCTGCTAAGATTTGCTTTCCCAAAATGCAGCGCCTTGCATTTATCTAAATTAAACTCCATCTGCCACTCCTCAACCCATTGGCCTATCTGCAAGATCCCGTTATAATCTGAGATAACTTTCTTCACTGTCCACCAATTTTGGTGTCATCTACAAACTTACTAATTATACCTCCTATGTTCATATCCAAATCATTTATACAAATGATGAAAAGTAGTGGACTTAGCACCGATCCTTGTGGTACTCCATTGGTCACAGACCTTCAGTCTGAAAAGCAACTCTCCACCACTACCCTCTGTCTTCTACCTTCGAGCCAGTTCAGTATCCAAATGGCTAGTTCTCTCTGTATTCCATGAGATCTCACCTTGCTAACCAGTCTCTCATGGGGAACCTTGTCGAACGCCTTACTAAAGTCCATGTAGATCACATTCACTGCTCTGCCCTTATCAATTCTCTTTGTTACTTTTTCAAAAAATTCAATCAAGTTTGTGCGACATGATTTCCCATGCACAAAGCCATGTTGACTATCCCTAATCCCTTGTCTTTCCAGATGCATGTAAATCCTGTCCCTCAGGATTCATGGATGCATTCATTTCAAGAGGGCTAGATTACAAGATCAGGGATACGTTGCTGAGTCTGTATAAGGCTTTAATCAGACCATACTTGGAATATTGTAGGCAGCTTTGGGTCCCATATCTAAGGAAAGATGCTGGTCTTGGAGGAGGGTCGAGAGGAGATTCACAAGAATGATCCTGGGATGAAAGGCTTGTCATGTGAAGAACAGTTGTGGACTTTGTCTCTGTATTCGATTGAGTTTAGAAGGATGAGGGTGGTAGATATCATTGAAACTTACAGAATACATAGAGGCCTGGATAGAGTGGACATGGAGAAGATAGTTCCCCTAATAAAATAGCACCCCAGGGCACAGATTCAGAGTGACCCTTTAGATTTGTGATGAGGAGGATTTTTTTCAGCTAAAAGATGGTTAATCTGTAGAATTTATTGTGCAGAGGGCTGTAGAGGTCAAGTCATTGAATATCTTCAAGACAGAGAGAGTAAGGTTTTTGATTAGTAAGGGCATCAAACATTACGGGGAGAAGGCACGAGAATGGAGTTGAGAGACAGCAGCCATGATTGAATGGTGGAGCAGATTCAATGGACCAAATTGTCTAATTCCATTCCTATGTCTTATGGTGTAATTGATAGTAGTTTCATGGTCACTATTACTGAGACTAGCATTCAATTCACAATTTTTATTGATTCATCAAATGTAAACTCCATCAGCTACTACTGTTGGAGTTGTAACTGATATAAGGCTTTAGCCTGTACCTTTGAGCTATTAGCCTGGTGACATATCACCATTCCTCCCCCTGCATAGTCAACCGGTCACTATATCTTTAAATGATATAGTGGAGGATTGATTTACTATGTGCTGCCAGAAGTGTTTTGATCATATAAAGCAACATTGGTCCTGCTCTTGTCTGTTAAAATCAGTCACTGTTCCAGGATCCTTCTGGAATTAAAAAAGAGCCCTGTTCTTTTCTTCTGTGTGCCACCTTCTTAAACCTGTTTCCTCCACCTTCAGCTCCACAATATGTGCAGGAGTAGCGTAGACATCTTTGTCACTGAGATCAAGATCAACCAATTAGTTGGCTTGGTTGCTTCCCACCCAATCACTGGCCTACTGGGCTAAATCTCTTCTTCTAAAGTATCCTCTTGCCCTACCCTACCCTGTTAAAAATCACACAACACCAGGTTATAGTCCAACAGGTTTAATTGGAAGCACACTAGCTTTCGGAGCTACGCTCCTTCATCAGGTGATTCATCTGATGAAGGAGCATCGCTCCGAAAGCTAGTGTGCTTCCAATTAAACCTGTTGGACTATAAGCTGGTGTTAAGTGATTTTTAACTTTGTACACCCCAGTCCAACACCAGCATCTCCGAATCATACCCTACCCTGAGTATGGATCTTTCTTTTGTTTCTTTACTATCTCCTCTCATCCCCATTCTGAGCTCATTTTGTCTGTAGACCCACTTCCTGTTCTGTTGTTCCCAGTCCCATTAATCTGCTGATCACCCAATGTCTTCTCAAGGTCAACACATTTTGTAATCATGTTAACAGATCTGTCTCTTCTTGAATGTTTGGTTTGCCTTCAACTGTGCCATCAATGGCTCTGTCCTGGGAAAAAAAGAATGATTGACTCCAGGGTCCCCCAGATTTAGTGCTTCATCTCTAAACTCCCTTTTCTCTGCAATGTCCTTGAATGTGCTGTTGGCCTCCAAGTCTGTGCTCACTCAACTGGATCTCTATGTCAGAATCATGTTTGCTTTGGTTATAGAAGACACAGGGTTGTTGTGGAGGGGTGTTTTCTGACTGGAGGTCTGTGACCGGTGATGTTCTGCAAGGATCAGTGGGGGGGACCTCTGTTGTTTGTAATTATATACATGATTTGGATGAAAATGTAGGTGGTCTGATTAGTAAGTTTGCAGATGATAGAGAAATTGGTGGAACTTTGGATAGTGAGGAAGGTTATCAAAGGATACAGCAGGAGATAGATCAATTTGAAAGTTGGGCAGAGAAATGGCAAATAGAGTTAGTCCTGACAAGTGTGAGGTCAGATGCAAGAGGAGTCTATACAGAGGGATCTTGGGGTGTAAGTACATAGCTCTCTGAAAGTGGATTAGGTGGTTAAAAAAAGGCATGTGGAATGCTTGCCTTCATCAGTTGAGGCATTGAGGATAAAAGTTGACAAAGTCAAGCATAAAACGTTAATTTGGAGTATTGTGTGCAGTTCTGGTCAGCACACTATATGAAAAATGTGAAGGCTTTGGAGAGGGTGCTAAAGAGGTTTACCAGGATGTTGCCTGCATTGGAGTGCATTATTTATAAGAAGAGGTTGGACAAACTTGGATTGTTTTCTCCAAAGCGTCAAAGGCTGAGGGGCCATTCAGCCCATGATGCTGTGTCAATCATGATGCCAAGTTAAAGTAATCCCTTGTGCCTGCCAATGCTCCCATTCCCTGCATTCTTTGCATATTCATGTGCTTATCTAAAAGCCACTTAAACGCCCCTATCATATCTGCCTCCATCCCTACCCCTGGCAGCATGTTCCAGGCACCTACCACTCTCTATGTAAAAGACTTGCCCCTCACATCTCCTTTGAACATTCTCCCTCTTATACTTAAAATGCATGTCCCCGTCGTAGTAGACATTTCAACTCTGGGAAAAAGATTCTGATTGTGAATCCTATCTATGTCTCTCATAATTTTAGAAACTTCTATCAGGTCTGCCCTCAGCCTCCATCACTCCAGAGAAAACAACTCTAGTTTTCCAGCCTCTCCTAATAGCTCATACCCACTAATCCAGGCAGCATCTTGGTAAGTCTCTTCTGCACCCTCTCCAAAGCCTCAACCTCCTTCCTGGAGTGTTGTGACCAGAATTGAATGCAATAGTCAAAGGGTGGCATAGCCAAACTTTTATACAGCTGCAATATCACTTCCTGTCTCTTGTATTCAGTGCCCCAACCAATAAAAGCCTAGCTATTTGTATGGCCACTTTCAAGGAGCTATGGACTAGATCTCTCTGTACATCAATGTTGTTAAGGGTCCTGCCACTAACTGTATACATTCCCTTATCATTTCATCTGCCAAAGTGCAAAACATCTCACTTGCTCGGATTAAACTCCATCTGCCACTTCTCTGCCCATATCTGCAACTGATCTATATTCCAATGTATCCTTTGACAACCTTCTACACTTCCCACAACTCCCCCAATCTTTGCGTCTTCTGCAAACTTACTAACCCAGCCATCAAAATTTTCTTCCAAGTCATTAATATAAATCACAAACAGCAGAGGTCCCATTACAGATCCCTGCGGAACATCACTAGTCACTGACCTCCAGCCAGAAAAACACCCTTCCATCCTTACCTTTTGTCTTCTATGGGCAAGCCAATTCTGAATCCAAATGGCCAAGTCATATGGATCCCTTGCATCTGAAGCTTCTCAATGAGCCTACCAGGAGGGACCTTGTTGAAAACCTTACTAAATTCCAAATAAACAACATCCACTGCTCTACCCTCATTGATTATCCTTGTCATCTCAAAAAAAAATCAACTGAGTTAATCAGACATGACCTTCCCTGCACAATGCCATGTGGAATGTGCCTAATTAGGCCAGGCTTTTCCAAATGTGTGTAGATCCTATCCCTGAGAATCCTCTCCAATAGCTTCCCAAACACCCATGTGAGATTCACCAGGCTATAATTTCCTGCCTTATCCCTATTTCCATTCTTGAACAGAGTTACAACATTAGCTACTAGTGGCAAGAGTGGAGATAACGGTCTTGGTTAAGGCCCTAACAATCACCTTTCTTGCCTCTTTCAATAACCAGGGATACTTCTCATTGGCCCTGGGGACTTACCCACCTTAATACTCTTCAAGACACCTAACACCACTTCTTTCTTGGCCTCAAAATGCCCAGGCAAATTAGCATAACCATACTAATCACACTATTTTCCATGTCCTTCACCTCAGTGAATGCCAACGTAAAATACTCATTTAGGCACAAAAATACAGATTGCTGGAAAAACTCAGCAGGTCCAGCAGCATCTATGGAGACAAATCAGAATTAACTTTTTGGGTTGAATGACCATTCCTCAGAACTTTTTTAGGATCTCACCCATATCCTCTGTCTCCAAGCACAAGAACCCTTCTTTATCCCTGAGTGGTCCTTCCCTCTCCCTAGTTATCCTCCTGTTTTAGAAAGCAATTTGCCATTCTAATTGTTTTCAGTGACTGAATGGTAACTTTCTGTGATTTATGTCAAGAATATCCAAACTTCTGAGTCAAAGCATTTATTAGTTTCTCACTTTAGAAATTCTTCCTATTAAGATAAATAATTTCACTCTTCCACATATTCTGTTCCAACTATTATTTTAATGCTAAAATGAGTAACCTATCCACAATTCTTTGTAACATTAAAAACAATAATTTGATTAAAGATATGAATGTTTATTGTCTATGTGTCATTTGCATTCTGAATGTTAAGTTGTGGTTCAAGAGGACTTTATCCAAGGTTGCTTCCCTGTTTTCTAATAGCTCATAGGGAGCACCACAGGTTTCAGTTGTTATCCCCCAGATTGCCATAGTTGAATAACTTGACTATAACCTCAGTAAATTTAAGGTTATACTACCTAGCTCAGCGTCTGTTTTAAATGGTATATGTTTATGTAAAACTCGTCGTTGTCGCACATAGTCCTTCCACTTGTCTTCTACTTCATCGTCATTCCCTGGCACGGTCACAATTGTGGACTTTGATTGTGCTTCCTGTAGAGAAATATTCAAGATGCATTGAACATTTTCATAATGCAAATCATGTGGATTCTTCTGCTAGTACTGATATAAGCGATAGCATGCAGTTATCAAATATATCTTTGAATCTATCAGTAGAAAACATCAGAGTACAGTGCACCATTTCTCACACATTGTTGCTCTTTTTCATCAGTATTCTCTTCTCCTATCCTGGGAATACTGAATTATTCTGAGTTGTCCTTCCACAGTACTTAGTACCTCAGCCAAGTATCTACTGTTACTGGAATAACACACACTGTCTCTCTCACATGCACAGACTCTGATACACACACTTTCTCATCCGTGCACTCATACAGACATAAACACAGACTCACACACATACACAGACTCTGATATACACACATACTTTCTCTCTCTCACAAACACTCTCGCACACGTACACATATTCAAACATACTGTCACACACATTCTCACACACACTTTCTCAGAAACACATTCAGACATTCTCATACATGCACACACCCCTTTTCTCACACATTCTTTCACATACACACACACCCATGCATATTCTCACAGACACATATACACATTCACACTTACAGACACATTCTCACACAAACACGTACACAAAACCACATATATACTTACACACTCTCTGATACACATGAGCACATATTCTCCTTCTCATTTGTTTACACAAAAGTTATTGGTTAATATTCAAAATTGGAGACCTAATTTTGTCTATTTGTCTATGAGCCAGTGAGGGGAATATTTTACACTGCCTCATCCCTTAGCTCGGGAATGCCTTTCCTAAAACTCTCTGCCTTTCTTCCTTCCTTTGCTTCTTTAAGATGGTCCTTAAAATCTACTTCTTTGGCCAACCATTTTATCATCTGCCCTAATCGTGTCTTCTGTGGATTGATGCCACATTTTGATGATGTAAGTGTGTTGTATCTTTAGGATATTTTGCTACTTTAAAGTCACAATATAGATTGCTTTTTTAAAATTCCTGTTGTAGGATGAGTGTAGCTGCAACAACCCTCGAGAAGCTCATCACCCCTCAGACCTGAACAAATTGCTTTATAATTCCCAGTACCACTGAATTTAATATTCAGTCTTTGCAACAAGTGCACTATGACTGAAGTATCTACAATCTTTTGTAACAACTCACCCAAGTTATGTCCGCAGAACTTCCTTCTCCTATGACCTCTATTAAGAATGAATATGCAGCAACATTTAAAGACTACCTTTATCTCGAGACTTTCTGAATATTATAGGCTATTCTAATTTCATCCTAATCTAAGTGTTCCTTTACTGTCACAAGATTATTGCCCTGAAATTCTCTAACATCACCCTGACTCTTCAAACAGAGCTTTAGGCAACGTGTATGCAGATCAGAAGATGAAAAGCAGAGGTAATTCTGTTCTCTCTAGTTTTTTTATGGGGTCTGTGCTTATCATGTAATTATACAATAAATGCAGTAACGGCTAAAGCATATTATCTCTACTCAGCTGGTAATCAAACTATTTCCTGTTTTCAGTCTCTCAGTAGAAGTAAAAATGGTACACCTTTTCAATCTCACATTGGAATATTAAACCGGAAAACCTGCAATTTAGTCAAAGTGATCATTTTGCGCTGAAATTCTACTGTTTGGTGATAAATGCTTTGTTAAAAATACAGACAAATATATGAGCAGATCATCCTGCTGATTCATAATGGCTTACAGTGTGGTTTCAATTAATTTGTGGAGGATTTCATTTCTGGCAGCATATCTGAGCTATAATTAGCAACAGGTAGAAAACCACTTCAATTGAAATGTTATTTAGACCACAAGATAATTAGGAAAATCACTGACACCAAATACAAGATGCATGAAGCTTGTGTTTTACTACATTTACATTAAACATTGGAATTAATTATCCATGGTACATGCCAATTTTCAAGGGAGAGGTATAACCTACTTTGCAATCAATCCATATTTATCAACAATAGTCTTAATTGAAAATGCAAAAGCTATTACACTTAACAATAATGTTAGAACACAAACATTTTAATAACGCCTACTCAATTCATTGGGTGATTAGATCTGCCCTAATTGTACTGGTCTGATCCTGTGCTACCTGCATTACTATAAGTATATGAGGCTCATCTGGCTGTTACATCAAGCCTCTTGAGGTGTGCAGTGGAAAATGCACTACAAGTTTCCAGGAAGTGTTCAGGTTCACAGTACACAGAAATAATGTTAGACAGAAGCACAAGGTCACCAGGATGACATTGAGAAGGAAGGTGGCTGTGCCATTTAGCATAGTTCCAGGATATTGCTACAGCAATTCCAAATTGTAGGTGTTTTCTCCCACCAAGGAGGATAATCTGTTTAGTAGTAAGTTTGGATGGCCTTTGCCTCACATTAGTGGGTAAAATGTAGCCTCAAAATGGGATGGGTAAGTTTTTTTGGCTATGATGCAGCCAGCTTTGTTTTGATATGAGCCTACCGCCAAGTATCCAAAGCTAGTGTCTGGTCTCGGCTCCTTGTTAATAAGAAAATCAGGAGGGAGATCCAAGATGGCGGCGACCCAGTAGGTCAGAGTCTGTAGTGCTCTGCCTAGGACCCGGGCAAAGTGGGGCGCCCACCTTCTCCTCACCTCTTAAACCATTTAAGATAGTTTTTGCCCAGCACTCTTAGTCATTTTCCATCAAACATTAATAGTTTTGTGCCTTTTTAAAAATGACTAAAGGCAAAAGCTCCCACAGCTCGCAACAAGCGGGGCCCCCTCCCCCAACCCCTCCAGCAGCAGCAGAGACATCCACGGCTGCCTCAGGGGACTTACCTGCAGAGGCGAGCCTGATCTCTGAGATCGTCACACTCCAGGAGAAGATCAACACGTCCATCGAGGACGCCCAGTCCAGAAGCATGACCGGGAGATCGAAAAACTCGAGCAGCGTGTCAGAGGGTCGGAGCAATGGGCCACGGCCTCGGAGACTCCTACTGAGTCATCCGTGGCTCAGGTCTGGGCTCTAGAGCAGCGAGTGTGGACCCTGGAGAAGCACATCGACGAGGTTGCTGGGCCTTCTCGAACGGGAGCAGGAAGGCCAGCTTGTGGAATTCTTGGAGCAATGGCTCCCACAATTATGGAAGCTGGAGTCAGAGCTGGGCTGGGTGTGGGTGGAGCGGGCCCACTGGGTTGCTGTATGCAGGCCCAGGTCAGACCAGCGCCCCCACCTGGTTCTAGTCCGACTTCAATGTTACAAGGAAAAGCAAATGCTCCTGGCGGCCTCCAGAGTCCTGAGGAAGGATCCCCATGCTATGATATACAAGGGCTCCAAGATAATGCTGTTTCAGGAATTCTCTCCAGTCGTGGTCCACAAGAGGAGGGCGTTTGATGAGGCGAAGAAGCGCTTGAGACTTAAATATTCAATACTCCATGCAATATCCAGCAACGCTGCGCTTCAGCCATGGAGGATCCATATATAACTTTGGATCACCAGAGAAAGTAAAAGAACTCCTGGACACTCTTCAATAGACTGCGGGACCTGAACTGTATGGACAATGACTAAATATTGCCCCCTCCCCCTCCCCCCCATGTTTACCCTTCTTTCTTTCTCCCTTTCTCTTACCCATCTTTCTCTGGGAGGGGGGACAGAGGGGGTGCTTGTTCTCTATTCTTTGCTCTCCTTTTTGTAGCTTGTGTGGCTTATCTGACTTGTGGGGGAGGGGGGTCTTTTTTGGGTTTTTTTGAGTGGGGTTCTCTTTCTTTCTTCTTATTTAAGTTGCCTAATACTTGCTGGGACTGTACTTTTGTAACTTTATATATTTCTATTCTGTATTTATTAAACGTATCTAGGTGATGGTGTTGGGGGAGTCACTAACTTTTAACTCATGTTTTATAAGACACTTGAATTTACTTACTCCATTTTGTAATGCCTGGGATGAGGGCAGGGCCTCAGCTGGGAGAGGTTATGCTGGGGTTATTGGAAGGGAGTGGTGCCCCCTGGGAGCAATGGGGAAAGTCTCCTTTCAAATATGTTTTGTGTTATTTTTACTTAGGAATAGTCTGTAATTGTTTTGATTTAATTGTTTTAAAGAGTTTTTTTTACATGTGAATTTTCTATGGTCTTTATTCAATGTCTTTTGGGTGAGATTCTTCCTCCTGGGGGGTCTCGGGCCTGCCTGGACGATCATGGCTAGCCATTCGCTGAGGTGGTGCACCTGGAATGTCAAGGGACACCATTCGCCAGGCAAAAGAAAAAAGATATTATCAAGTCTTAAAAAAAAGGGTTGATGTAGCTCTTCAACAGGAGACACGTCTGCTTGATAAGGAGCACTCGAAGCTCCAACAGGGCGGGTTCTTTTCATCTTTCAGCTCAAAAAGTAGGGGAATGGCCATTCTTATTTGGAAGAATCTTCCTTTCCAAATGCTAGGCTGGACGGTATATATTGATCAAAGCCCTAATATACGGAGAGGAATACGGGATTTTGAATCTTTATTGCCCCCCAGCAACCCTTTTAAATTTGTAACAGATGTGTTCTCTAAGTTAATGGCTTTTGGGGTCTACCATACAATTATAGGGGGAGATTTTAATTGTATTATTGACCCAGAGACGGATAGGATACCTGGAGCTCTGCAGGTATATCTCTGAGATCTAGGCAACTGGCGGATCTGAACAAGGAGCTAGGACTAGTAGATGTGTCGAGGTGTCTTTATCCCCAGGGTAGAGATTTTACTTTCTATTCCAACCCACACAGGTGCCATACCAGAATTGATATGTTTTTTGCCCCCTCAACCCTATTGAATTCGATACTGTCCTGTAAAATAGGTAATATAACTATTTCTGATTGTGCCGCAGTATATGTGGAAGTTAAGATTAAGGATGATGGCATAGGCCCTCGACAATGGCATATGAATCCTTTCTTATTGAAGGATAGTAAATTTATAAAGTATTTCTCGCAGGAATTAAAAACATTTTGGGATATCAATTCAGGTACAGCTAGTAACCTTACGATGATGTGGGAGACCACTCAGGCATACACAAGAGGCTTGATCATCTCATATTCTGCGATCCAGAAAAAAAAAGGGAGAGCAACAGTGCCTGCTCGAGGCTCGCCTGAAGGCAGCCGAAATTGCGTATGCTGATAGGCCGTCCATTATTAAACTACAGAGGATCACAGCCCTTCGAGCAGCCTTGAACACCGCACTTACTCAAACAGCAAAAAGGGAAATATTATTCACGAAGCAGAGATTATTTGAATATGGTGACAAGCCTGGCAGGTATCTAGCGTACCTTGCCAGAAAGAAAAAGGCTCCCCAAGCCATTTCGTCCATTAGAGAAAGTGCTGGTACCCTGAATTGTGATCTTAAGAAGATCAATATAACCTTTAGAAAGTTCTATTTCGAATTGTATAAATTGCAGGACTGTGAGGCTAGAACTGGGAGGATGGAGTCTTTCTTTAAAAATCTGGTCCTTCCGGGCCCAACCTTGGAGCAGGTGTCGATTTTGAATGCCCCCTTGACAACCCAGGAAGTACAGGACGCAGTTAGGCAGCTTCAGAGTAGCAAAGCGCCTGGGCCAGATGGATTCCAGGTTGAGTTCTATAAAGAATTTATAGGGGAACTAGCTGAGCCACTCATAAATATGTACAATCACTCACTCAATCAGGGCTGTCTCCCGCCTTCATTGAGAGAAGCAAATATTTCTCTCATTCTTAAGAAGGGAAAGGCCCCAGAAGATTGCTCTTCATACAGACCCATATCCTTGTTAAATGTGGATTTTAAAATTCTTTCAAAAATATTGGTACTAAGATTGGAGAGGGTTTTACCATTCATTGTAAAAGAGGACCAAACGGGGTTCATAAAGGGTCGCAGGTCAACTAATAACATTAGATGGGTCTTAAATATGATACAAGCCTGTCAACAGGGAACAATACCAGGTTTAGTTGTCTCCCTAGATGCAGAGAAGGTATTTGATTGTGTCGAATGGCCATATGTTTTTTATACGCTGGAACGGTTTGGTGTTGGAGAGGTCTTTACTAAATGGGCTTCTGTATTATATAATGATCCCAAAGCAGCAGTGATCACCAATGGTCTAAGTTTGGATAGTTTTAGCATTGGTAGAGGATGTAGTCAGGGATGTCCCCTCTCATTATTATTATTTATACTAGTGATTGAACCACTCATGGAAGATATACGAACTGACCCTAATATAACGGCTCCAAGGGTTGGATCAGGCAAGCACAGAATTACTGTCTATGCTGATGATGTTCTCCTTTCCTTAAGTGATCCTTTGACATCCGTGCCCCGCTTAATTCAAGTGGTTAATCTATTCGGTATGTTCTCAGGTTACAAAATCAATTTTATGAAATCGGAGGCCATGTTGTTGGGAGGCCTTGCCAGTATATCCAACCGGAAGGATCTTGTTTTCCCTTTCGGTGGTCACGAGAAGGTTTTCTGTACTTAGGTATTTTTATTACTCCAGTATTCGGTCAGCTATGTAAAGCTAATTATGTACGCTTACTGGAGAAGATAAGGCAGGATCTTTTACACTGGGGAGTCTCCCAATATCCTGGCTAGGCAGAGTAGCCTTAGGTAAGATGAATATTTTACCTCATCTCCTATATCCTATGAGAATGCTCCCCTTGATGCTGCTGAAACAGGTGTTGTGTAAGCTTTACGGCTGGCTCAGCTCCTTTATTTGGAACCATAGACGGCCCCTTATCAAATTAGAAAAGCTGCAGCTCCCACAAGCAAGGGGAGGACTGGACTTTCCAGATTTCAGGAGGTACCAGTGAGCTCCCTATTATCTTATATAGCTGATTGGGTCTCTTGTGACCCACAATCAATCTAGCTAAATATTGAGACCTCCCAAGCAAAATGTCCCCTTATCAATCTAAAGCTTGGGAGTCCAGAGGTATCTCCTGGTTGGGAGACCTGTTTGGTGGGGAGGTTATGATGTCCTTTGAGCAGCTGCGCTAGACATTTGGACTGCTTAACAAGGACCTCTTTCAGTATTTTCAAATACAAGACTTTATACAAAAGAAGACCACACTGATAGTCAATCCTTCTAAATCGGATAGGGAAAGGAGAGTGCTATGGCCGATGGGATACCCTCGGTCAATACTCTTTATCATTCATTATGCAATAAGAATTTGAAGGACATGGAGCGATTATATAAAACTAGGAATCAAGAATTAGGGTTGGAAATCTCTTCAGAAATGTGGGAGGATGTCTGGGAAAATGCCAGGAAGATCCCTATTTGTAATAGAACTCAGGTTACTCAAGTAAAGATTCTTCACAGGGCTCACATGGCACCTGAACGACTCGCAAAGTTCAAGGCAAGGAGCATCTCCAATGTGTCCTAAATGTAAAATAGAAGTTGGCACTCTCACACATTGCCTTTGGACATATCACAAGATCAGTAGGTATTGGGATAGAGTTGTGAGTGCCTTGACAGAGATTTTGGGTACAGAGATTGGATTGGATCCAACGTCCCTACTTTTGGGCTCTTCAAATTTTCCCTCCCTGGACGTGCATGGGAGGAAATTATTTTCAATCCTCTCCTTCTGTGCGAGGAAAAATATCTTAGTGAATTAGGTATCCGAAGGCCCCCCAAGACTTTCAAACTGGCACAGGATAGTCATGGAATATATCCCCCTTGACTTCCTCACGAATATGGTGCACCAAAAAACAGAATTATTTTATAAAACATAGCAGCCCTTTTTGAACTACATCGACACAGACATCTCGGCTATATTGTTTAGGGCTTTTGTTTAGCTGTGGTAGTGGTTCTGGCTGGTTCGGGGGCCCCCGGGAGGAAGAATTCCCGAATAAATACAGGTTCTATTATGACTTGCTGTAAATTTATTTTGAGCATGTATCTAGTTATTTAATTACTTTGTTGTTTACGGTTAGTAATGCATGATATCCTATTTTATGTTATGGTTGTTTGTTTGTAGAATAGATTAGCAGTTGGTTTTTTTCACTTTTTTATTTTTTATTCATTTAATTTTACATTGGTGTTGTTAATATATTGTAAAGTAGAATACAGTAGTTTATATTATTTTTGTAATTTTGTAAATAAAATCTTTAAAATTGTTTTCTTTTTCAATAAAAATACCTATATAAAAACACATAAGAAAATCAGGATCTCATAAGTGATTTCTGGTTGGAACTTTGCAGAGCCTGTACATTTCAATAAATGATGGAAGCAATGATGCCTATCAAAGGTAATTTTCGAATCATGAAAATAATCTAGTTGTGGTCGTCCAATCATCCTCTGCAATTTACCTGGTGGGTAGTCACCCCAAATTGTATTTAAAACCTCAATCTAGCAAATTACATTGTTGGACACAGCATAGTTTACCTGTAAAATGTAGATATAATTTAGATGTAATTGAGGCTAAAAACTATGAGATCCTCATTGCATTATCATGTAATAGGACATGAAATTTGGTGGAGATGTTGTATAATGTAATTTGCAAATAATGATGTGACTCAGACATTGATGAGAACGATTGAGAGAAGACATCAAACTAGAAGAAGCATGTAAAGAGGGAGGTCCTAGACATTACACCAGAGAGCTGTATTTGTAACCTGTCATCTAGAAATATAAATTGAAAACAGTTGCGAGACATCAGGAATATGAGGGCTTTGCTCAAGAGCAGAGAGCCAAAATCTAATTTTCAGTGTATGCATAGAAACCTATAGCTCAGAGAAGTATCTAACTACACCAATGGAAGCATTAGCCTAAATCACAAAATAAAGTATGGTGACAGCGAAGGCAAACTCCAGATTCAGGATCTAAATTTACATCACAGTTCACAACTGAGAAAGGGCAGACCTTGACAGCAGGGAAGAACCTTGGAACACTTTAAAGGCATAGCTAGAAAAGCAGGAAGATTCCAAAGCCAGGACAGATCATTGGAAAACTTTGAATAGAAAGCTGGAAAAGCAGAAGCCTGGTGACCAGGAAGAACCTTGGAAGTCTTTAAATATCGGGCAACAGCGGGGAAATGTTCAAAGGTTGGCAAAGAAACTTTGAAGATTCTGAAGGGAACTGAAGCAAGAATAAAAGCTGAAAGAATGGCAGATGCTGTAAATCAGAAACAAAAACAGAAACTGCTGAAAAAGCTCAGTAGATCTGGTAACACCTGTAGAGAGAAATCAGAGTTAACGTTTTGGGTCGAGTGGCCCTTTATCAGAACTGCAATAATACTCTGGAGAATAAAACACAGAAACACAATATTTTGACAAAAAAGCATGGAGAGCCCGAATATATCCAGATCAGTACAACACAATTGTCCATTGATAATGGCAACTCCAGTAGATACATTGCCATCCTTCAGCTGTTCAAATCTTCTTATGGCTCATAATGAAGTAGAAGTGGGAGCATGTGAGCAGCAGTTTTAGCACTACAGAACTGCATCAGGTTTGCAGGTGAAAAAGCAGCAATACCGAATCAACCCATTTTTATATGCTGTAGGCCTAATTGTTGATGATGTTCTGGTAAAAGAAGTTGAAACTTTATTGCTGGAACAGCACAGCAGGTCAGGCAGCATCCAGGGAACAGGAGATTCGACGTTTCGGGCACAGGCCCTTCTTCAGGAAGGGCCTGTGCCCGAAACGTCGAATCTCCTGTTCCCTGGATGCTGCCTGACCTGCTGTGCTGTTCCAGCAATAAAGTTTCAACTTTGATCTCCAGCATCTGCAGACCTCACTTTCTCCTTCTGGTAAAAGAAAACAAGGAAAAAACAGTACTGCAGGACATAATGAAGTAATTTAAGTATTTGATGGATACTTTCATCCTAAAGTAATGTAATTATATAAAAGATGATTATAAAAAAAGTGATCTCAGTGGCTGAGAGAATCAGTTGAATATTTTAAACAGATTTATAATATCTTGCAGGATGTTATGGGCAACATTCCCTGAAGCTGGGTAGCTGCTCCGATGTTCTGTTGGCATGCCAACCCTGGCATTAATTTTCTACACCAGAAATTGCTGCTGTGCACAGGACTCAGAGACCCATGCAGCCAGTAAGAAAATTTGAGGGCAAACTAATTATAGGTACTAGGAAATTGGGTAGCTCAGTTGCCTGGAGGGCTAGTTTGCAATGTAGAGTGATGCCAACAGTGTGGGTACCAGCTGAGGTTACCAGGAAGGTCCAACCTTTTCAAACTCACTCCTTGCCTGAGATGTGGTGATTCTCAAGTTAAACAACCATCAGTTGTCTCTCTTGAATGAGAGCAGTCCTCTGGGACTGTGGTGACTTTACCTTTACCTTTAAAGGCTGAATTAATTTGAGACTGCTTCATAGTTAGTGCGAAGGATGGAAAGTTCTCAGGCTTTCTTAAATCCAAGAAAGACTTTACATTGCAATAGGCAATCCAATGCACATGCAGGCAGAGGTCAGGTGACAAAATTCATCAGTCCTGCAAGGGAATGCTGCAGACTCTTCTTATATTTGGGAATGCCTGAAGATGGCATATTAAGCGTCCTGAAAACCAGCCAAGAAACAAAAAGAGTGGGAATTCAACAAACATTCAAACAAAGAACAGCAGATGCTGGAAATCTGAAACAAAAACAGAAACTGCTAGCAAAACTCAGCAGGTTGTGCTGCATCTGTGGGGAGAAAGCAGAGGTAATGTTTTGAGTCCAGTGAGTCTTCACCGGAACATCGGGCTGGTTTACAGATTTGGGTAAACAAACCTACAAGAACAGTGAATGCCTAATAGGAAGAACTGAGTGCTATGACTCTTTATGCAGCAGCACCTCAAAAAATGTCTGGCAAAAAGAAATTTCCAAAAAATGGAAATCCTGAGGCAAGGAAAAAAGTTCAAGGAATTAAAAATAATAAAATGTTATGTGAGGGCCAGGATTCTCATTGTATGGTGTGAGGGGCCTAATGAAAGGCACTGCTCTACCCCTAGTGCTATGCTCTGCCTGATATGGGCTTTCATTTACTGTAAGGAGAGAAGGAGAGAGATTGATTGAGATGGAAGTGGAGGGCATAGTTTTTCCTGTTGGTGCAGGTCAGCAAAAGATGGTGAAGAGTTCTGAGGTTGTGTGTGTGTGTGTGTGTGTGTGTGGAGGGGAATGGGCAGGATGAGAGCAAGTTATACTGTAAGTGACCTTAATGGAAAGTAGGTAAAGTGGAGAAGGTTATTGTCTTTCTTATGGCATTGCTAGTCCTTCTACCAGGCCATGAATAGAACACTGATCCACACGGCAACCTTGGACCGCATGCTAGGGTCTGATCTTCTGGAAAGAGAACTTCCCTTTCTTCTTTAACCCTCTCAAACCAGGCTGTCCAGATCCCTGTCAGAGAATTGCAGTGCCATCTTCCCCAATTTGGACTTAGTCTTACCTTGCAGGCAAGGCTGGAAGGGAAGCAGTGGATCAAGCAGAATAGGAAAATTTAATTCTTATATCAGCAGTGGAGTCTATCCCACAGTAATAACCAACACAACAAATGCATTGCGACTTTAAAAAAGCAGCCATAAAGCCTGGTAAAGAGACAAGAAGTTCAGAGCAACAAATGCATGTGAGTAGATACCAGATACTAAGAAGTATCTGACTATGCTTGTACAATATTAGCGTAGAGTATCGGACAGAGCATTCTTCACCATCGGAAAAGGTATCCAATGAGTGCATGCTGCCAGTCAAACAAAAGTCATACTCAATCCTTTTGTGTACACTTCTAAATTTTCCTTACAACAGCTTGAATTTATACCACCTTTCTTCATATTTTCTCTTCCA
This sequence comes from Chiloscyllium plagiosum, assembly GCF_004010195.1. Taxonomy (NCBI): domain Eukaryota; kingdom Metazoa; phylum Chordata; class Chondrichthyes; order Orectolobiformes; family Hemiscylliidae; genus Chiloscyllium; species Chiloscyllium plagiosum. The sequence goes on along the minus strand of NC_057713.1, from coordinate 88,153,192 downwards.
ATATGAGAAGATATATTCATAAAACCATAAGACGTAGGAGCAGAAGTAGGCCATTCAGCCCATCATCTTTGTTTTGCATTCAATGAGATCATGGCTGATTCAATAATCCTCAACTTTGCTTTCTTACCTGTTCTATGTATGGGTGACTCCAAAATGAAGAGGTAGAAATATTAGATGCCAATAAATTTAATGAGAAATTGAGAAGAAACTTCTTTTCTCAAAGCATTTTGGATTATTGGATTTGTTATCTCATAGAAGGCTGAGCCAAATAGCTAAGGTAAATGTAATGCAACCTAGATGTGTACATGAAGGTAAGAAGAATAAAGGTGTGTTGACAGCATTGGAAAACATAAACACTGGCATTGAATCATCTGTTTCTGTGCTATAAAGTTTGACTAACTTATTTAAGCCTGATTAAGAATCTGTTATGTCTCATTTGAATGTACTCTATACGCAGTTCATAAATTTATAAAGGTTTCTCTAAATGACAAAAATTGTCATGTTTATTCTGATTTTAAATTTTCCTTGGTTGCAATCATGTACTAATCTCCATGATGTATGGGGAACAATCACTAATTTTGAAAATGTTCCTCAAGTTGCTTTATTAATTTGTTTAGTTCTCTGCCATTTTTTTCATGAAGGGAGGAAATTCAGTAATATTACGTACAATCTCAAGCACCCTCTGCTGTTGAGCACATGGCAGCAGTCAATCAAACCAGATATGCTTCTGAATTGAAATGGAACTGTGGTTTGGAAGGGCCAAGATGAAAAGGAGAATATTTGTTTCAATATCATATATTTGCAATACATTTGTCTACTATCTTCAAATGAGACTAATGGCATTGATGTATGTGAATGACCAACATGGAGGAATGAGTAGATTAAACTCTATTGAGATTATCTTAACTTTAAGATAAACATAGATTGAAATGAGGAACGTAGCACCCTTTTCACATTGCTTGTGACAGCAATTGCTATCCGTTTCCTGTTTGTTCACCGGAAGTGGTAGGATAGATTTAAATTCTCTCAAATGGCTGATCCCAATGGTCCAGTAACTTAGTGTTATTTTCTTTTTTGCTTTTTAAAACTCTCCTTAAAACACACAAAGCCCTTGAACACGCTCCAAATATTTTCCCTTTTTGTTCACCAATGTCCTGTGCAGCTGCAACATGAACTCCCAACTCCTGTATTCAAAACTCTGACCAAAAAACGAAAGCATACCAAATGCCTTCTTCACTATCCTATCTACCTGCAATTCCACTTTCAAGGAGCTATGAACCTGCACTCCAAGGTCTCTTTGTTCAGTAACACTCCCTAGGACCTTACCATTAAGTGTATTATTTCTGTTAAGATTTGCTTTCCCAAAATGCAGCACCTCGCATTTATCTAAATTAAACTCCATCTGCCACTTCTCAGCCCATTGGCCCATCTAATCAAGATCCCATTGTAATCTGAATTAACCTTCTTCACTGACCACTACGCCTCCAATTTTGGTGTCATCTGCAAACTTACTAACTATACCTCTTGTGTCCACATCCAAATCATTTATATAAATGACGAAAAGTAGTGGACCCAGCACCGATCCTTGTGGCATTCCACTGGTCACAGGCCTCCAGTCTTAAAAACAACCCTCCACCACCACCGTCTATCTTCTACCTTTGAGCCAGTTCTGTATCCAAATGGCTAGTTCTCCCTGTACTCCATGAGATCTCACCTTGTTAACCATTGGGCACCTTGTCGAAAGCCTTATTGAAATCCATATAGATCATGTCCACCACTCTGCCCTCATCAATCCTCTTTGTTAGTTCTTCAAAAAATTCAATCAAATTTGTGAGATGATTTCCCATGCACAAAGCCATGTTGACTCTCCCTAATCAGTCCATGCCTCTCCAAATACTTGTACATCCTGTCCCTCAGGATTCCCTCCAACAACTTGCCCACCACTGATGTCAGGCTCACTGGTCTATAGTTCCCTAGGTTGTCCTTACCACCCTTCTCAAACAGTGACACCACGTTAGCCAACCTCCAGTCTTCCGGCACCTCACCTGTGACTATCAATGAAATAAATACCTCAGCAAGAGGCCCAGCAATCACTTCCCTAGCTTCCTGTGTTCAGTGCTGTTTGCCCAGTTATAGGAAGGATATTATCAAGCTTGAGATGGTTCAGAAGAGATTTTCCAGGATGTTAGCAGATATGGAAGGTTCGAGTTATAAAAAACGATTGGATAGGCTGGGACTTTTTTCACTGGAGTGTCGGAGGTTGAGAGACGACCTGATAGAAGTTTATAAAATAATGAGAGGTATAGATCGAGTTAATAGCGGTTGTATTTTCCCTAGAATGAGGGATTTCAGGGCGAGGGGACATCTTGTAAAGGCGAAAGGAGAGAGATTAAAATAAGACATAGAAGCAAACATAGAGTACTTCGCCTGTGGAATGAACTTCCTGAGGAAGTGGTGGATGCAGGCACAATTATAATGTTTTTGTCAGACATTTGGATAGATACATGAATAGGAATGGTTTTGAGGGATATGGGCCAGGAGCAGGCAGGTGGGACTAGTTTAATTTGGGATTATGTTCAGCATGGTTGGACCGAAGGATCTGTTTTCGCGCTGCATGACTCTAAGACTCTAGGAGTATGACTCTATAAATGACAAAACATTTCCAAGGTCGGAATGTGAATGGCTTGGAGGGGAATATCTGCAGATGTTTGTGTTTCTATGTATCTGCTGCCCTTATCCTTCTAAACAATTGTAGTTGTGGGATTGTAAGATGTTTTCTAAGGAGCTTTGGTGAATTTCTGCAGTGCATCTTGCTAATACATGCTACTGCTATTGAATGTCAGTAATGGAAGGAGTGAACGCTTGTGGGCTGTCAATCAAGTGGGCTGCCTTCCCCTGGATATGTCAACCTTCTTGATTGCTGAGCTGGACTCATTCAGGCATTTAGAGTATCCCATCACCTTCCTGAGTTGTGCCTTGTAGATGGTGAACAGGCTTTGGGAAGTCAGAAAGTAGGTAAAAACAATGACTACAGATGCTGGAAACCAGAGTCTAGATTAGAGTGGTGCTGGAAGAGCACAGCAGTTCAGGCAGCATCCGAGGAGCAGTAAAATCGACGTTTTGGAAAAAAAGCCCTTCATCAGGAATATAGGCAGAGAGCCTAAAGGGTGGAGACATAAATGAGAGGAGGGTGGCGGTGGGGAGAAAGTAGCATAGAGTACAATAGGTGAGTGGGGGAGGGGATGAAGGTGATAGGTCGGGGAGGGAGGGTGGAGTGGATAGGTGGAAAAGAAGATAGGCAGGTAGGACAAGTCATGGGGATAGTGCTGAGCTTCCTAACCTCTGAATTGCTATTATAACTGTAGCATTTTTATGGCTGGTCCAGTTCAATTTCTGGTCAATACTATTACCCCCTAGATGTTGATAGTATGGCATTCAGTGATGATAATGCTATGTCCAATGGACAGTGCAGGAGGTCATGCCAGGAGCAGCATTAGGCTTACCTAAAAATGAGGTGTTAACATGATGAAGCTACCAAAACAGGACTACTTGCATGCCAAACAGCAAAAACTGCAAGTGGTTGACCCAGAGCTTAGTGATCCCACACCAACAGATCTGTGTTCTGTAGTCTTGCCACAAGTAGTCATGAATGGTGGTGGACAATTAAACAACTCACTGGAGGAGGATGCTTCACCAATATCCCCAATCTCACTGATGGAAGGGTCCAGCATATCAGTGAAAAGAATCAGGCTGAAGCATTCGCAGCAATCTTCAGCCAGAAGTGACAAGCGGATGATCCATCTTGGTCTCCTCCAGTCATCCCCAGCATTACAGATACCAATCTTCAGCCTATTTGATTCAGTCCACATGATGTCAGGAAATGTTTGCAAGCACTAGATACTGCGCAAGCATCAAATGTCAAGGGAGGATGGTTAGATTCTCCCTTATTAGAGATGGTCAATGCAAGACACTTGCGTGGCATAATGTTGCTTGGCATCTCCAACTAAGTAGAGACTCTAATGTGGATCTATCAATTAGATTGTTCATGTCTTTTTTTATAAGAGACCATACACTTGAATGAAATGTGAATTCTAGTAATGGAGTATGCATTGAAGGAATGTGAGTGTAGTGAATGAGTTTCAATAAATAAGAACTTCTCAAAGTAAAGTCTGTAATTAACACTTAGAAATGTATATTATTTCATCTCAGCTTATCTCCTGAGATCTACCAATAGTGGATATTGAATGAGTTGGCATGATTGGGGCAAGAGCAATGGGTGGTATGTAAGGCCTGTTTTGATTGGGAACTAAGTTTGCATGAGTGCCATGAAGGGACATGACAGTGGGCAGAGGGACATAAGTTGGCATGGAGAAGACAAAAGGGCATGAGTGGGGTTAGCTGAGGGACATGAGGGAACATTGATTGGCATGGATGGTACATTGAACCTGTGTAGGCAAAAGATGGGGTGCGAGGGGGTAAGGGTTGGAAGGCTAATTTTAGTCTATTTTTCATATCTTGATCAAAATGCCAGTGCACCAGGTAGGTCTGTCGGCATATCTAGCTGTGTCCGAACGCATTTTGGGACTGCCTCGCCAAAATCATACGCACCTATGCAGCAAATGGAACCAAAATTCCCACATTTGGAGCAGTTTCTCCCTGGTCAGGTTTGTGAAATTGTCCTGACTGTGCAATCCTGATCTGAGCAAAAATTCAGGAGAGAGTGGTGAGGACTTGGGGATGGGGCAAATTTCAACTACTGCTCAAAGTGGACATGGATCAACAGATAGACTGTATTACTCACTAAAACACAGTAACAAAATGCCCTCTAGATGGCAAAAAGGCACATGACTGCACCTGCTCTTCCTGACCACACAAAAGTAACTGTTTTTAGTTTGTCTATTCATGTGCTACTCAATGCCTGGTCCATATAGCACTCTTTGCCAACCTGAGTCTAGATATTGTGATTGGAGTCTTACACACTCTACAGGATCACCATTTGAATATTTATGGTCAGACTTGCAGGAAAAGGCAAGTGTTTGCCAAATTACAGCTAGGCCCATCAGAGTACTTATTGAGACAAACCCCAGGCTTAAATGGTTATAAGGTTCCCATTCAGTTAGCTGGCTGTTTAATAAGAACAGAGTGCTGTAGGACAATAATATCTTTATGAGTGGCAAAACTTCCATGAATAAAACTTTACAATATATGGCAAAATCATGATACCAAGCCACATGAGAAAGTTTTAGAACAGATTAGCCAAAGAGGTAGGTTTTGAGCAATGCCTTAAGTTGAGAGAAAGAGACAGAAAGGCAAGGAGATTTAAGGAGTGATTTCCAGACTTTAAACAACTGAAGGTACAATTGCAATTGAGTAGAGATTAAAATCAGGGATGCATAGGAAGTCAGAATGGGAGGAGTGTAAAATTATAGCACTGCAGGAGTTTGCAAAGATAGGAAAGCATAGGTTAAGAGGGATTTGGAAAGATAGATTAAATTTCAAACTAATTCTCTTGTTGGACCATGGACCAATAAGGATAGGACTAGGTGTCAAAATCCAAAATTGTCATTGCTTTACCAATGTTTCCTGATATATCTGGTCTCCTGCCCTAAAGGTTGATCCCTTTGTGGCCATATGCAGGAAAACATAAACAAGCTCTTTATAAACAGGTTTATGATTTGGTAACATATAGTGCATATTGGAGTTTTTCTACACAGGATATTATTTCAATCTGTATAGTAAGTTATGATAAAAATTGATTTCAATAACCTGAGAAGGTTTACCATAATGGTTCAGTGAAAGGCAAAATACTATTGAATTTTACAATCCATATTTTTGTATATTAAAATAACATCCTCAGTATTTCACATTCTGGAATGTTAGCATTTGTCTTTTAAATACTGTTATGAAACCTAACCCACCATGACAACATTTAACAGATAACAGAACTTTATCAGATGAACCTAAAATCACAAGTAATCTTTTGCAACCTCAGACAGCTCTTGGTTCCAAGAGCTCAACGTTTAGCATTTCTATTCTTTGTTGATTGAGAAATGAAAGCACCAATCCAGACCACAATGTTGTGCTTAAACTTACTAAGATAGGTTTATGTTAAAGTTCTAGTGAAATTGCATCAACTTGGCATATCTAAATTATAGAAATGGGATATTATGCAGAAGCTTCTTTGTTCAATTCATAAATGGCTTGTATCTGACTCTTTCTACATAAATAAGTTCATAAGTAATTACATAATTGCATTTGCCAGATATGCATCAAGCTACTGGTTCTGCACACTCAGATACTTAAAACATTTAATGCCCACTGCAAACTTTCCAGTAGCCGACAAGTATATTCCTTAAACCTATGACTAACAATTGTGAATCCTTTCTTTACCTACTCAATGATACTTCAAATGACATTTCAATTTCAAAATAATTACAGAGAAATCCAGATGTTTCATGTCCTTGACAATTCTGATTCATTAACGGGATGTGATTTAGTTTAATGCTGTGACATTATGCTGTGCTCAGTAAATTTTATAACATAGGAAAGAGCTCAAACACAGTGACTGAAGGAAAAGCTAATGGAAGGGGAAATGTACACTTGTGATAACTGGTTAAGACATTTCAATTTCAGAGTAATACTGTCACTGTTTAGGAGTAGACATTTAAATTCATGATTACGCAGACTTTCCATTTGCATACCATAATGTTAAATGGCATGATTTGCATCTCTTTTTAAATTCTATCGTATATTTAGATTAGATTACTTACAGTGTGGAAACAGGCCCTTCAGTCCAACAAGTCCACACCGACCTGCAACCCACCCAAACCCATTCCCCTACATTTACCCCTTCACCTAACACTACGGGCAATTTAGCATGGCCAATTCACCTCACCTGTACATTTTTGGACTGTGGGAGGAAACCCTTGCAGACACGGGGAAAACGTGCAAACTCCACAAACTCAGTTGCCTGAGGCGGGAATTGAGCCTGGGTCTCTGGCTCTTTAAGGCAGCAGTGCTAACCACTGTGCCACCGTGCCGCCAATATTGAAAAGGAATCGCTATCCTCAGCTGGAAAAATTTATAATGTCAGTTGACTTAACAGCACAGTGACTTTATCTTTATCATATGGACTGCAACAGTTCCAGAAGGCAGCTCATGACCACCTTCTCGAGGGCAACTAGGGATAAGTAATAAATGCTGGCCAGCCAGTGATGACAATGTCCCATGAGTGAATATTAAAAAAAATCCATGATTCTATCTATAGAAAGATGAAGTTAAGAGATCTTAACTTATAAATCTCATATGAATTATATAATCATAGTTGGAGTACTGTGTTCAGTTCAATACACCATGCTTTAGGAAGGCTGTCAGTAGAAAGCAGTGCATTATTAAAGTGACAAACCCTGCATTATAAAAGGATCTACATATCTTAGCACATGAATCACAAGACGTTAGTACGCAAGTACAGCAAATAAGGTGTTGTCATTTATTTGCACTGGAATGGAGTATAAAGTAGGCACGTTTTATACAGGACAAACATATGTATGAGTCCATGCGCAGATCAGACATGATCTTATTAAATGGTGGAACAGGCTCAAGGGCTGAATGGCCTGCTCTTGCTCTTAGTTCATACGTTGATATCTTTAAGAAGTTGCAGTGAAAATTTATGAGAGGCATGAAAGACCAGAGACCAGAGAAATTAGGGTTGTTCGACTCAAAATGGAAAGGATTCAGGAATACTTATTCAGAGGTGTTCAAAAGGTTAAGGGTTCTGAGAGAGGAAAGAAGGAGAAACTTCCCACAAAGGTTGGGGGGGGTCAGTAACCCACAGACACCTGAAGTAACCTGAAGTAAGAGAAGAAGAAATTTTATTTTTCACAGCAGGTAACTAAGTTGTAACATAAATAACTGTTGCGCACTATGATAAATGTATTCTGTTGAGCAGATCAAGCTTCTGTTCGACCAAAGGCATAGTGTGGGAATCCTTCCCCACTTGGTTAAAAATAAAGAGTGTAATGTGAGAAAATGTGAAGTTGTTCACTTTGACAAGAAGAATAAAAATGCAGAGCATGATTCTCATCATGAGCAACTGCAGAATTCAAAATGCATGACCCACATGAAGTTTAATATGCAGGTGCAGCAAGTGATTAAGGTGGCTAATGGAATCATATGCTTTATCACAAGAGGAACAGTGGTAATGTCACTGACTAATAATCCAGAAATCCAGGCTAATGTTATGGGAATGTGGTGGTGCAATTTGAATTCAATAAATATCTGCAATAAAAATTGTTGGCCTAATGGCAGACTGGTAACTACTGTTGACTATTGTAAATGCCCTTCTCACTCACCAATATACTTTAGGAAAGGAAAGCTGCCATTCTCACCTGGTCTGGCAAATGTGACTCCAGATCTACAGCAATGTGGTTGAGTATTAACTGCTCTCAGGGCAATTAAGAATGGGCAATAAATGTTGGCCTAGCCAGCAACATCTATATCTCATGACTAAATAAATAAATATTAGGTATCCCTTTCATGGCAGAAACAAGAATCTGAAAAATACTGTTACATAGCAGTGAAAAATACAGACATATGAAGGTTAATATTGGCCACATTTTCATTGTGAAGAATGAATTATGGGATGCAATATAATTAAGTAGGAGGAAACCTATCTGTTAAATTTCTTCAGGAGTGGATTACTTCAGTTGTGTAAGAGAGACTCAAGTGGCTGGGATTGTTAACTTTAGTACCAAGAAGGTTAAGGGGAAATTTGATAGCAGTGTTCAAAATTATGAATAGTATTAAGAGAACAAAAGGAGGTGGTTTCTCCTGGCAGGAGACTTGGTACCCAGAGGTTACAGACAAAGTCGAAAAGGGAAGAAGTATAAATTTCTTTAATGTAGTGATATGCTGTTGTGATTTGGAAGGTATTGCCTAAAAATGATCATTGAATTAAATTCAGGCATAACACCCAGAAATTAATTGGAAAATTACATAAAAAGGGAAAATAATGCAGGCCGTGAGGAATAAGTATGAAAGTGGGATTAATTGGATATCACTTTCCAAGACCCAACAGAAGCACGCTGGGCTGAATGGCCTCCTTCTATTCTGTAGAATAGCGTGCTTCTTTCTTGCTGGTGTTTGTGTGTATGTATGCGTGGCTGTAGGTGTTTATTATGTATATATGTGTAATGTATTTTTGGTACATCAATAATATTATGCTACAGTACTTGTAAATAACAAAAGAAATATTTCATGATCAGACTTGCCCAGATTAGGACACCATCTGCAATTAGCAGACTACATGAAACAGAAGAGCCCAACCAATGCTAAACCTTTTCCTTCAATGATCTCCCAAGCTGCGTAATACTGAGGAAACTGCTGTTGCTGCAGGCATCACAATCCCGAACTTTATGATACAATTAAGGAACAGGATGGTAATCTCAGTCAGGGTACTGTGCTTGACAATGAGTCCAGGAATGTACAAGATGTAAAAGGAGATAAAGGAGCTTTAGACAAAATAGTAAATAAAAAACTACCTGTGGTTGGTTGGAAATTGCGGATACATTTTCAATCGTTAGTGGCTTGACTTGGTTTGGACCCTTCAGTGACATTACACACTTCTCACTGAAATAGGGAAATAGCACAATCAAAACGAGTGTATCGGAGGCATCTAAAATCTGGGGAATCTTTCTTTCAACTAAGTAATTCTGCATACTTTCCAAGCAAGTCATTCAAATTGAGCGACAAATGTAAATCATTGCAAATCATCAAGTTAGAAATAGAATTGCCTCAATCAAATAAGGGATAATAAAATATCATATCTACAAGGGATATAGTTTGTTAAAAAAATGTCATTATTACTGTACTCGAGCATGCACATATAACAGATTACATTCTCGATATTTTGATAGCTGTACCAGAGACTACACAGCTTAAAAGTCTGAAGAAAAACCACCCACCTGCAGTTTGGTGATGCCAGATGCGGAATGAGCACTGACTGTTACTCCAGCTGTTACCAAGCTTATTTGCCACATTCATGTTCCCGCCCCTGGAAGGATGCGTTTACCTTAAATGTACCAGTTGCCTTAGAAACAGTGAGATTTAACTTCCTCCTCAGCCCCAAAGTTAGGTTCGTAAGAATTGCACAATCAATTCACTTATTCACAGAAGTTTATTGCAAAGGTTTCGAGCTTTGAAAACTGAACTTTGTCAAAATTATTGAAAATCGTAACCACAGCCTTGAATTTATTTTGAAATATTGATTTTTAAGATATAATTTAAGGTTGAAATGGTTGAATATTTTCAAATGAGCATGGAAAAGCTGGTTATTTCACTCATGGGACTTTGGCATCATTGGCTGGCCCGCATTTATTGCCCATCCCTAGTTGCCTGTGAGGAGGGGGGTGGTAACCTGCCTTCTTGAACTGCTGCAGTCCACGTGCTATAGGTGGACTCACAATGCCCTTAGGGAGGGAATTCCATGATTTTGACCCAGTGACACTGAGAAGCAGAGGTACATTTCAAATCAGGATGGTGAGTGGCTTAAAGGAGAACTTGCAGATGGTAGTATTTTCATATATCTGCTGTCCTTGTCCTTCCAGATTATAGAAGTTGTGGGTTTGGAATGTGCTGCCTAAGGACCTTCAGTGAGTTTCTGCAGTGCATGTTGTAGATAGTACACACAATTGCTACTGAATGTTGGTGGTGGAAGGAGTGGATGTATGTGAAATTGATGCCAGTTGAGCAAGTTGCTTTGTCCTGTGTGGTGTCAAACTTCTTGAGTGTTGATAGACCAATCCAGGCAAATGGAAAGTATTCTGTCACAGCCCTGATTTGAGCCTTGTAAATGGTAGAAAGGTTTTAGAGAGTCAGGAGGTGAGTCATGATTCATAACCTCTGATCTTTTGTCGGCAATGTATTTATATGGCTAGTCCAGTTCAGTTTCTGGCAAACAGTAGCCCCCAGGATGTTGATAATGGGGGATTTCAGTGATGGTAATATCAGTGAATGTCAAGGGGCAGTGGTTAGATTATTTCTTGTTGGAAATGGTCAATGCCTGATATTTGCGTTGCACAACTGTTAATTGTCATTTTTCAGCCCAAGCTTGGATCTTAGCCCGGTCTTATTGTATTTGAGTATAGAGTGCTTCAGTATCTGAAGAGTTGTGAGTGGTGCTGAACATTGTGCAATCATTGGCAAACATCGTCACCTCTAACCTTATGAAGGAGAGAAGATTATTGATGAAGCAGTTGAAGATGGTTGGGCCTAGGATGCTGGGAACCTCTGAAGGAAGCCACGATAAACTCATCCACTCCGTACTTCAGTTGAAGGTAGTTTTAAGTCCTTCAGACTTACTTTTGCACTGGTGTGCTGGGTTCTCCCATCATTGAGGACGGGGATATTTGTGGAGCCTCCTCCTCTAGTGAGTGTTTAACTGTCCAAAGTTATTCCCAATTTGATGTGGCAAGACTGCAGAGCTTAAATCTGATCTGTTGGTCATGGAATTGCTTAGCTCTGTCTATTGCTTGTCGCTTTTGCTGTTTGTTTTGCAAATTACCTACTTTCGTTGCCTCGCCAGGTTGACTCCAGCATGGCTGGTGCTGCATTTTTCTTTGAATTAGAGTTGACCCCTTGGTTTGATAGTGGTGGTAGAGTGGGAGATATGCCAGGCCTTGAAGTTGCAAATTGTGCTGGAATACACTTCTGCTCTTGAAGGCCTACAATACTTCACGGGTGTCCAGTCTTGAGTTGCAAGATATGTTCAAAGTCTGTCTCATTCAACACAGTGACAGTGCCACACAATACAATGTAAGGTATTAATATAAAGACAAGGCTTTGTCTCTACAAGGACTGTTGATACTGTCATTGATAGATCCATCCATGGTAAGCAGATTAGTGAGGATGTAATCAAGTATCTATTTCTGACTTGATGGTTCCTTCACCACTTTGTTTCTCTACAGACTGAGTCTCGCATTAATGTTCTATAGGTCTCAACCAGCTCGATCAGTAGTGTTGCTGCTGAGCCACTCTCGGTGAAGGATATTGAAATCCATAACCCAGAATACATTCTGTGCACTTGCCAACCTCAGTGAATCCTCAACATGGAGGAGTGCTAATTCATTAGCAGAGGGAGGATTATACATAGTGATAAGAGGAGGTTTCCTTTCCCATGTTTGACCTGGTGCCTTGAGACTTCACTGTGTCCAGAGCCAATGTCAATGTTTTAAAAATGCACCAGCAAAGATTGTGGGAAGAACTTCATTAACAATAATTATAAAGGAATAATTATTAATGTGTTATATTCAGAATGTTAAGCCTAATTTTACATGAAGAATCTCTTTTATTAAAATAAACTGAAGATTTCATTTCCTTAAATTTTAACTTTTTTTCAAGTTTGATGCTGAGTAATTCTTCAGGTTGTTCTTACAGGTTTTCACACACACAAGATACCTGCCTATACCAAGGTAGCATCCTAGTAACTTGTCCATAAAAAAAATCACCTTCCTAGAGCTGTTTAACACAAAATGAAACATTTTTTCACAGTTAGTTGATCCTCAATCACATTGTCATGAGTTGGGAGATAAGATTTTAGCATTTAGGTCAGGATCCAAACAATGGGATCAAACACAGTTCCCAACCCTTCACTGTTTCAGATATGGGCTCTGGATATGATTTTTCAAGGAATGACCAGATTTCATGTTTTGGATTAAAATCTGATCATGTACAAATGTCCTCCTAAGTGTGCTATAGTTGTGCGTGGTCTCCACCATGAGATGCACACACACACACACAAAGAGTAAACAGACATTTAAGTTCTCTTCAATAAAGATCTTGTGTTGAATGCTACACAAAAAAAGCATGCTCAGCCCCCAGTTGAAAATAACAGTTCACTTTCTGACTTTCATGAGCCCTCCAGCAGTGAGAGTGGTCACTTACCAATGTAGACCAAGTAAAGAGAATGTGCTCAAGGGGGAGGTGCCCTCAACACTTCCACAAGTTTTGAAAATAAAAAAAGGCCATAGCTACCAGACCATTAACACAGAGGGAGAAAACCAAGCCCTGCTCCACCAGCCCCCCCACCCCCCCACCCCCCACTCCTGATCTATCATCAGGAGGCATCCTTTCACTGTCATTGCTGGGGCTATTGATACCTGGGAAATTCCTCTCAGTGTGGCATAGGGGCATTTATCAATCAAGACAGGCAGTATAACTGTTTTGCATGATCTCAGCCTTGTGTATTACCTGGAGGTTGGAGGATCTTGACAACTGAGATGCCTTTCTCAAATGGTGATTTTTCTACCTAGCTGCATTTACAGTGTTGCCTCTGTAGCCATTTAAAAAACCAGCCACTGGAGTAGATGCCAAATGTGGAACAAGAGTTTTGGGGTAGGCCAAAGAAAAATCAGACATGGAAAATAAAGTCAGACTCAGAATTGAATGTGATTGTCATACTGGGGCATTGTTCTGAGATACACAAAAGAGGTTTGACCAGTGTGCACCATTCGCAAATTTTACTGGCTTTTCCTCTATGCCACCAAACCCCAATTTTAAGCTATTTGGATCCAATTTCATTAAATCATTAACAGATACTGTGGGGTGTGGGTAGGATCAATGAGGCATTTAAGAGGTGAATTGGATGATTACTTAGCTAAAAATAATGTCCAAGCCATGAGGAAAAGCAAAAGATTGGCACCAGGTAATGATGCTCATTTAATGAGCTAGTGCAGGAATGATGGACCAAATGGCCTCCTTCAGCGCCATAGCACTTCATAAACTCTGACTTCAAAACTGGGTCAGAAGCTTCACCTACAAGTTAAAATCAATAGCTCAGATGTTGACAATTTGAAAAGGACATGCTGCATTGTTGCCCACAGTGCCCAACTATCCCAAGCAGTAGAAACCATCTAATTATGTGCATCAAGTACACATTTCAATCAGTTCTATAAGAGGTGGAGCTAAATAGATCCTAACAGTGTAAACTTTTAAATATTTTTGTGGAGTTAGAGCTTCCCCAAACTCCAAAAAATTATTGTGGGTATTTAATTGAAGCATTCACGACTACTTGGGGAAATAGATCTGTTTAAGCACTGGGCTAAAAGAGAGAGTCAGTAGAGAGTTGGAGAACCCCTGAAGTAGAGCCCAAGAAGCTAGGACCCTGTAGGCAGGATATTTATTTAGATGAGAGGGAATTCACTGGGTTAGAGGTTACTTAAACCTGTCTGTTCAGTCAGCATGCCAGTCTCCAGATGAAAAAAACTGAAACATTCAAAATTCATATGACAGCCAGAAAAGACAACTCACCTGAAATAATTAAATATCCAGTTAAGCTCTTATTAGTCTTGCTGTCAGTTCATTGAAGACACAGTTATTTCACTGTCTGATGTTATCATAAAGGACTGTTCTTTTCAACCACTTCCCTTGCCTAAGGTGTGGTGACTCTCAGGTTAAACCACCACCAGTCGTCTCTTTCTAATGAGAGAGTAGGATTAGGGATACTTTCATTTAGGTGACACCAGTACATTCCCTCCAGGGTACCTTGTAGTGTACTGCACTCTGACCTTCCAGGATGAACTTTGAAGAGGGAGAAGCACAGGAGGGACAAAGCTCTTTGTAAATGAGTGAGAAAGAGGCAGATGAAGATGAGGACCAAGTGGATTGAAGGAGAACCGGAAATGTTCCCCCTGGTTTTGTAGTAATGTCGTCAGGGTAACCTCAACAGGCAGCATGCTCATAAGAATGAGCAAATACACCAAAGCAACTCAGACCCAGATATTTCTCATGTGAGCCACACTCAGTTTTCAGGACTTCGAAATCAAAGCAGGCTTTAGTTAACAACAAAAGGCAACAGCCTTCAATGGCAGAAACACTGCAAAGCTCCAGAGTCATCACCTGACACATTCTTCCCCAACAAACTAATTTGCCAACCCTTATTTTCCATTCTTCTGATTTTGTTCTTCATGGTAACACAAATGCCTGCCTTAATTCAACAACAGGCCTAATGTTGTATAACTGTTTGATATCATCTCCAATAGAAACACCAAAATGACCCACAAAATGCCATTACTGACATGATGTCATGTGTTCATAGCTATTCTCTGCTGTTGGCTGAGGATGAATGGAGGGAGTGTATTTACTCGTGTCTACCTGGGATTGAGATGTCCACAATGCCCAACCTTGCCATGGAGGCTGGATGTTTCTCCAGAGGATACATGAGGGGTTAGGCACTTCAGCCTTTTCATGGTGTTCTTGACTGCTGACAAGAACCACCAGCCTGGGGTTCACTTCATGCTTCGCTGTGCCATTTATACCTCTGAATGGTCAGTTCTTCTGACTACAGCATGCATTCTGTACATATTGGTGCACGCTTTCAGAAACCACTCTGAGAGATGTCACATAGTGTTCTCCATGAGGTTGGCCACTCTCTCATTGTAGGAACACGTGTGCTGAAAACACTGAAACACTGTGAAACACATTGGGTCAATGGACTCCTCCACTCCCACCTTATACAATTGTGCAGAGAACCACTGACACAGATACACATTGCATGTTGATTCTCCAAGTAGAGTTAGGCTACATACTGTGAAACACATTGGGTCAACCTCTGACAGAAAATCACAAAAAGACCAACCCTGCCTTCCCTCACACTCTGATGTGCTTCATGGTTCACCTGTGCCATACGTTAAGTAAGGCTTGAGGACTGGCCAGCTGTCTGCTCTGGTGGAAGTAACACATGAGGGATGTGATGGTGTAAATTCCAAGCTGTCATCATGTCATAGAGTCATAGAGATGTACAGCATGGAAACAGACCCTTCGGTCCAACCCATCCATGCCAACCAGATATCCCAACCCAATCTAGTCCCACCTGCCAGCACCCGGTCCATATCCCTCCAATCCCTTCCTATTTATATACCCATCCAAATGCCTCTTAAATGTTGCAATTGTACCACACTCCACCACTTCCTCTGGCAGCTCATTCCATACACGTACCACACTCTGTGTGAAAACGTTGCCCCTTAGGTCTCTTTTATATCTTTTTCTTTCACCCTAAACCTATGCCCTCTAGTTCTGGACTCCCGACACCAGGAAAAACACAGCCTATTTACCCTATCCATGCCCCTCATAATTTTGTAAACCTCTATAAGGTCACACCTCAGCCTCCGACGTTCCAAGGAAAACAGCCCCAGCCTGTTCAGACTCTCCCTGTAGCTCAAATCTTCCAACCCTGGCAACATCCTTGTAAATCTTTTCTGAACCCTTTCAAGTTTCACAACATCTTTCCGATAGGAAGGAGTCCAGAATTGCACCCATTATTCCAACAGTGGCCTAACCAATGTCCTGTACAGCCGCAACATGATCTCTGAACTCCTGTACTCAATACTCTGACCAATAAAGGAAAGCCTTCTTCACTATCCTATCTACCGTGACTCCACTTTCAAGGAACTATGAACCTGCACTCCAAGGTCTCTTTGTTCAGCAACACTCCATAGGACCTTCCCATTAAGTGTATAAGTCCTGCTAAGATTTGCATTCACAAAATGCAGCACCTCGCATTTATCTGAATTAAACTTATCTGCCACTTCTCAGCCCATTAGCCCATTTGGTCAAGATCCTGATGTAATCTGAGGAAACCCTCTTCGCTGTCCACTACACCTTGAACTTTGGTGTCATTTGCAAATTTTCTAACTGTACCTCTTATGCTCACATCCAAATCATTTATGTAAATGACAAAAAGTAGAGGGCCCAGCACCGATCCTTGTGGCACTCCACTGGTCACAGGCCTCCAGTCTGAAAAACAACCTCCACCAACACCCTCGGTCTTCTACCTTTGAGCCAGTTCTGTATGCAAATGGTAAGTTCTCCCTGTATTCCGTGAGATCTAACCTTGCTAATCAATCTCCCATGGAGAACCTTGTCGAATGCCTTACTGAAGTCCATAAAGATCACATCTACCGCTCTGCCCTCATCAATCCTCTTTGTTACTACCTCAAAAAACACAGTGTGGCGGTGGAACCCAGGGAGATAGTGAGGAAAGAGATCAATCTGAGACTGGTACAGTTGAGAGCAGAAGCGAGTCAAACAGTCAGGGCAGGCACGGACAAGATAGGACTAATAAATTAAACTGCATTTATTTCAATGCAAGGGGCCTAACGGGGAAAGCAGATGAACTCAGGGCATGGTTAGGAATATGGGACTGGGATATCATAGCAATTACAGAAACATGGCTCTGGGATGGGCAGGACTGACAGCTTAATGTTCCAGGCTTCTCTGACTCAGCCAGAGCCATGTTATGGCTGTTCTCTTTCTGGAGCTAGCCCCATGGGAGACATAAAAAAACAATCACAAAATTTGGCACAAGCAACAGATACTTCAGCTGGTTAAAGTAATGAGATGACAACTTTTTGCACAGAGGTATTGACATGCATGTGACATGTGTGTCCTGAAAACGAGCATGTTGAGATTTCATAACCCAGTCAACAGTGGATTCTCATTTCCTCATCTTCAGTGCGCCAGTGCTTACCACTGTGACTAGATCAAAGGCCAGCTCCTCAAAGTATTTCAGTGAGGTGTGTGAGAATTCCCAACACCTAAAGTTTCCCTCTTATTCCACCCAGTATTATTCTCCCATTTGTTTAGTGAAGTGAAGAAAGATGCTCTTAAGACAATGTTTCTCACCTTCACCATTCAAATTCAGATAAGATATTGCAGACTTCATTGAAATCTACTGTTCATAATGATCAGGTAATTAATCTTGCTATGGTTCATCAATAATGTTATGCCCAGCTCTTTGCTCTAGTTAAGAAGACTCTATATACCCTCAGGCTGACCTTTCCTTTTGCAATATGCTGACTGCTGACCATAAGGCCCGTCATCTGAGTTTATGATTGAACTCAGTTAGCCAGACTGAAGCAGGTCTTGACATTGTTCCTAACTGGACCATTTCTCTGTTGCTATACTCAAGAGCTATCTCTAGCCACACCTCCTTGTTTTGCCTTACAGGCTCTTAAGCAGCACTGGCAAGGAACTGAAAGTTTCTCCACTCTGTCACTGCCTCTAACAGCAGCTCAACTGAAGCATTAGAGAGAAACAGGGAGATTGACCTTGCATCGTGGCCCTCTCTGACCATTGGCCTCTGTTCAACTCCTCTGTCCTATGTCCATCCCTAATAATGGGTAGCAAAAATGGAGGCTGGGTCAATTGACTGGATTTATGATGAAAATAAGAAGGTTTTTGTGAGAGATGTCTGCACCTGGACTTTGTTCTACTAGGATCTTCTTTGAGTAGATTTGCAGAAACCAACTTTTTTTGTAATATTAGTTTACAGGGTCTACTCATATTAACGAACACCAAGCTAGAATAACAGAGTAGATCCTCTCAGAATCAGACATTTGTGTACTAGTGGATGGAGTTTTCCAAAGCTTCCAAGTTAACTCTTTTAGGTGGCCTTATACAACAAAGACGTGTGTCAACACAAACCCCAGGTTTGAGGAATCTGCCTATAATATATGAGGTTGGATCCTGTACAATTAACTTCCCAACTGCTGTCTTTCCATGGCTTAAGCTTTCAAAAGGTGCCATGTTGCCTCTAAGTGCAGTTATTTTGGTGCTCTCCTGCAGATTTGACGTTGGAAAGGAACTCTATGGGAATTAACGATAACAGCAGGGCAATATTTTGCAAGGATTCACCTTGTTGAATTTAAACCATAACATGGATAGGAATGTTATAAAAATATACTTTTTGTAGGGAAGGCTAAATCTTGATATCAGCCCTAATGTTGGACAGCCTACATGCATATGCATATCTTATAATGTTGATTTCCAGATCCTTTGGTCAGATAAGTAATATCTTAAGACAATGTTTCTCACCTTCACCATTCAAATTCAGATAAGATATTGCAGACTTCCTTGAAATCTACTGTTCATAATGATCAGGTCATCTTGCTATGGTTCATCAATAATGTTATGCCCAGCTCTTTGCTCTAGTTAAGAAGACTCTATATACCCTCAGGCTGACCTTTCCTTTTGCAATATGCTGACTGCTGACCATAAGGCCCGTCATCTGAGTTTATGATTGAACTCAGTTAGCCAGACTGAAGCAGGTCTTGACATTGTTCCTAACTGGACCATTTCTCTATGGCAAAAAGCCTATGGCAAAAAGCTCTGGTTCTAAGACACATGGAGAGAGTTCAGTTTTTGTCAAGTCCTCCTTCATGTCATATTAGAAGCCATGTTCCTTCTCAGTGGTGTCTGAGGCCAAACAGTCTGATTGTTATTGAGCAATAATTAAGACAGCATCCTACTGACTTGCTTAGAATCTAATCCAGAACTGTACAGAGCACCCAGATGTGAAAACCTATTCCCACAGCTCTGCTACTGGAGATCCCAAGTGAGACGAGTACATATTTAGGAGAATTCCCTCATGTCAAAGAGAAGGTAACTTGAACCATGTTTATGTGACTTCTTAAATTTCCTTATTCATTCAGTGGTCATTGATTCCCAACATTAATTTTGCTGTGAGCAGTTCAAAATGTTTGCTCATCAACTATAATATTGACATTATATGTTTTATGGCTAGGAATATCTGAAACAAAGCATTTTATCTATCGACGTTATAATATAGTTTTGGTTAAAAGGAAATGAAACCCCAGAAGCTGTTTTGTTTTTGTTATCTTGTCAAATTCACAGAGATGGCAAAGGGAAGAACAGATGAAGGCACATATTCAACTCATTCATCTCATCTTTCTATAGGACAAATAATATAATATTCACTGTCACCTGAACAATTCTGGAAGCTTTACTTCCATCAATTACGCAAAAAATACTCTGGACATCAGTCCTGAACTCATCATTTACAAATTTGAGTGATGTCCTCTTCACATGAAGTTATGATTTAAGTTGAAATAATGCCCATTTGCCAATATTGATGGGGATCTTCTAAAATTCATCAGTTGTAATGCAGATTCTTTTATTCTTTCCTAACCTCCAGTTTAATATCATCAGCACATTGGATCCAGTTACATTGCAGTATAAATCTAGATCATTTATGTGAATCTGAAGTAAAGGGACCCACAGTGCTATGTCGGAGGGTATTTATGCAGCTAATCATCTCCAAAACCAAATATAATTGCTTTTACTCCCCACTACACCTTGATCATCAGTCAATTTCCATTGGAGCCCACTGCAACTTTTCCTATATGATTGATATGAGCAGATGGACTGTGTTGCATTTGGTTAGGAGCAGGACTGGTGGCCCCTGTTAGAATTGCAAGAGGCTAAAATGGAGGTCCCAAAACAGAGGCAAGCTTGCCAAAGGTAGGTTGTGGTGAGTTCAGGGAAAGGATCATTGTGGAGGGTTGTCAGGTGATCTTCCAGCAGGATTGGCATTTGCTGCTTGGGCAAACACCAAGAACTCCAATAGAGCACAGGAGGGAAACCACCCCACCAAGACTGCAGTGTCTGCCCATCATCCATCTGCTGGTTCCAGTCCTATCTCAGCTGAACCTCCTGTGTTAACATAGGTCATGATTCTTTTGAGCATTTCTGAACCTGTGTTTTCAGTCGACCATTATGAGCAATGTTCATAAGAGCTATAGACTCTAACAGAGCAGCTTGGCTGAGTGAAAAAAAACAAAACAAAATGGCTGAGAAACAAAGCATGATGATGGGTGACCTATGAGAAGGGGCAAGAAAATGAAATTATGGACATTGAACACAAAGAAAAAAGTACCTTTATAATTGGGGGTGGCATGGTGGCTCCGTGGTTAGCACTGCTGCCTCACAGCACCAGGGTCCCAGGTTCGGTTACAGCCTCAGGTGACTGTCTGTGTGTAGAGTTTGCACAATCTCCGTGGGTTTGCTCCAGTTTCCTCCCACAGTACAAAGATGTGCCGGTTAGAATTGGCCATGCTAAATTGCCTATAGTGATATATGCATTAGTCAGAGGAAGCAGGTCTGGGTGGGTTACTCTTCAGAGGGTCGGTTTGGGCTGTAGGGCCTGTTTCCGCACTGTAGGGAATCTAATCTAATCAATAACATTTCATGTATTTGGCCTTATCCCCATCATTAATATAACACTTGATTCTATTTATTTTCTTAAATTTTTAATGGTTAAATGTTCAAGTGTCTGCATTTGTCTCCTTTCTAATTGTTTTCCTTCCACTTTCATGGTTTTCTGTTCTCATGAGACAAAACCTCCTCCATAACCTTAATTTGTTTCATCAACTAGCATGGCAAGAAAAATCCTAGCCAAGAAAAGTGAAACAAAAGCAATTTACCTGGTGCATGAAGAAATATTCTGATCAAGATTCAGCACAACTCTTTCCTGAGCTCAGATTGATATAGGAGTTTTGAATACGTTTTGTACGATAAAGATTGATGAAAGCAGAGAAGTAGATGTTATGTAAATGAACTTCAGCAAGGCATTCAACAAGGTTCCGCATGGTTAGCAAAGTTAGATCACATAGAATCCAGGGGGAACTAGCCGATTGGATATAAACATGGCTTGAAGGTAGGTGTCAAAGGGTGGTGGTAGGGGTTTGTTTATCCGACTGGAGGCCTGTGACTGCAAGGGTCAGTGCTGGGACCACGCTTTTTGTCATTTATATATGTAAATGATTTGGATGTGAATCTAGGGGGTATAGTTGGTTTGTAGATGGCACCAAAATTGATGGTGTGGTGGAGAGTGAAGAAATTTATTTTGATCAGATGGGCCAATGGGCTGAGGAGTGGCAGATGGATAAATGAGAGGTGGTGTGCATTTTGGTAAGGCACATCAGGGCAGGACTTATACAGTTAATGCTAAGGTCCTGGGTTGAACAAAGAGACCTAGGGTTGCAAATGCATAATTCCTTGTAAGTGGAATTGTAGGTAGACAGAGTGGTGAAAAAGGCATTTGGTATGCTTGCCTTTATTGGTCAGTGCATTGAGTATAAGAGTTGGGCAGTCACATTGTGGCTGAATAGGATGTTGATAAGGCCCGTTTTAGAATACAGTGTTCAATTGTGGTCTCCCTGCCAAAGGAAAGATGTTGTTAAACTTGAAAGGGTTCAGGAAAGATTGACAAGGATGTTGCTAGGTTTGGAGGATTTGGGTTATAGGGAGAGATTGAATAGGCTGGGGCTTGTTTTTCTGGAGTGTCAGAAGCTGAGGGGTGACCTTATAAAAGTTTATAAAATCATGAGGGGCATGGATAGGGTGAATAGCTAAAATCTTTCTCCCAGGGTAGGGGAGTCCAAAACTAGAGGACATAGGTGAGAGGGAAAAGATTTAAAGGAGACCTGAGGGGCAAGCTTAACACGCAGAGGGTAGTGCGTGTGTGGAATGGGCTGCTACTAGAAGTGGTGGAGGCAAGTACTATTCCGACATTTAAAAGGCATCTAGATGGGTGCATCAATAGGAAGGGTTTAGGGGAATATGAGCCAAATCCTGTCTAATAGGACTAGATCAGTTTAAGATATCTGGTTGGCATGGATGAGTTGGACCAAAGGGCCTTTTTCTGTGCTGGATAACTCTATGACTCAGTAACAGAATTGTGCATTCTGATTTGAGCTGTTCGTGTTTTAAAAAAATTACAGAAAATGTACTGTTACAAATCCAGCTCTACATTTATTGATTTACTTTCCCCAAGTATTCAAGTAATAGAGTCTTAGTCATACAGCACAGAAACAGACCCTTCAGTCCAATTCATTCATGCAGACTAAGTTTCTCAAATGGATGTCTTTTTGATTTTGCCTCAACTATAAATCAATCCACATCCCCAGATCCCTATGCTCACCTCTCTGCAGGTCCTACACTTCAATCCAGCATTTACCTTCATCCTACTTCCAACCTTACTCTCAAGCAGACTCCAGACAAACCTAACCCCACTGCAGATAAGCTGTATGATCAGCCATTCTAATGCCAGCTGATCTTACTAATAAGTACTTATTCCATTGGAGCAAACCGAGATATTCTTAGGTTCTTTTTCTTGAAATTCTTACACACTTGATGCAACTGCAATATGCCAACTTCTGTGAACAGCCAAAATTTATTAAGCAAGTACAAGCTTTTGGAGGAACCCTTAACACTCTTCACAATGCTTGCGCAGCCGCGTCAAGAGACCTCCCTGAACAAAGGGACCAGTTCTTCCCTTAGCCACGCCCCCACATAGTCACATGCCACTCAAGACACAATGTAGTGATTTGATAATTTCTGGAAACAATGTGATGTGGATCATTCCTTAATGACAAGACCTGGAGTAAATCATTTTGTTAACTGCAAAGTGTGGTCAGAATTTTAACTGCAATGTTCTTATTGATTCTAAATGGCAGGAGATGACTATGTAAATTTACTCTGAATAACGAGAGATGGCAATGGAAATTTTTTAACATTTTACCTGCAAGGCAGAGAAACATACCACCCTCCCTCCAGGACATCCAATTGTTTTAAGGTCAGCAGAGCAACTTAACCCTTTAACATTTCAGTATCACTTCCAACAGAACAAGCTCCAACTGGCAAAAAAATGCTGATACTGGAACATTGACCTTATTATCTGGTCAACATTTCCAAGCAACAACTTCATTTTATTGGAGAGTAGGATCAGTGATTATATTAGAGATAAGTTATGTTGGAAAGACAACTAATCTGGATATGTCTGTAGATTAATGATTTTCTTTCCCCACACACTCTGCATTGTTTCTGTTTGGAAGTAATGGCTCATTGTAGGGGCAAATAATTACAGGATATCAGAAGTCATAATACCCTAGATACAACACAATTCATCATAAAGGCAATATCAGCAAACTAACTATACTACATATATATATATATCAAAAGGGATAATCAGGAAATAAGCAAGTGCTACTTTTGATTTGTCATATAACTTCACTAGAAATGGAGCAGAAACACCATTTACACAAAGTTATGGTAACAGAGCAGGAGCAGCTTTGACGAGTGAAGTAATTTGTGAGATTCCAGCCATCAAAGGGTGAATCATGTCAATTTACATTGAATAAACTGTTAGATTTATTTACACTGAATCAGTTTTTACAAAATAGTACATGCAGGGGTGTTGTTGGGGTGTCAATCAAGTATGCCATTCAGGCAAAAGGTTGGGAATATTTGAGGTGAAGGTCTGCAGGCGTAGAATCTTACGTATATACAGATAGATTTATTTTAAAAAACATGCAACCGATCTCCATAATAATGTTACTCATCCTGTGCTTATTTTATGTAATACATTAATATCATTTTTGGTGACATTGCAAAATGTGGTGAGGATTTGGATGGTCCAGTGGCTGGAGGATAAGGAATTTTCACACCAGGAATTTACTTGGCTTCATCTTGGGTTAAAATCTTTGAGAGAAAGTGAGGGCTGCAGATGCTCGAGATCAGAGCTGAAAATGTGTTGCTGGAAAAGTGCAGCAGGTCAGGCAGCACCCAAGGAACAGGAGAATCGGCGTTTCGGGCATAAGCCCTGAAGAAGGGCTGGGTTTTGACCCCACTATAATAATAGAACCTCTCTGGGAGAATCATTTGTCTATGTGCAATGCCTAAATGCTGCCCTCATAAATGTCCTTGACTTGGGGCATCAGTACAGACAAGAGTGCCCGACATTGCCTCTTTTGCTCTTCAGCATCACAGTGATAGCTGGCACTCTACAGAATTATATAGATGCAATCTACTCAAGTCAATCATGGCACTAATGCTATGATTGACTGCAAAAAGGTTTTTGCACACTCATAATGTGCAAATATATGAGTATTCATTGAAACCATGTGTCTTAAATTCAATTCCAGGTTTTCAATTGAATAAGCACAAGCATTAATATGATTCGCCATTGCCAACCTCAATTTTTCCAGAAACTTGCCAGTGTCACTGCTTTAGATTTTTCTGAAGTTACATGGGTAATTTCACACTTATTAGCTAAACTCTTGAAGAAGTACATCCTGGGATAAATACAGAATGGGATGGCAAAATGGAAAAATCAGCAGTGAATCTGAATAGCCCAGTGGAAGAGATGACAGTAGGATGAAGGGTTTTTAATCCATTAACCCCCAAAGCAGTTGATCTGTCATTGAGAAGGACAGAAAATAAACCTGACAGAGACAGAAATGAGTTTGAAGCTTCAGTTATCCGACATTCTCTTGCGCTTCCCAGTGCCAGGAAACAAGATGCATTGCCAGAGGTGTAGGAGCAGATTTGCAACAGATAGAGAACAAAGCAGGGAAGAAAAAACTCAAGGAGGCAAAAGCACATGCAAGTTATAAGTTAATGATTGAGTTCTAAAATACACATCTTAAACAATTCAAGATGCAATTTGAAAAAGATAACCTCAGTAAACAATTATGATTACTTAAATTGCAAGGTAAGTTTTCTAACTACGAAACAGTTTAAAAAGTTATATGTGGTGAAAGTTTTAAAAATGGACAAATGAACTACAGTACTGGCTTTCAATCAAAATCAGGCCTGCTTAGATGGAAATTCTTGTTATGGAATCATTGCATGTTCAATGGAACATGTATCCCTATCTGTCTGTAATTTTTACCAACACTGCGACCAACACTATATAGCTTTCAAAGTGTTGATAGTAAATCAAATGTAAAATCTCACTATAGAACCAAACATATGAACCACTGTAAGAATCAAACATATACACTATTGTATGTAAACCTATGAGCTGTTGGTCCCTCTTCAGTCAGTTCACTGCTAATTTAACAAATTAGTTTTCATTCTCTTCTGGAAAGTTTGTTGTTTTGATACATGGACAGAATTTCCTGTCTGGTTTTCAGATCTGTAGCATTATCTGATTGAGGTAGTTCACCCTAATGACTACACTTCAAAAGTACTCAATTTACTTTAAATTACTTTGACACATCCTGGGATCATCAAAGGCATGATATAAATGAAAGTCTTTATTAACAGGACAATCAGAAGATGTCTGTCATGGAACCCAGCTGATATTCCACTCATTAATTTAAAAAATTCTGTTTGCTGCGCTTAATTTGGCCTCAATTTATTATGCCTAGTGGGTACTCATACAGAGTAATATTTTCCAGGAGTCCACACTTCTCAAACAATTGTAAACTGCAACCGTAGCTAGAGGCTGAATGACTTTCTATCCCATCTGTATTGCACTGACAGATAAGATTATGATTTAAAAGTACAAATTGCAGACATGGCCACAGATGTTATGAAGAAGTCATTGGACTCAAAATGTTAACTCTGTTTCTTTCAAGAAACAGATGCTGTCAGGGCTGCTGAGTTCCTCCAACAATTTCTGTTTTTATTTCTGATCTCCAACATCAGAGTATTTTGTTTTTAATGCAGACATATTTGTGAGTGGCACGGTGGCACAGTGGTTAGCACTGCTGCCTCAGTGCCAGAGACCTGGGTTCAATTCCTGCCTCAGACTGTGTGGAGTTTGCACATTCTGCCCTTGTCTGCATGGATTTCCTCTGGGTGCTCCGGTTTCCTCCCACAGTCCAAAAATGTGCAGATTAGGTGAATTGGCCATGCTAAATTGCCTGTAGTGTTACGTGCAGGGGTAAATGTAGGGGAAGGGTCTGGGTGGGTGCACTTCGGCGGGTCGGTGTAGACTTGTTGGGCTGAAGGACCTGTTTCCACACGGTAAGTAAAATAATTTGTTGGATAAATAGTGTTCAAATGAAGAAAAGACATGCGCAGTTTGTCTGTGTTATCCTCAAACCACAGAATCCCTACAGCATGGAAGGAGCCATTTGGCCCATTGAGTCCTCACCAACCCTCTGAAGAGCATCCCACCCAGACCTACCTCCCTACCCTATCCCTCCATTTCCCCATGTCTAATTCGCCTAGCCTGGACACTATGAGCAATTTAGTATGGCCAATTCACCTAACCTGCACATCTTTCGACTGTGGGAGGAAATCGGATCCCCCAGAGGAAACCCAAGCAGACATGGGGAGAATGTGTAAACTCCTGAAGAATGTGTAAATTCCTCAAGAAGGGCTTATGCCCGAAACGTCGATTCTCCTGTTCCCTGGATGCTGCCTGACCTGCTGCGCTGTTCCAGCAACACATTTTCAGTTCTGATCTCCAGCATCTGCAGATCTCACTTTCTCCTTTAAACTCCACACAGACAATCGTCTGAAGGGGCAATCAAACCTGAGTCCCTGGCATTCTGAGGCAGCAGTGCTAGCCACAGATAGAGTCACAAGCATTGTGAAATGTGATATTATTTTATTAGGAAAATTTATATCTTGCCAATTTGTTTAAATTACTTGTTTGCTTTTTGCGCAGAGAAGCAACAATGAGTTTTCTTATAAAACAACCACAGTATGTTGAAAATGTAACAGCAACTTAGCAAGCAGAAGTCTTATTTAAAATTGTTCTTCATAAATTGATTAAAGAAAGAAAAAGTCCTAAAGTCAAATCTGTGACTTATTTGCATTAATCCTTTGATGAAAAGCAATTGATGTGAAACGTCAGCTTAGTTTCTGTAACTAGAGAATGCTGTCTGACCTGCTGGGTTTTTCAATCATTTTGTTTTTATTTTTGCTTTCCAGTGTCCATTTTCTTTTGTGTTTGTATCTGAATTATTGGCCCATTTCATATGGACTGAAGAAAGGATATTAAAAGATTATCATTTTCTTATTCAGAAGAGACAGAGGTATATTTAGATATTGTGGTCCTCAAATATTGAAGCATGTATTGAGACACAAAGATAGACCATCTTTGACATGCAAGTCAAACACCTCCTTGGAGGAAGAAGCTGACAGAATAGTTGTTATCCACAGCACCCCGAAAACCTGGCTACACGATGAGGAAGAAAATAACAGAGCTGAATAAATGTATTAACATTGTGCTAGCTGGTAGATTTCTGCAACAGGTTTCTGTACCAAACATGTCTGTCAGTCACAAAGTAGCAGAAATTTATGCATCACCGAAAGACTGAAAATTGCGGTTGTCATTTATTTGACATGTCAACAATCCCACTCTAACTGTCCTTCCAGCATGATTGATATCTAATTATGCCTTACAGAAACATGTTCCCTGACTGGACAGAATACTAGTAACAAACAGCCTGCCTGTGTGTTTTATAAAAGAGCATGTCATTATGGCAGTACTGATATCCTTTAAGTACCGGCTGACATACTCACACACTAATAGGCACGACCCAGGTACTAGGAGATATGAGGACTGCAGATGCTGAGAGCCAGAGTTGATAAGGCATGGTGCTAGCAAAAGTACAGCAGGTCAGGCTGCATCCAAGGAACAAGAGAGTCAACGCTTTGGGCAGGACCCTTCAGAAATAGGGAGGGGGAAAGGGGCTGAGAGATAAATGGGGGGAGGGGATGGGGCAAAGGTAACTGGGATGGTGAAATGTGGGCGAAGGTCGGAGGTGGGAAGTGAATTTGTGGGAAGGCAGGTGGGCAGGTAGGTCAGATCAAGAGGGCGGATCTGAGTCAGAGGCTTGGATCTGGGATGGGGTGGGGGAGGGAAAATATGGAAACTGATGAATTCAGTGTTCATGCTGTGTGGTTGTAGGCTCCTGAGGCAGAAGATGAGGTGTTCCTCTTCCAGTTTGTGGGTGGCCTTGTGTAGGCAATGGAGGAGGCCCAGAATGGATATGTCCTCAGGAGAGTGGGAGGGGGGTTGAAGTGGATGACCACAGAAAGGTGGGATTGGTTGATGCGTACGGATCAGAGATTTCCCTGAACTGTACTGCGAGTTTGCACTCAGACTGTCTGATGTAGAGAAGACCACATCGAGAACACCGGATGCAATAAATGAGATTGGAGGATATATAAGTAAATCTCTGCTAGATTTGGAATGATCTTTTGGGGGCCTTGACCAGAGGTGAAGTGGAGGTGTGGGTGCATGTTTTGCATTTCTTACAGCAGCAGTGGAAGGTGCCAGGTGTGGAGTGGGGATAGGCAGAGGGAATGGTCCCTACAGAATGCAGATAGGGTTGGGGAGGGAAATATATTTTTGGTGGTGGGGTCTGACTGTAAGTGGCGAAAGTGACGGAGGATGATGCTCTGGATTTGGAGATTGGTGAGGTGGAATGTGAGGAGCGGGGCATTCTATTCTTGTTGGGGTTGGGGGGTTTGGATTTGAGATGGGGTTGAGGGTACCCTTGATCACCGGGAAGGGACAATGGTGGCCCTTAAATAGAATGATATCTGGGATGTCCTCGAGTGGAATCACTCATCCTGAGAGCAGATATAGTGGAGGTGGAGGAATTGGGAGTGGGGATCAGGAGGAGTGGGGGTGGGAGGAGGTTTAGATTACTTACATTTACAGTGTGGAAACAGGCCCTTCGGCCCAACAAGTCCACCCAGACCCGCCGAAGCGCAACCCACCCAGACCCATTTCCCTACATTTACCCCTGCAATTTTAGCATGGCCAATTCACCTGACCTGCACATTTTTGGACTGTGGGAGGAAACCGGAGCACCCGGAGGAAACCCACGCAGACACGGGGAGAATGTGCAAACTCCACACAGTCAGTCGCCTGAGGCGGGAATTGAACCCGGGTCTCTGGCGCTGTGAGGCAGCAGTGCTAACCACTGTGCCACCGTGCCACCCCAGATGTAATCAAGGTAGCTGTGCGAGTCAGTGGGTTTGTATTAGATGTTGGTGTGGAGTTGGTCGACGGAGATGGAGAGGTCGAGGAAGGGGAGGAAGGTGTTGGAGATGTGTCAGGTGAATTTGGGGTCAGGGTGGAAGGTCTTGGTGTAGTGAATGAACTAGTTAAGCTCCTCATGGGAGCACGAGGCAGCGGAGGAAAAGGTGGGGGTGTGGCTGTGGAAGAGGGACTGTTTCATGTATCTTACAAAGAAGACCCATGTGAGCACTTCCCTCCCCTTCTTGGATGTCTCCATCTCCGCCAACCGACTCCACACCAACATCTACTAAATACCCACTGACTTACATTGCTACCTTTACTACACCTCCTTCCACCCACCACTCCCAATTCCTCCACCTCCACTGTATCTGCTCTCAGGATGAGCAGTTCCAGGGCATCCCAGATATCCTCTTTCTTATGGACTGCAATTTTCCCTTCCCTGTGATCAATGGTGCCCTCAACTGCATCTCCTCCATTTCCCGCACCTCTGCCCTCAAACCCCAACCCCACCCCCAAAAAGGATAAAATCCCTCCGTCCTCACATCCCTCCGCACCGATCTCCAAATCCAGTGCATCATTTTGTACCACCTACAGACAGACCCCACCACCAAAATATATTTCCCTCCCCACTCCTATTTGTACTCCGTAGGGACCATCCCTCCACGACTCCCAAGTTAGGTCCACACTCCCCACCAGCTGGCATCTTCCACTGCCATTGTAAGAGGTGCAAAACCTGTGCTCACACCTCCCCCTCACCTCTGTCCAGTGCCCAAAGGGTCATTCCAAATCTGGCAGAGATTTACTTGTACATCCTCCAACCTCATTTATTGCATCTGGTGCTCTTGATGTGGTCTTCTCTACATTGGAGAGACCAAGTGCAAACTCGCAGAATGGTTCAAGGCACATGCACCAACTAACCCCACCTTCCTCAGGGCATCCACTTCAACTCCTCTCCCCTTCTTGTGAGGACATATCCATTCCGGGTCTTCGCCAATGCCTACACAAGGCCACCTGCAAAGTGGAGGAGGAACACCTCATCTTTTACCTCGGGAGCTCACTACAAGCTGTACCGCATGGCATGAACATTGAATTCACCAGTTTCCATATCTCCCCTCCCCTCACCCCACCCCAGATCAGACCCTCTTGATCTGACTTACCTGTCCAACTTCCTTACCACCAATCCATGCCATGACAGAAAGGCAAAGCAAAGCAATGTATGGATGCTGCAAGTATGCAGATAGTGCTCATGCACTTAGCAACTAAGAGAACAAGTGACCAGCCCTGAGGTGCAGCCTGGCCCAAACTCCTTGCAGCAACCTTTCAATTACTGAGGCACCCTGCAATGCAGAACTGTACTTCCAAAGCATTCTAATAGTGTATCAGCGATGCCATGATGATTTTGAGGGGTTATTAGATGTCAATATTAATGGATGAGAGGTATGAATGGCTGCTGGCTATGGACTGTGCCCGGTGATGCTGTTGCGTAGTGACCAGCAGGTTTGCTCTTCACAGCTAGCAGTAAGTTGAAGTCATCAGGCACTAGGACAGGAAGTTGCATTTTAATGAGGCAAAGTGTGAAGCTAATAATATTGTAAATGAGAAATAACTCCCTTTGATAGGCAACTGGCTGCTACCTGGTAAAAATCTCACCTTAATGCCCAAATCCAAATGAAGGGATGCCCTGTTGTTCCCAACATCAATTTGGGCCTCACTGGACTTCTTGTGCAATTCCGCCACATTCCTCACCTTTACCCCCATCAGTCACACCCCTGTAAGTTTGTGCCCTATAAGTCTTATCATAACATTTCTTCTGGTTTATTAATGTCCTTCAGGGATGGAAATCCTTAACTGGTCTGTCCTACATGTGGCTCCAGATCCACAACAATGAGGTTGACTCTCTAGTTGCCCTCAGAAATGACCTATCAAGACAATCAGCTCAAGGGTAATTTAGGATGGGCAATGATTGTTGGCCGTACCAACAATGTCCACACTCCTATACAAGAATAAAGGGGAAAAATATTAAATTCCATCACTGGTTAAAGACCTGGGTCTTTTGTTTGAAAGAAAACATCTTTAACTGAGCAAGGACACTGTTTTAAAGTGGCAGCAATCAGCAGAGAGGCCAAGTTTCCAATCAACCTTTTATGTGAATCAACAGTAAACATGTCTAGGTGATTCCCCTGCAGAATTTCATAATTGTTGTTGATCAAATTATTTATAAAAAAGCATAAAAAACAATGAGCAACAGCCACGTTGTCTGCAGAAACTGCAAGAGACAAAGGAAGTCTATTAAAACCCATTAGGTTTTGTTGCATGACCTCAATTTTTTTTTCTCCTCACCAGGGATCAATTGGCATATTCCTTGCCTCTGAATTGTCAGGTTCTGAGTTCATATCTGCTCTACGACCTAAGTGGAAAAATTAAAGCTTTGGAGTGCTGTATTGTTGCAGGTACTGTCACATGGCTGAGATATTCACATGAGATTCTATTTGCCTTCATGGGTTACATTAGCAGGGAGCGCTACCTTTGATGTTATCAAGCTTATACTTATACTGTTTGCCACTGATTGTATAATGTCCTGAACATTATACAACTCCTTAAATGCTGAATATCGAATGAACTAGACAACATTCAGGTTTGGGCTGATAAGTGGCAAAAAACATGCACCATTCAAGTGACAGGAAATGACCATCCCCAACAAGAGAGAATCTAACCATCTCTCCTTGACATCGAATTGTTGAATCGCCCACTACAGATTGGAGAGTAGCCAATGTAATCCCTCTATTTACAAAGGGAGGTAAAGATAAAAGTAGGAATTGTAGATTTCACCCTGACAGTGATAGTAGCGAAAATGCTATAGTCCATTATATAAGATTTAATAGCTGAGCTCTTAGAAAACAATAGCAGGATCAGACAGAATCAGGATGTGTTTACGGAAAGGGAAATCATGTTTGAAACAACTACTGGATTTCTTCGAAGATGTGGCATATAGAGTTGTAGAGAGACGCCCAGTGGAAGTGGCTTATTTTGACTTTAAGAAGGGTTCCAACGAAGTCCCACATAAGAGATTAAGATATAATATTAAAGAACATACAATGGAGGATAGTATATCAAAATGGATAGGAAACTGGTTGGCAGATAGGAAACAAAGAGTTGGCATAAACAGTGACTAGTGGAGTACTGCAGTGATCAGTGTATGGACCCCTGCCATTCCGGTGTAGCAGGAGGTGAAGAAGGTAAATATATTTTGGTTTTCATAACAAGAGGAGTTGAATAAAGGAGCAGGGTGTCATACTGAATTGTACATGGCCTTGGTGAAACCTGGAATATTGTGTGCAGTTTAGGTCTCCTTACTTGAGAAAGGATATAGGGTAGATCATTTAGCACTGAGATAAGGAAAAACTTCTTCACCCAGAGAATGGTGAGTCTGAGAAATTCACTAAACCAGAAAGCAGTATGATTTCAAGAAGGAGTTGGATAAAACATTTGGTGTTGAAGAGATTGAAGGATATGGGGGAAAATTGGGAACAAGCTATTGAGTTGGATGATCAGCCATGAGCAGGCTCAAAGGACTAAATGGCATCCCTGCTCCTATTTTCGATGTTTCTACATTTTTAGCAACATTCTGCAATATTCTTAGACATTCTGCAGTTACAATCAACCAGAAACTGAACTGGACCAGCCATATACACAGTATAGCTGCAGTACCAGGCCACTGAGAAATCAAAGATGAATTAACTCACCTCCTGACTCTCCACAACCTGACCATCATTTAAAAGACACAGGTCAGGTATGTGATGGGATACTTTTTGCCTGCATGATTGTAGCTCCAAGAATCTGTTCCTGGAAACCAAACTGTGAGGTGATGCATATGTGGGGGAGCTAACAAGGCAACAGAGTACATGTTGAATGGTACAACCCTAGGCAGTACACAAGATCAGAGGGATCTTGGCGTTTGTGTCCAAATATCCTTGAAGGCAGCAGGACTGGTATATATGAGGAGGCATATGAGACTTAATTAATCAGGGCATTCAATACAAGAGCAAGAAGGTTATGGCAGAGCTGTATTTAACATTAGTTAGGCCACAGATGCAGTATTGAATGCAATTCTTGTCACTACACTTAGAAAGGATGTGATTGTATTGGAGAGGGTCAGAAGAGATTCGCTAGAGTGTTGCCTGGGCTGGTTCAATCAGCCATGAATGTGGAGTAGATTGGTTGTTTTCCTTAGAGTGGGAGCAGCGGCCGAGTAAAGGCGAACCCGGGAGACTACAGCTAAGGTAAAACAGTTTGTTTCAAAATTACTTACCTGTAGCGGGCTGTATTGTTCTATGTTCTATGTTCTATGTTCTAGATAAGGCTGAGGAGGGATCGGATAGAGGTGTACAAAGTTCTGAGGGGCATAGACAAGGTAGATAGGGAATAATGTTGCCCCTTAGATCAATAGCCAGGGAGTACAGATTTAAAGTAAGTAAAAGGGGGGTTTCGAGGGAATTTGAGGAAATGTTTCTTCACTCAGAGGGTTGTGGCTTCTGAAATTCATTGCCTAATAGGGCGGTAGAGGCAGGATCTATCAAGAACTATTTTGATGAAGACTTGAAACATTACATCATACAAGGCCAAGTATGAGAAAATGGAATTAGAATAGATGGATGTTTGATGACCAGGATGGACACAGTGGGCAGAAGGGCCTCTTTCTGTGCTATGAAAATTATGTCTCGATAACACTTTATGGTACCCTTTCCAATCATGTTCAATATTTCCTAAAATATAATGTTTCTGAATTGGGCAAAGTATTCCAATTTAGACTGAGTCACTGTCTTCAGACAATACCTTAGAAATGATTTGAGAAAGTTTTAGATCTGAGGCAGAAATGGTTTACAAGAATTACTCCAGGGATGAGGGCTTTCACCTACATAGGTAGATTGGAGAAGCTTGGGTTGTCCTTCTTTGAGAATGGAAAATGGAGATATGTTTTGATAAACTCGATCTGGACACGATTGATCGTGATAGATTGCTCTCACTGCCAGAGGGTCACGATTTAGAGATACAGAATCATAGAGTCTTACAGCACAGGAACAGACCCTTTGGTCCAACTCATCCATGCCAAAAAGTTTCCCAAAACTAAACTAGTCCCGCTTGCCTGCATTTGGCCAATATCTCCCTTAACCTTTCCTATTCATATACCTGTCCAAATGTCTTGTAAATGTTGTATCTGTACCTGCATCTACCACTTTCCCTAGCAGTTCATTCTGCATACGAACTAGTCTCTGTGTTAAAAACCAGAAGACCTCAGTCAAGTCAAAGCAGGAAGCTTTCAGCCAGGGGATACTGGCACACGAAGTCAAGATCAGACTTTGTTATCACCCCAAAGGAGTGGGTGTGGTTAGTTGGTCAGTTAGGGGCAGTCATTATTGCTATGCTGGTGCTGGTCAGATGAAAAGGTGTTGGGGTGTTTCGGGCAACTCAGGAGGCAGCCAGAGGCCATTTAGGGGTAGGAGGGATTTTGGAGTGGGTTGATTTTGAGAGATGTTGTATATAATAGTGAGGGTGCCTTGGTAGGAGGTGGGTGCATTAGTAGAGAGAGAGCATGTGTAAGGGTGTCACATTTCCTGGCCAAGTGAAGAAGGTCATTGACCTTCTTCCTACATGGCTGGACATTCCTCCAGATGCCTGAGACTATAAAGATCCAGATGGCAAACTTGG
Organism: Chiloscyllium plagiosum; assembly: GCF_004010195.1. NCBI lineage: Eukaryota > Metazoa > Chordata > Chondrichthyes > Orectolobiformes > Hemiscylliidae > Chiloscyllium > Chiloscyllium plagiosum. Next base: position 88,117,899 of record NC_057713.1, on the reverse strand, counting down.
ACCAGCTGGTAGGGTCTGATTGTGTGGCCTCCATGGGTAGTTCTTGGAAAGAGGATATACTCTGTACACCAGGACTTCTAGGTGCCTGTCCGCAGAGCGAGGTATGAATTTCTCCTCATCTGCTACTTATGGAACAAATGTGACACACTGTGCAGGACAACATCCCTGCCTGACATCCCTTCACTGTGTGAACAATAGCCTGTTAAAGGAGGCATGAGCACCAGAGATGTTAGTCTATTCTAATAGTGATAAATTCTTCCTGGTGTGGCCACGTAGTAAAATCAGGCTAGTATCAGGTGTAATGGGCAGGATGGGTACAAGTTAGGAAGTTACTGAGATGTCTTGGGAAAATAGTGCAAGATGGCTCACTCAGGGATCCTCAGGGATACGATCGCTTACGTGCAGGACAGAGGGTTGGACACCTGCCTGATCAGCCTGGACCAGGAGAAAGCCTTTGACAGGATATCACACAAGTATATGAGAGATGTTCTCTTCAAAATGGGCTTTGGGGAGGGAATCTGCAATTGGATCAGACTGCTCTACACCAACATTGTCAGTGCAGTCTCAATCAATGGGTAGGAATCAGATAGCTTCCCAGTCAGATCTGGAGTCAGGCAGGGCTGCCCCCTCTCTCCTCCCTTGTTTGTGTGCTGCATAGAGCCATTTGCCGAGTCCATCAGGAAGGATGCGAGCCTGAGAGGGGTGACTAATCCTGGCATCGGGGGCCTGCAGGTTAAGGCCTCCCTGTACATGGATGATGTCGCCGTTTTCTGCTCGGATCCGCTGTCCGTGCGCAGACTCATGTGCATTTGTGACCAGTTCGAACGGGCCTCGGGGGCCACCAGTACACACCCGCTGCTACGAACCCACAACACTACAGCAAAATCTTCTTAACAAACACTGTCCGATTGACTGGTGTGTGCTCCTCCAACTTCTTCACAGTCACCCTGACTATGTTGCGAATGCCCTGGCCTGGGCTGCAAGCGGCTGCTGAGGCCATAGCTCTGAGGTTGTCTGGTACCTGAATTGGCATTAGGCTGAAGCCTGCATGCAATTGGATCAGACTGCTCCACACCAACATTGTCAGTGCAGTCTCAATCAATGGGTGGGAATCAGGTAGCTTCCCAGTCAGATCTGGAGTCAGGCAGGGATGCCCTCTCTCTCCTGCCTTGTTTGTGTGCTGCATAGAGCCATTTGCCGAGTCCATCAGGAAGGATGCGAGCCTGAGA
>NC_057713.1:88100488-88114211 GCF_004010195.1 Chiloscyllium plagiosum | reverse complement strand
TAAGAGGGAACGTTGCGGACCCTTGCCTTGGCTCAATGACTCCAGAGCAGGTAAATGACCCCAGTGAGAGCCTGGATAGCTACCTCAGCCCAGCGAGGGTCCAGCAGTTGGTGCTCACCATGGGGATGCAGACAGCTTCCCCAGAGACAGGACAGTCAAATGGACAACGGTAACCCCATACACTGGGATTAAAAAAGGTTCATTTGCTATAGTATAACAGGGCACCCACTCAGTAGGTGGGTTCTGCTGAAGCCACAGCTAAATAACAAGAGACTGGATGGTTAATAAAGGGAACTGTAAAGAGGATAACTGTAAATTCGAGTAATTCAATCTGTTCTTTGTAATGTTTAAAGACATGCAATGTATATATCTATGAACGACATGACAAATTGTACAAATACGAAAGAGTTATTTCTATGAATAAAGTATATTTTGAAATTTTAAAAAAAGGGTGTGTACTGCCTGCAGGATTTCGACGTGACCTTCAGGAGCGTGAAGAATTGCGAGCAGCTCCTGAAGGTCTTCAAGGAGAAGGAAGGGGAACCTCTGTTCTCCATCTTGTCGGCGGTCCCATTGTGTGTGCTTCCTGCACAGAGGAGTCGGGTTGTAACAATCCATATGTACAACCCTCACGTCCCAGCAACAGATATCCTGACCTTCCTGAGAAGATACGTCCAGGTCAAGGGAGAGAGTACTGATGTGGTCGATCCTCTCGGGATCTGGACCAGCAAACGACAGCTCAGGGTAACACTGAGGGTCGATGCCAGTGGGAACATCCTCCACCCACCCTCCAGCTTTGCCATTGGTGGAAGCAGAGGTTACCTGAAATACACAGGGCAGCAAAGTGTACCAAACCTGCGGGAGTTCAGGCCACATGGCGGCGAATTGTAAGGTGACCGTCTGTCAAAACTGCAAGCAGGAAGGCCACCCAACCAAGGAGGCCAAGAACTGTAATCTGTGCGGGGAGGCGGGCCACATGTACAAGGCCTGTACAAGACAAGGGGCCGCCACCTATGCAAAGATAGCCAGAGGTGGCAACATGAGCCGTGGACCACCTAAGACCAGCAGGGTACCACAAAACAGCACGGGAACGATGTCTGGAGGCACCCAGAAGGAAGGGTAGGCTGTAGCGGAGCAGACTGTAGACAGTGGGGAGATGCAGCAGCCGATCCAAGCTCCTTCAAGACAGACGGAGGAAATGGAAGAGGAGGGAACAAAGGAGGCAGTGGATTGGATTACTGTCAAATGCAGGAAGAGGAAACCTCACAAGGCCCCCAAAGCCACCCAGCAAAGGAGGAAGCGACACCTACACAACGAGGATATAGGCAGCTCTTCCGACGGTGAGGATGGGCGCAAGGAGGTCGTCACCAGAAGAAGAGACAGAGCGCCGCGGGGAAAAAGGAGGGCAGCACCACCCAGACAGGAAGAAACGATCCCTCTGAGGGGATGGGTAAAGGCTTCTCCCCACTCTGTGAGAACCAAGAGGTACCCACCGTCCCACCAGGTAACTGGGAACAGCGGTCCTGTGACAGCCCTGCTGTCAGATGGCGAACTGGACTGTGTGGACCTTGCGACCTGAAGACACCAGAGCGGGGAAATGGCCCCAGCGTGGAGTGGACAGCTACCTCAGCCCTCGGAGGGTCCAGCAGTTTGCCATCACCACGGAGATGCACACAGCTACCCCAGAGAGGCAAGACCAGCAGCAAATGGACACTGGTAACCTCTTAAACTGTTAAAATGGGGATAAGAATTGCCAGCATCAATGTATGTAGCATCAAATCGGCTACGCGATGTGTTTCTACAATGGCCTTCCTGGCCAGTGTTAAAGCCGACATCCTGTTTCTGCAGAAGTGTGGGATACCACACCTCAGCAGCTACAGGAGATGGTCGAGCGTGTGGGCCCGTGGGCCGTCAGTTTGGTTGGGGGGCAACGATAGCCGCGCCTCCGGCCTGGGTATCCTGTTGCGAGGAGGCAACTTCACCATCTCCGAGGTTAAGGGGGTGGTGGGCGGGCACTTCCTCGTCACCAACGTCATGTACAGGAATGCTCCCCGAGTCTGATTAATGTGTACGCCCCAGCGGGTAAGAGTGAACGCTTGGCCGTCCTGCAGCGGTTTTCACTGTTGCTGGCTATGTCCAGGCCGGTCATTCTGGCTGGAGACTTCAACTGTATCATTGATGCAGATGGACAATCCGGCGGGGGGGCAGTAAAACTGGACGCCACGTACAGAGCCCTGATGGACACGATAAAAGATGCCAAACTGCACGACGTCTTTAGCACCCCTGCAGACGGAGCGCAGTGTAGGTACACCTGGTCACGGGCAGGCGGGCCTATCTGCTCAAGGATAGATTATCTGTTTGTGTCCCGAACGCTCTCAGTCAGATCCACCGACGTCAAGTCGGTGTTCTTCTCTGACCACTGCCTCCTGCTGGCCGACTGTCACCTACAGGACGAGCAGCGGGCTGGTAAGGGAACGTGGAAGCTGAACACAAAGCTGTTGACCCCAGGAAACATTGAGGAGCTCAAGAGGGACTCCGCAGGTTGGAGAACCGTGAAGCCCCTCTTTGAGTCCCCAGCGGACAGGTGGGAAACAGTAAAAGGGAACACCAAGAGGTTCTTCATCCTCAAAGGTGTTCAGGAGGCGAGAGAGAGGCGGGGAAAACTGTCCCAGCTCCAGGAAAGTATGCAGAACCTGCTCCTTCTGCAGACGATGGGAGTCGATGTCATGGAGGACCTCAAGGAGGTGAAGGGCCAGCAAGCCTCGCTCTTTGCCTCAGAGGCCTCCAAGATAATCTTCCGGTCCAGGGTCCACTCGGTGGAGCAGGACAAGACGTGCTCATGTTTCTTCTTCCAGAAGGTGCACAAAGAGAGCTCCGTGCTCAGCAGCCTGAAGGAAGAAGATGGCTCGATAACGTCATCTCAGGCTGACGTCATGAGGATCAGCAAATCCTTCTATGCCAGTCTGTATGACGCGAAGCCGACCGACAGCACGGCCTCCCAGTCGTTCCTGTCCTCTATCACGGAGTCTTAGACGACAGAACACGCAAGAGGCTGGACCAGCTGCTATCTCTGGACAAGCTGAACAAGGCCTTCGAGTCCTTCGAAAAGAATAAAACTCCCGGAAGCAACAGCTTACCGGTCGAGCTCTATTCCGCTCTGTCGGACTTGATTGGCCAGGACCTGCTGGAGGTGTATGTCGGTATGCTTCGGGCAGGTACCATGAGTGAATCCATGAGGAAAGGCATCATCACCCTCATCTACAAGCGGAAGGGGGAGAGGGAGGAACTCAAAAATTGGAGACCAATCTCACTATTGAATGCGGATTACAAAATTCTGTCAAAGGTAATCGCCCACCGGGTCAGGTCTGCTCTGGGGTCGGTGATTCACCCTGACTAAACCTGTGCTGTACAGGGCAGGAAGATTGCTGAGAGTCTCGCACTCCTCAGGGATACGATCGCCTATGTGCAGGACAGAGGGTTGGACACCTGCCTGATCAGCCTGGACCAGGAGAAAGCCTTTGACAGGTATATGAGAGATGTTCTCTCCAAAATGGGCTTTGGGGAGGGAATCTGCAATTGGATCAGACTGCTCTACACCAACATTGTCAGTGCAGTCTCAATCAATGGGTGGGAATCAGATAGCTTCCCAGTCAGATTTGGAGTCAGACAGGGCTGCCCTCTCTCTCCTGTCTTGTTTGTGTGCTGCATAGAGCCATTTGCCAAGTCCATCAGGAAGGATGCAAGCCAGAGAGGGTTGACTATTCCTGGCAGCGGGGGCCTGCAGGTTAAGGCCTCCCTGTACATGGATGATGTCGCTGTTTTCTGCTCGAATCTGTTGTCCGTGGACAGACTCATGTGCATATGTGACCAGCTCGAAGGGGCCTCGGGGGCCAAGGTAAACCGAGGCAAGAGTGAGACCATGCTCTTCGGGAACTGGGCCAACCAGTCCTCGATCCCCTTCACCGTCAGGACAGACCACCTGAAGGTGCAGGGTATTTGGTTCGGGGGTGCTGGGGCGTGCGCCAAGTCTTGGGAGGAGCATATCAGCAAAGTGAGGCAGAAACTGGGCAGATGGAAGCTACGGTCGCTCTCCATCGCGGGAGAAAACCTGGTCATCATGTGTGAGGCACTGTCATTGCTGTTATACATGGCACAGGTCTGGCCTATTCCCAGAACCTGTGCTGCTGCAGTCACCCGGGCCATCTTCCAATTTATATGGAGGTCAAAGATGGACCGGGTCTAAAGGGACTCGATGTATAAAGATCTAGGCAATAGGGGAAAAAATACACCCAATGCCACCCACGCCCTGATGGCCACCTTTGTGTGTGGCTGCATCATGCTGTGCGTGGATCCCCGGTACGCAAACACCAAGTACCACTACGTACTGAGGTCCTACCTGTCCCCGGTGTTGCGAGGGATGGGCCTGGCCACGCTGCCGCAGAACGCTCCAAGTAGTTGGACTGTTCCGTATCACCTGTCCTTCGTGGAGAAGTTTTATGAAGCAAAATACCTTTGACCACAAGTCCATCAGGAAGTGGTCAGCACGTAGTGTCCTTGAGACCCTTTGGGAAAAGGAGAGGACGGATCCTATCGAGCGGTTCCCTGAGCAGACTGTCAAAGCCATTTGGCAGAATGCTTCATCGCCAGAACTTTCCAACAAGCACCAAGACATGGCTTGGCTGGTGGTGAGAAGGGCTCTGCCTGTGAGATCCTTTATGCACGCCCCAGACTCTCAGCCGCACCATACGCTGCCCTCGAAGCGGCTGCGGGGGGGATGACACACACCTCCTTCTGGAATGTGCCTATGCAGAAGAAGTCTGGAGAGGAATGCAGTGGTGTTTGTTGAGGTTCGTCCCGAGCAGCGCTGTGACGCGGGACTCCGTGCTCTACGGTCTGTTCCCTGGGACACACACCGAGATGAACATCAACTGTGCCTGGAGGATCATCAACTCGGTGAAGGACGCTCTCTGAGCGGTCCAAAACCTATTGATCTTCCAGCTGAAGGAGTTGACCCCGACTGAGTGTTGCAGACTGGCACATTCCAAGGTTCAAGACTACATGTTGAGGGACGCGCTGAAGCTTGGGGCAGCTGTCGCCAAGGCGCGGTGGGGAAAGACCACCGTGTAACGTCTGCCTGCCTAAGCAAAGGGGGCCGCAGCAGTAAGGAGGCTCCGCTGACCCCCCAGCTAAACATGTGTATAGTAATCGTACAGACCTGTATAGATGAATGATTACTCTGTCTCTGTATCTGTATGCAAAGAAATGGAATGTTTGCGGATGTATGGCAGGACCAATTGTACAGATCATCCATATATTTATGAATAAAGTATGTTTTTGAAATAAAAAGAAAATTTTAGCATCAATAAGCCTTTTAAGGACTTAGTACAGAAGAAATGGGACACTTGGATGCAAGAAGGGGAAAAAAGTTTCACAAAGGGTGGCAAAATGCATGCTCCATTACTTGCAACTGTATGTGAGTGGATTGTTGAGTCCTGGAAGGAGATGAAAACTGAAACTATTGTGAAAGTCTTCAAAAAATGTGGAATTTCTAATGCTTTAGATGGTACAGAGGATGACTATTTATGGTCAGATGGAAGTGAGGATAAATCACTTGATGATCCCCTTCAGAGTGTGGATGAAGATGATCCATACGGTGATATGCTTGACTCAGACGACTAGAATGCCTTCTTACTTCATGAATTGTGTGTTGGACTAATACCCCCGGTAGATGGCCTGACCACCTGCTGGTGCGCCTGTTAACTTTTGTACATATGTGTAGACCTACATGCACTTACGGTAATGGTAAATGGAATATGGTATGACAGTACCATTCTACCTTAGCAGGCAGAATGGAGACAGTTATTTTGTAGATAAATATTTAATAATGGTCATGATTCTTTTTCCTTTCATTATTTATTATTTTACATAACTATCTGGCTCTTGTTTGCCCACTTTGTGACTCATGCCAAGATGAATTTCATCTCCTCGAAAACAATACCTCGTGTATAAGTCGACCCCCTAATTTCAGCCTAGAAATGGTCTTCAAAACTCCACCTATACACGAGTATATAGGGTAATTACCTGCTGTATCTGCAAACCAACATTTTGTGATTTATGCACAAGGACACCCAGGTTCTTCAGTGCAGCAGCATGCTGCAATTTTTCACCATTTAAATAATATTCCATTTTGCTATGATTCCTACCAAAATGGATGACCTTACATTTACCAAATTTATACTCCATCTGCCAGATGCTTGCCTACTCGTTTATCCCTCTACAAACATTCAGTGTCCTCTGTGCACTTTGCTCTACTATTCATTTTAATGTCATCTGTTAACTTTGACATACTACACTAGGTCCGCAACTCTAAATCATCTATTAAATTGTCAACAATTGCGGTCCCAACACTGATCCCTGAGGCATACCACAAGCCATTGATCGCCAACCAGAAAGAGATATACTTATCCCAACTCTTTGCTTTCTGTTTATTAACCAATCTTCTATCTTTGCTAATGCATTGTCTGCCACACAATGCACCTTTCTCATATCTAGCAGCCTTTGTGTAGCACCTTGTTGAAAATCCAGATACACCAGATCCATTGATTCACCATTGTCTACTGTGCTTGTGATGTCCTCAAAGAATTCCAGTAAGTTAGTTAAACATGACTTGCCTTTCATGAACCCATGCTGTGACTGCCCGATGGGACAATTTCTATCAGATGTCTCACAATTTCTTCCTTGATTCTCGATTCAAGCATTTTCCCCGGCACAGAAGTTAAGCTAACGTCCTATCTGTTTTCCAATCTGCTGGAACCGCATTCCATCAGGGCCAAGAGATTTATCTACCTTTAGCTCCTGTTATCTCGCCCAACAGTTTCTATTTAGTAATAATGATTGTTTCTAGGTCCTCACTTGCCATAGTCTCCTTTTCATCAATTATTGGCATGTTATTTGTGTCGTCTACATTATTAAATTTCCCTTCTCATCCTAATGTTTACCTTAGTCTCCCTTTTTCATTTTATACATTAACATGGTTTAACTTTGCACCACTAATCTGCACTACCACAGTTTTGTATGAGATTATAAAAGCAGGTATTTTACCTTTACCAGCAAAATGCAGCAGTCATCTTCGTTAAAAATTCATGTCATCAAAATCTCATGCACTGTAGTGGCAAAGGTAAAATATAAATGAATAACTTTAGCATAGACAGAAACTTAAAAGTAATAATTTTATACTAGACAGCTTTCATCGTTCAAAGTTTGTACAACTATCCACAGAGATTTAGCTAAAAGATGTACACCAATGCATTGGCCGGGAATCGAACCCGGGCCTCCCGCGTGGCAGGCGAGAATTCTACCACTGAACCACCAATGCAAGTGATATTTTTGTGTTTCCCTTCTGTGTTCATATCAAAACTTTACAGAGCATTAGGTAATTTTCACAAAGGTTATTAATCCAGTATTCCAATTCTTTCAAGTTTATTTAAATGCAAAACATCAAAATAAGCAAACTTTGCTTGTCTCTAAAGCACACTGAAACAATATTTTTGTCTATGAATAGTCCAGTAATTATGTTTGCAGCATTAACTTATGTTAAAAAGAAGCTGAGCTATATACTGCTGTAACCAGAGCTTGCAGGCTTACTCATGATGATGTGGCAAGCTCTCGGCTTCAGCTCACAAACCACAATAAACATAAAACATGAATCCCACTGTGCCACCAAACTGCAGGCTGATTAACAACAGCAAACAGTGAGTCACAAATGGCTGTTTTCTTTCAGACTGAATTGAAAGTGGTTTGATATGGACCTATCAGCCACTTCCCCAAGAATAATGGACTGACATGAAACAGTTCATGTCTGCATGAACAGTGATTTATATTGCTTACTGAACTAACCTATCATATCCCGCTTTATGCAAGGAAATAAATTGTTTGAATGGATTCTTTTTTTTAAACACTCTCAAGATTGAAACTGAGATTCAGCGTAATATGCTTTGAAGCAGGCTGCAAAATTACAAATATGTACATTGGCAGTTTTTAAAATAATCTGGAAGGATCATAAGCACAGAATTCTGTTTTCAGACATTTAATGGAACATCTCTATGTGAATTGAGATAGCTAATAAATAAAATTAGAGAATATTTGCCTAAATAAATTAAACATAAAGTATGTGATTAGATTCCCTACACTATGGAAACAAGCCCTTCAGCCCAACACCAACCCTGCAAAGAATAACTCACCCAGACCCATTCCCCTACATTTAGATTAGCTTTAATTCCCTGACTAATGTACCTAACACTACAGGCAATTTAGTATGGCCAATTCACCTAACCTGTACATCTTTGGACTGTAGGAGGAAACCCACTCAGACATAGTGAGAATGTGCAAACACCACACAGATAGATAGTCACCAAAGGTAGGAATCAAATCTCGATCCCTACAATGTGAGGTAGCACTATTAACCACTGAGCCACCATGCCACCCTAAATTGTACATTAACATGTTAGCTGGGAATTGAACCTAAGTCTCTCATGTGGTAGGCAAGAATTCTACCACTGAACCACAAATGCAAGCTACAACGCAGTCCCTCACTAATTTTGTAGTCAAGTATCCTGCAATGAGATAGTCTCATCCTGGGAGAAACTCCTTCCTGATCACAGTGTCTGCCCTGCCCAGGTAAGTATAACAACTACGCACTAGTGCATGGGCCGGTAATCAAACCCAGGCCTCCCGCATGGTGAGTGAGAATTCTACCACTCAACCACTAATGAACGCTATAAGCATTGGCCCCCACTACCACTACTTTTGCAGTCAAGTATCCTGCATCTGGGAACATCGCAGACATCAGTGCATCCGAAGTGCAATGGAATAGCCTCATCCTGGGAGAAGCTCCTTGTTGATCATGGTGTCTCGCCTGCCGGGTAAGTATAAAAATTGTCCACTCGTGCATTGGCCGGGAATCTGGTGTCAGTATCTGTGACTTATTGGCGATTGCATTCCTTAAACCTGAAAGGAAGAGAAAAATAATTCTTATTAAGGCATTGAAAGAGACACTGAATGAAAATCAAGTGCAAGATAAATTTGAAATGAAATCAGGCAGTGCTGATGGACAAAGATGTCAAGAGTGTGCATGTGGGATGGTGCTCGGTACTGAGTGTCGATTGCAGGATGTGGTTTCTAGGAAAGGTTGTATGTCTCTGAGCTACCTGTAATTCTGGGTGTACCTGAAACATAATGGATGGAATTCCAGTTGAAATCTAAATTGGGTAAGTCAGAACCAAAGCAAGGGAGAGATAGAAATGAGATGACAAGATTCCAGAGAAAGAATATTCCTGTTAGAGTGAAAGGATAGGCTGGTAGTTATAGGGAATGCTGGATGGCTAAAGAAATTGAGGGTTTGGTTAAGAAAAAGAAAGAAGCATGTGTCAAGTATAGGCAGGATAGATCGAGTGAATCCTTAGAAGAGTATAAAGGCAGTAAGAGTATACTTAAGAGGGAAATCAGGAGGGCAAAAAGGGGACATGAGATAGCTTTGGCAAATCGAATTAAGGAGAATCAAAGGGCTATTACAAATACATTAAGGACAAAAGGGTAACTAGGGAGAGAATAGGACCTCTCAAAGATCAGCAAGGTGGCCTTTGTGTGGAACTGCAGAAAATGGAGGAGATACTAAACGAGTATTTAGCATCAGTATTTACTGTGGAAAAGGACACAGAAGATATAGAATGTAGGGAAATAGATGGTGACATCTTTAAACATGTCCTTATTACAGAGGACGAGGTGCTGGATGCCTTGAAATGCATAAAAGTGGATAAATGCTCGGGTCCTGATCAGGTATACCATAGAACTCTGTGGGAAGCTAGGGAAGTGATTGCTGGGCCCCTTGCTGAGATATTTGTATCATCGATAGTCACAGGTGAGGTCCCGGAAGACTGGAAGGTGGCTAACATGATGCCACTGTTTAAGAAAGGTGGTAAAGGCAAGCTAGGGGATTATAGGCCAGTGAGCTTGACGTCGGTGGTGGGCAAGTTGTTGGAGGGAATCCTGAGGGATAGGATGTACAATGTATTTGGAAAGGCAAGGATTGTTTAGAGATAGTCAACATGGCTTTGTGCGTGGGAAATCATGTCTCACAAACTTGATTGAATTTTTTGAAGAAGTAACAAAGAGGATTGATGAGGGCAGAGCGGTAGATGTGATCTATATGGACTTCAGAAAGGTGTTTGACAAGGTTCCCATGGGAGACTGGTGAGCAAGGTTAGATCTCACGGAATACAAGGAGAACTAGCCATTTGGATATAGAACTGGCTCAAAGGTAAAGACAGAGGGTGGTGGTGGAGGGTTGTTTTTCAAACTGGAGGCTTGTGACCAGTGGAGTGCCACAAGGATTGGAGCTGGTTCCACGACTTTTTGTCCTTTATATAAATGATTTTGATGTGTACAGGTATAGTTAGTAAGTTTGCAGATGACACCAAAATTGGAGGTGTAATGGACTGCAAAGAGGGTTACCTCAAATTACAACAGGATCTTGATCAGATGGGCCAATGGGCTGAGAAGTGGCAGATGGAGTTTAATTCAGATAAATGCGAGGTGCTGCATTTTGGGAAAGCAAATCTTAGCAGGACTTATACACTTAATGGTCAGGTCCTAGGGTGTGTTGCTGAACAAAGAGACCTTGGAGTGCAGGTTCATAGCTCCTTGAAGGTGGAGTTGCAGGTAGATAGAATTGCGAAGGTGTTGTATGCTTTCCTTTATTGGTCAGAGTATTGAGTACAGGAGTTGAGAGGTCATGTTGCAGCTGTACAGGACATTGGTTTGGCTACTGTTGGAATATTGCATGCAGTTCTGGTCTCCTTCCTATCGGAAAGATGTTGTGAAACTTGAAAGGGTTCAGAAAAGATTTACAAGGATGCTGCCAGGGTTAAAGAATTTGAGCTATAGAGAGAAGCTGAACAGGCTGGGGCTATTTTCCCTGGAGCGTAGGAGGCTGAGGGGGTGATCTTAAAGAGGTTTACAAAGTCATGAGGGGCATGGATAGAATAAAAGACAAAGTCTTTTCCCTGGGGTGGGGGAGTCCAGAACTAGAGGGCATAGGTTGAGGGTGAGAGGGGAAAGATATAAAAGAAACTTAAGGGGCAACATTTTCACGCAGAGGGTGGTACGTGTATGGAACGAGCTGCCAGAGGAAGTGGTGGAGGCTAGTACAATTACAATTACAAGGCGTTTGGATGTATATATGAATAGGAAGGGTTTGGAGGGATTTGGGCTGGGTGCTGGCAGGTGGGACTAGATTGGGTTGGGATATCTGGTCAGCATGGACTGGTTGGTCCAAAGGATCTGTTTCCATGCTGTTCATCTCTTTGATTCTATGACTCTTAGTTCTTGTATCAAAGTCCAGCACTGACCTCATCTCCTCTGGAGATCTTCTCTCCATAACATTACCTTACAGATTCTAATCCCACATAACCTGTTTCTACCAACTTCCTCCAAATCTACAAACAGGGCTGTCCTGCCTGGCTTTACATCAGTTCCATGATTTCAAGTTTTCTGGTCCCAGTCATCGCCCCTTAACCATGAACATGCAATCTCTCTACTCATTCATACCTCATCCAAATGGAGTGATGGTGGCTCAGTGGTCAGCACTGCTGCCTCACAGTTTTAGGGACCTGGGTTCAATTCCTGCCTGGGGTGACTATCTTGTGGTGTTTGCATATTCTCCCTGCATGGGTTCCCTCTGTGTGTTCCTGTTTCCTTCCCAGTCCAAAGATGTGCAGATCAGGTGAATTGCCTATAGTGTTAGGTGCATTGGTCAGTGGAAAATGTGTCTGGGTGGGTTACTTTCTCGAGGGTCACTGTGGACCTGTTGAGCCAAATGACCTGTTTCCACTCTGTGAGGAATCTAATCTAAGCTTCTTCCTTGAAAGGAGATCTGAATAGTCCATCCACTTCTGCCTGGCTGAGCTCATTTTCACGTTGAACAATTTCTCCTTTTGTCTTACTCTCTCCATTTGTCCCAGATTCCCTGACACTTTGCAAGGTATGTGCAAAATTCTATGTTCCCTTTCACAACCCTTTCTCCACAATCGCCTGAAATTGGAAAAGTTTTGCTTTAAATTCCATCATTCTTTCATCTTCAACTGGTCAACCTCAGATTCTTCATTTCAACTTCCTTGACTTACCTGTTCCCATTTCTGGGATACACTGTTCACCAATACCCAATGCATGCTCAGTTACTACCATAGTCATCTTGGCCATATTTTTTCACACCCTGTTTCCTGCAAGGACACTGTTCCTTTCTCTTAGGTTCTCTATCTCTCTATCTCTGTTGCATCTGTTTCGCTGGTGCACCTTCTTCTTGGATGCTTGTGATATTGTTACTATATTCCTAATTTGAAGATTCCCATAGTTGTGCTTGACCCATTTGCCACACTTCTGCCCTTACCATTTCCCCTCCCACTCGCAGCAATGACAGGATTCCCCTTGTCTTCACTTTCCACCCCATCAGCCTCTGCATTCAAAGGCTCCACCATTCCCCTTACCTCCAGCAGAATGCCACCAGTGAACATATCTTCCTCTCCCATCTCCATCAGTATTCCACAGATAGTGTTCCCTCCATGACACCCTGGTCCACTCCATTCCAGTACTTTTTCATCTTCCCATGCAATCGCAAAAAGCATGACACTTATCCATTTACGTCTTCTTCTTCACTTTCGGAAGCCCCAAACACACCTCCAACGAAGATCTGAAGGAGCAATTTCCTTGTACTTCTTTCAATCTACTTTATTGCATTTACTGCTCACAATAAAGTATTCCCTACCTCACGCAGACTGGGTGACAACGTTCCAGAACACTATCACTTTATCCATAAGATTGAACCTAACTTTCTGGTTGCTTGTCATTTCAATACACTATTTAATATTTTCTGTCCTTGGCCTGCTTCAGTGTTCCAGCAAAGTCTGATGTAAGTTGAAAGAACAGCATCACTTTTTCCATTTAGAACATTTACAGCCTTGGCAACTCAACATTGAGTTCAACAGCTTCAAACCTGAAGTTTGAAATTTTGATTTGCTCCCGTTCCTACTTGCTTTCACACTCCTGCTGCGACTTTTTTTTGTCACCACTGCCACATTTTCAATTCAACTGTTCCAGAATCTTCCATCGGCCTCCGAAATCAGACTGGCGCCATTACACACGCGGCCGCTACATCGCCCGCGGCAATAGCTGCCGCCGATGACGCCGATGACGTCACTTCCGCCCCCACCGACCTCGCAGCCTCTGCGATCACCGCCCAAACAACCTCCTCCACGATCGCTGCCTAGACAACCGCCTCCGCGATCGCCATGAAGACAATCGCCGACAGATTCGCGACCTCCGCGGCTATGGGGAATACCTCTGTCTCTGTGGTCACCGCAGTCACTTCCGCCCCCAGTGACGTCACTAACCTACACGCCCACAACGCCGCATGTGTCTCCGCCCCCACGCCGATCTCCACACCTAACCACGCCCCCCGGCGAGTTCCGTCACCACGCCTAACCCCGCCCCTTCGCCGATCTCCGACTGCATGCCTAACCCCGCCCCCACGCCAATTTCCGTCACCACGTCTAACCCCGCCCCTTCGCCGATCGCCATCACCACGCCCAACCCCGTCCCCACGCCGATTTCCGTCCCTGCCCCCAGCCCTAACCCCGCCCCCACACCCAGCTCCAGCCCCACACCAGGTCCT
>NC_057713.1:88058274-88098087 GCF_004010195.1 Chiloscyllium plagiosum | reverse complement strand
AGGTAGGAGAAAGTGAGGTCTGCAGATGCTGGAGATCAGAGCTGAAAATTTCATTTCCCCTCCTCCCACCTTGTCTCAGTCAAATCCATCGAATTCAGCACCGCCTTCCTAACCTGCAATCTTCTTCCCGACCTCTCCGCCTCCACCCCAGTCTGACCTATCACCCTCACCTTGACCTCTTTCCACCTATCACATTTCCGACGCCCCTCCCCCAAGTCCCTCCTCCCTACCTTTTATCTTAGCCTGCTGGACAAACTTTCCTCATTCCTGAAGAAGGCATTTGCCCAAAACGTCAATTCTCCTGTTCCCTGGATGCTGCCTGACCTGCTGCGCTTTTCCAGCAACACATTTTCAGCTCTGATCTCCAGCATCTGCAGACCTCACTTTCTCCTCATCTTCAATTAAATCCAATCTTCATCTCTACAATGCTTGGTTTATCTTTTACTCACCTTCCCACTTTCTCTGCCCTTCGTTTCCACAGCACAAAACCCATTATTTTTCAGTTCCTTCAGGTTCATTGCTCAGGGATTTGAAGAATCAGAGTCAACCTATCTGTTTAAAGTTTAAACATTTTCCCGAATCAAGATGTAATAGCACACCTCCAGAGCAGGTGGAACATGAACTTAGGTCTCCTGGCTCAAAGGTAGGGACACTACCACTACAGCACAAGCACCCTTTCTCGGATCTAAAGTTAAGCAAAGCTCAGCAGTTAACAATCAGTCATCGTCGGTTTCGTGTATTCATCATGGCAATGGTTCTCCAGTCAGAGTACACTTGCAAGCCAATCAGCCTCATTTTCTCCTAGTATAAGAATGCCATTCCACTTTACCTTGTGTGTGCTCTGATCAGTTGAACCAATTTGGCCATATTACTTTTCTCTGCAATTTTTAAAAATTCACTCATGTACCAGTTGCCTTAGAAACAGCGAGATATTTAACTTCCTCCTCGGCCCCAAAATTAGGTTAGTAGGAATTGCCTGATCAATTCACTTATTCACAGAAGTTTATTGCAAAGTTTTCGAGCTTTGAAAACAGAACTTTGTCAAAATTATTGAAAATCTTAACCACAACCTTGAATTTATTCTGAAGTAATGATTTTTAAGAAATAACTTTAGGTTGAAATTTTTCAAATGAGCATGGAAAAGCTGATTTTTTAAAACAATTAGATTACCTACAGTGTGGAAACCAGCCCAACCAGTCTACACTGACCCTCCAAACAGTAACCCACCCAGACTCATTCCCCTTTGATTAATGCACCTAACACTAAGGGCAATTTACCTGACCTGCACATCATTGTGACTGTGGAGGAATAAGGAGCACCCAGAGGAAACCCACACAGACATGGGAAGAACGTGCAAACTCCACACAGACAGTCACCCGAGGCTAGAATTAAACCTGGGACCCTGGTGCTGTGAGGCAGCAGTGCTAGCCACTGTGCCACCCTGGGACTTTGGCATTACTGGCTGGCCAGCATTTATTGTCCATCCCTGGTTGTCCTTCAGAAGGTAATGGTGAGCTGCTTTCTTGAATCTCTCCAGTCCATGTGCTGTAGGTTGATCCACAATGCTCTTAGGATGGGAATTCCAGGGTTTTGACCCAGTAACAGTGAAATAACAGTGATACATTTCCAAGTCAGGATGATGAGTGACTTAGCGGTAAACCTACAGATAGTGGTATCCTGTTGTATCTGCTGTCCTTGTCATTGTCAGTGGAAGTGGTCATGGGTTTGGAAGATGCTGTCTGAGGATCTTTGGTGAATTTCTGCAATGCATCTTGTAGAAAGTGCACACTGTTGCTACTGAGTGCCTATAGTGGAGGGTGTGGATGTGGTGACATTCACTCAGGCTGATTTGTCCTGGATGGTGTTCTTGTGTGTTTTTGGAACCAGTACCTAGTGCCCTCCAGCAATGACAAAACATAAAGTATCCATTCACACAAACTACAAAGAGCATTGTTTCCACGACAGTGTATCAATAATCTTCTTTCCTCTCCAAATCATCTTTCATTTAAGAACTATCCTCCCACCTCTCCCCATGTCATCTCCATTTCTATCCTGTCCTTTCCCCTCTCCCTGTCACTTTCCACTCAACCTCTCAATTCTCATATCCCTGTCACCTCTCAAAGGTAGAAGACAGAGGGTGTTGGTGGAGGGTTGTTTTTCAGACTGGAGGCCTATGACCAGTGGAGTGCCACAAGGATCGGTGCTGGGTCCTCTACTTCTTGTCATTTACATAAATGATTTGGATGTGAGCACAAGAGGTACAGTTAGTAAGTTTGCAGATGACACCAAACTTGGAGGTGTAGTGGACAGCAAAGAGGGTTACGTCAGGCCAATGGGCTGAGACGTGGCAGATGGAGTTTAATTCAGATAAATGCGAGGTGCTGCATTTTGGGAAAGCAAATCTTAGCAGGACTTATGCACTTAATGGTATAGTCCTCGGGTATGGTCCTTTGTTGCTGAACAAAGAGACCTTGGAGTGCAGGTTCATAGCTCCTTGAAAGTGGAGTCACAGTTGGATAGAATAGTGAAGAAGGCATTTGGTATGCTTTCCTTTATTGGTCAGAGTATTGAGTACAGGAGTTGAGAGGTCATGTTGCAGCTGTACAGGACATTGGTTAGGCCACTGTTGGAATATTGCGTGCAATTCTGGTCTCCTTCCTCGGAAAGATGTTGTGAAACTTGAAAAGGTTCAGAAAAGATTTACAAGGATGTTGCTAGGGTTGGAGGATTTGAGCTATAGGGAGACGCTGAACAAACTGGGGCTGTTTTTCCTGGAACGTCGGAGGCTGAGGGGCAACCTTATAGAGGTTAACAAAATTATGAGGGGCATGGATAGGGTAAATAGGCAAAGTCTTTACCCTGGGGTGGGGGAGTCCAGAACTAGAGGACATAGGTTTAGGGTGAGAGGGGAAAGAGATAAAAGAGACCTAAGGGGCAACCTTTACACACAGAGAGTGGAACGTGTATGGAATGAGCTGCCAGAGGATGTGGTAGAGGCTGGTACAATTGTAACATTTAAGAGGCATTTAGATGGGTATATGGATAGGAAACGTTTGGAGGGATATGGGCCGGGTACTGGCAGGTGGGAATAGATTGGGTTGGGATATCTGGTCGGCATGGACGGGTTGGACCGAAGGGTCTGTTTCCATGCTGTACATCTCTATGACTCTATGACTCTCTGTCCACTATTTAACTTTGCAGAAGTTTTGAGTTTTCTCATCTTCTGAAACTTCATTGGACATTCTAGATTACTTGAATTCCTTAATGACCCTTTGTGATTGAAGTTTTTAAAGTTTTGGTCTCCTTGCTTAAGGAATATGCTTGTGTTGGAGATAGTACACTCAGTTGATTCCCAGGAGTGAAAAGGTTACCTTATGAGAAATGGTTGTGCAGTTTGGTCTTTACAATTGGAGCATAAAAGAATGAGAAATGATCTTATGAAACGTGAAAGATTCTGAAGGGTATTGACAGGATAAATGCGAGAAATTATAGCTAAAAAAAGGGGAGGACTGTTAATGTAAGAGTTTTCTCAGTTAAGGTGGAGGTGAGGAGGAATTTGTTAATTCATCTTCTGTAATCTAGGGAACACTGGAGGCTGAAATTCAATATATATTCAAGGCTGAGTTGAACAGATTTTTGATTAACAAGATAGTTGAGGGTGATAGGCAGGAAAAGGGGAGGGATGAGAAAGGGGATGTTAATAGGCAGGGACTTGTAATTGTGGATTCCAAGCCATTTTCTTACCTGCCATTGCCATATTTTGCTTTCTTATTCATATGTGACTCTAAAACTACTGCCTTATCCAAGGTAGATCTATGTAAATGGCATTATGGGCACAAGCATACTATTTCCACCTCATTTACTTCACACCAGGAGAAAACCTGTACCAGGAAGATAAGTCCTTAAGGTAGAAGAGAGTTTAATGGTGACAGGGTGAGAAAGAGGTGACAGGGCATGTGAGAATTGACAGGGTGAATGGAAAGTGACAGGGAGAGGGGATGAGGACAGGGCAGGGAGAGGAGAAAAGACAGGATAGGGATGGAGATGACATGGGGAGAGGAGGGAGGATAGTTCTTGAATCAAAGGAGATTTGGAGAGGAAAGTGGATTATTGATACACCGTCCTGGAAACATTAGTCTTTGTACCTCGTGTGAATGTTTACTTCATGTTTTATCATTGATGGAGGGCCCCAGGTACTTGTTTTTGTTAATTCCTAACATTTTATATTTTGTAGAAAACAGTCAGTCTATTTTTACTCTTCTTTTTAGTTATGATATCCACGCCATTTGACCCTTAATACATTTCTCATGCTGATTCAAGCAGAACCGTGGAGTATATCTTTGGAATAATTTACATCTCTCACCATATGAGGGTTTCTGAGGTTTGCTGATGTGCTGCCCGAAATTGGACTGCTCCCAAAAATGGATCACCATTAATCCATGCCTGTTTGTTATGATCTAAGGAGCAGACAAACTTTGTGTTATTTCCTCAATGACATTCTTGGAGAGTTCTGCAAAGTTTCTCCTTTCTCCTTGACAGTGAAAGTATGTTCCCTGACACACCTGGCAATAGACCTTCTCTGTCTATATACACATAAGTCTGTTTGTGTACATTGTCAAGTCATTTGCAGTAGAACATGTGTGACTTGCCCTCTGGAAAGTAAGAACTCACACTACCCATTCCTCTCCTCTCGCTGCAGCCCATTCAAGAAGGAGAAAGTGAGGACTGCAGATGCTGGAGACCAGTTTCGAGAGTGTGGTGGTGGAAAAGCACACCAGGTCAGGCAGCATCTGAGGAGCAGGAGAATTGATGTTTTAGTCATGAGCTTTTCATCAGGAATTCTCTCAAAATGTCGATTTTCTGGCTCCTCAGATGCTACTTGACCTGCTGTGCTTTTCCAGCACCACACTTTTGATGACTGCAACCCATCCAAGCCTGGCGACTCATCAAGTGCAGATCTTGTCTTTGTAATACCTACTAAAGTCAGTGTAATGCAAAGTCATTGAGCTGGTAGCTACGAGTGTCGAACCTTCAGCCTCCACACCACATACTGGTCAGCAGGTAGTTGCAGAGTGACTGAAAGTATATAAGCCATATGTGCAGTTTTAAGCTTATGGAATAAAGGCTAAATACATCTTTACACAAAGAATGGCCAACAAGCATGTGCTTCAGGAAGTATGGGATAATGATGCCAGATTACATGGCACGAGTGTCTGAGTGTGTAGCATTTCAGAAGAGGTCTTTCTTCACCATCCCCAGCATATAGTTTTGTTTCGTAAATCCTGTTAATGCCCACTGTCCTGAATACAGACCTGATGTTTTACAAAGACATTTTAATATTCCTTTGAGGGCTTTCATTTTGAAGGATTGTGAAAAATTAATTAATTTCAAGTTTTATGCAAAAACCTGGAGTTTATTTGTTTAAAAGAGGCTGATGAAAGGTTAACATAGAGACTTTTAAAAACAAGACTTCTGAGAAATCACATGGCTAGTGGTAGTGACTTGCTTTGCTGTGGACCCAGCTGCACTGTTTGAACGATGAGTTGAAGATGTTCTTGTTTTATCTGGTTCAACTGGTGGACAAGAAACCTGTGAGGAAGGTTCAGTGCACCCGTTCCTGAAAAGAACCCCCTTTTGGATTCAAGATGAAATCTCTTTATTATTCTTAAAACAGTAGTTGCGGGAACTTCTCAATCTTACATTTCCTGAGCAAGTTGTGTCTGCAGAGACTCCAATACAACCATACATGACTATAATTAGCACAAAATATCAGAGCCATCGACTTTAGAACATCCTACGTTTTATACTCTTGTCTTCAAGAATAAAGCTTGAATAAAAATGTTTGTTTTTCAGGAAACAAATTTCTGCAGATATTTGCTTTTTCTTGTTCTTTTCTTGAAGTGTATTGGTATAGCTATGTGCATTTTGGGAATATTTAGAAGAAAAGGCATTCATACTTCAACATTACTCACCTTGGGAGTTAACAACTTATTGCATCTTTATTGAAAACTTTTTTTCAAAAAAATTACGATTACAATTGCAATGTTTATCAAGAAGCCTGGTTTGAAGATCTATTTATTTAAAACGTAATTTAGAAAAAGTAATCAATTGGCCATCTTGGTAATTGTATTTTTATTTTATGTCGTGACTTGTAGAGTAGTGGAACTACAACAACAGTGCACTCCTCCAGCCTTGGTCAGAACAGACCTGACCACTCCTTGCTCTTGTGCTTCATGTCCATTAATAAAGACGAGGACACTGCATGCATTATTAACTGCTCTCTCCACCTTCTGCTCTTGCCACATCCAGTAATCTGGGTGCAAATATATGCCAAGATCCTTCTGCTTCTCACCCCATTTAGAATTGTACCCCTATTTTATATTGTCTTTCAATGTTCTTCCAACTATGTATCACCTCATGCTACTCTGCACTGAATCTCATCTGTCGCATATCCACCAATGACACCAACCTGGCAATGTCCTTTTTGATTTCAACACTGCCCTGTTCACAATTTACAGCTCTTCCATGTTTCATCTCATCTGCAAACTTTGAAATTGTCTCCTGCACACCCAGATCCAGATCATTAATATAGATCAGGAAAAGCAAGGGGCCCACTACACTAAAAGCAACTCCACTAGAAACCTTCCTTCAGCCCAAAAAAATGTCCATTGACCATTACTCTCTATTTCCTATCACTCAATGGATACTGTTGCTTTTATACCATGACCTATAACTTTTCTCATGACTCTGTCATGTGGCACTGTATCATATGCCTTCTGGACATCTGTATATATCATCTCAACAGCCTTACGACACGATTCGATATTTTCAATAACCTTGATTACCTGAGTGTGGTCATTTGTCACCATGCCCAGGTTCTTGAGGCTAGACTGCTGTCATGGACCACCACAGTTATCCATTCTCACTGCCTTCTCAGTACTTGTCTGGTGGGCCTTCTGGGCCGAGAGGGAAGAGAACTTCTCTCATCCTGTTCACTTCCTATACAAAACTCTCCAGCCTGTCTTCCGAGAACCTGGACATTGTCTGCTTGGTTCTTCCATTTGTGTAACTTTGTCTCGGTTTTCAACTCTTTTAAAGGAGTTCCAACCGCACTTCCAGGTGCATCTTCCCTTTAAGATGTGCATATTGGCTTTAAATGATACAGAAGAACTTTAAGTATGTCTGGGAAACTGTGTCACTTGCTCAAGTGTGCAGCTACTCATCAGCATACTCAGTATTGGATTGCTTAGCATAATCATTATATTTAGCATTAAGTTTGCATACTACTTGCATTATATTGAACAGCATGGGATAATCCCATACAATGCAACCGATTTTTGTGTGTATTCCATTTTGACATCTATGTCAGAATATTTGAAAGTTGATCAAATTAACTCATTTTAAAATACACAGTAATTGGCACAAATATAAAAATAAATGAAAGATATATACAGATGTATACACACAGGTATATAAATATATATGTATGCAATACATTTATATTTGTTGTTGTACTTTCTTGCCCAGTTTTCTCCTATTTGTTTACAAAAAATAAAACTTTATTTGTGTACAGTGCAAACTCTGAAAAGATGCCATACAATTCTGTACAGTCATCAGCAGTGTTGAAGCATTTTGAGGAACATTGCTTTACTCTTGGTATTATTGTGTTGGATATTGCACTTTATAAAATGCTATATTAAGATTCACAGTTGTTATCTGCAATGACCACATTCAATTATTAGAAATATCACATGAGATTTCAGAGAAGAGTTGCACTAACAGTGAGTTATGTCTTATTTAGTGGGCGACAGATATATATCATATGCATCTGAAAAAGGAACTGATGTCACATTCCTTCTGATTTACATGTAGTGTGATAAATTACACTTTTTTACAAAATTAAGTATCAGAAAACCAAAGCTGCTTCTGCCCTCGTGCATTATCTGGAATTGTGCAGGAAACAATGTCTGCCTTGTTAAATATTTTTAAACAGTATATTGATAGTACAGAACTTGAATATTGCTAGAGACATGCTGCCAAAGCTTTTCAGTATATAATCAGAACCAGTGCAAGAATGCCAATTTCAAACAATCACAGTAATTTATACTGAAAGAACAGTGGATGCTTTAAATCAGAGACAAAAATAGAAATTACTGGAAAAGTTTAACAGGTCTGACAGCATCTGTGTAGAGAAAACAGAGTGAATATTTTGGGCTCTGAAGAAAGGTCACTGGGCTCTGATTTCTCTCCACAGATGCTACAGGAGAAAAAGGTGTCAGTTGGTTTAGCAAGTGAACTCTGGAGAAAACAATGGAGAATAAATACTCCCAAAGCTCTCAGGTAATACAAAAATTGTTCAAGACTTGAAGAAATTCCTTTTGTTTGCAGAGAATGTGCAAAGCATGTTCCTTTCTGAGGTGCTTCACTAACAGTGCAATGTTTTAATAACCACAATAAATGTTCAATGTCAGGCATACAGCTTAAAAGATTCTATATATTTTCCATCACCTCAGTATATAATGACTGAAAGGGTTTAAATAGCAAACTTTCCCTTTGTCTCTTTAAGATAGCTGCACAAAATTTTAGAGTGTCCCTCAGTATCCAGCTCTGGATCTTGATTTGTACTCATCTGCAACACTTGGCCATATGTCTTTCACTGAAAGACAAGCAAGTTTCTGACAGACCAAAGTGCATCTCTCACTCGGTTGATTGTCCTCTAGCCACAGTTGATGTTTAACTGGGTGTGTGTACCTGGGAATAGCCTTTAAAGCACAGAGTTCTGTATCACAGAACCTTTACAAAAACCACAGAATCTCTTTCCAGGCCTTCTTTGCAAAGGCACATTACCCTCACTTCCTCACTGAAATATATATTTCAGAGTATAAACATCTGAATACTCTGATGTTTATTCAGAGTATAATAAACACCTGTTCCATTTCAACCCCTCATGTCTCTGTGTTGACATTAAGAAACAATGCTCCTCCATTATAAGGTTAGGTATGGCACTACCAGGTGTTAACTGCAATGGCATGTTAGAGTCTATAACCAAATCTATAACCAAAGTCAACTGTATATTTAACAGGATTAAACATGGATATCTCAAGGAGAATGATACTCTACTAACTTGAGAGGTTGAGACCTCTGAGGGTGCCCAAAACAAATGAGCTGGTGCCAATGGAGGCCTATGTTCCAGAACTGGGTATAGTGTCACCAAAGGGCCGTGATGCCTTTGGTGGAGGACTTAAAAACGGCTAGAGGTACCTGGTTGGAACACATTCTCGCAATGGTATGCATAGAGATGCCTCAGAGATAGCTGCTTTCAGAGGAATCTTGCATCTTTGTTCTAGGAGGCCTCAATACATATTGGTCATGGCTGCCATTGTCTGACTTAGGATGGCATGGAATAGTTAACAAGGGGCATTAACCAGTCTCCTTACTCTACTTAATCAAGGAAACAGCCAGAGCACCTCTTACCTCTTGATAATTTCTGTTCAAAAGGGAACTCACAGGGTCAGCAAGGTGAGGGAAAAGTAGAGTTCTTCTTCCATGAAACTATCAAGTTGGAAGCCATCAAGCAGTAATGTTGAAGAGCTAAAGCTATATTTGACCAAATCACTTCTGAAAGTGTGGTGTTTTGACTTGACAGGTTATTTACAACTTGTTAAATATAAGTTCACCCTGTCTTGATTTCATCCATATTGGCCTGCACGTTTCTGCCCAGAGCAACCAATGTAGGGTGCTTTCTCCTCACCGCATACTATTCATGAGGCAAAGGGGCTGATCACAGACACCCAGCCGGGAGGAAGTAAGAATCCTACAACAACGTATTCTGGCAGGGAGACTGGCTCTTTCAACGTGCGTGAGCAATTAAATAGAAGCAGTTTATGTAACCAGGGGGCTCAGGCTTTCACAAAGGTCATTGCTGATTTCTGTAATCTCCTGGAAAAAGATCTCCTACCCAGTGCAGTAGATTTGGGTAAACATTGTCAGTAGTTGTCATGGTGTCTGTCACTGGAGGACTAGCCCCTGTGCTCTGCCTCACCCTGTAATTTTGCACTGTGCTTTCCTGTAAGGAGAAAAAGCAGAGAGTTGTAAGTGATCCCCTGGAGAACAATGGTGAGGATTCAGAGACAACAATTCTGCTGCTCATTGCCTGCATGATGTGATGGAATATCCTTTTACACTTAGTGTTATGACAAGGAGACAGACAACTAAACTAAATCAATCTTTCTACCTCTGTATTCACAACACAGTAAAATTAAGAGACCCCAAATGTTAAACCCAATGATGCTGAAACAGACTTTTGAATAACCAATCCCAGATTCTGTGAATAATTAATTCCAGACGCCAGTTTATATAATTTATTACAACACAATAACCTTATCAGAGCAAAATTAAACAATAAAGTAATAATTAATCAATATTTTTAAAACTAAAGCCATTTGATTTCACTCCCATTCATGCAAAAGATAGACAAACACAGTTAACAGATAAGTAAAGGAAAATAACGAAACTGGCCAGATTACTGAAGTAGTTTTCACTATGTGTTGTTCTGTAGCATAGATGATGTATTTTGGTTGAGTTTCTGAAAATGCTCATCATGGTCACTTTTACAATTCACTCAGATAATTCATACTGTAGCATCATACAGTGTGAATTCATACTATTCACACTGTAGCATAAACAGTCAGACATTTTTTTCAGAAAACACAGCCCAAAACTCAGTTAAAATACTGGCCACTCCCTGATAGATTGACTGTCTCCTCCACCAGCTCCCAGTTACAATTCAACATCTGCTATCTACTTCAGCATAAGGTCTTTTCCAGACTTCCCAAGTACTGACTTCATTAACAACCGACTTCTGCTGTCTGTTTAAACAATACGCTTCCCTGATGATGAGGCATGTGCAGAACCTTTGATCTGCAATTCTGCAATTAACTTCAAGACCTGGCCTCATGAATAAACAAGTGCTTATTTGGTCTTTTGTTTTGACATAAGCTGTTAATCATAGTCCAAAAGTCATCTTTAAGTCACAGTTCCCAGTTCACAGCTCCAAACCAAAATTGATAAAATTATAAGATAAAAATAATGAAAAGTCAGTGAAGGCTGTAACATTAACTAACAACATATTTCAGTCTCTCAAAAACAACAGCAGGTCCTCCACCTAACTTTGAGAACCAGTGGATCAACCTTCCCAGGTCACCTGTCATTCTAGTGGTTGGGATAACCTCAGGAGTCTGTGTACACTTCAGCCATTCTAATCTCTGCCAAATTTGAATGTTGTCCAGAAGCTGAAGATATTGCAGATGTTAGCAAGAACTTTTCATGAAGATGTGAGCTTCATGGGAAATCTTTATTTGATATTACTT
This sequence comes from Chiloscyllium plagiosum, assembly GCF_004010195.1. Taxonomy (NCBI): domain Eukaryota; kingdom Metazoa; phylum Chordata; class Chondrichthyes; order Orectolobiformes; family Hemiscylliidae; genus Chiloscyllium; species Chiloscyllium plagiosum. The sequence goes on along the minus strand of NC_057713.1, from coordinate 88,086,718 downwards.
ACAACATGAAACCTAGAGATTGGATACTAATGCAGTGATTGAGTCAAAGAGCCACAGTCAAATCTGCTATTGGATCAAATATGACTTAAACACAAATCTCAAAGTTGACACTCCAGTAGAATACTGGGGAAGGACCTAAAAGTCAGCTGAGATATTAACCTATGTTGCCTAATGTAAAAGATTCCTGACACCATTCAAAGAAGACCAAGGGAGTACTACCCATTATTATGGTGAATTTTTATCCCTGAACATCTACCAGAATTTTGGTAAATGACTTTGAAAAACAATGGCTGACCTGGAGAACATCTGTAGAATCAACTACATTAGCTAATGTTATAAATGGAAATTTTTCTGGTGCAGGGTACTATGTCTCTGGTTTCCAGAGTTATTTGGAAGCCATAATGCATTGCTGGAAATCTCAAAATAACCATGTGATAACTAGATTTGTGTGAGAATTATCCACACTATTCATTGTTTAGGGAACCGGAAATGGAAAATGAATAGGATTCCTGCGACTGATAGTTTGCAGTGCTCTCTGCTGGAACAGCACAGGTGTAGCAGGAGAGACAGAATGGAGATTTTGGCAATGCATTGCCTTAAGTTCTCAAAGGTCATATGTGAATGATGGCAAACCAAAGATGTGGCAAAACAGTTGCTGTATTTGGAATCTTATTACAACAAGGAAATTCATGACTTCAAGGAAGGGGAGAGAAAAATTAAAGTTAACTGTACAAAGTTAACCTTCTGCATCCAGTTTTTTTCATGAGAAGACCCTGATACTTTGTAAGGTGGTGGAGGGCATGTTAACAAAAGAAGAGTAATTTACAGTATTACTGTTCACACAGCCAGAGGAAATGGCTCATTTGTTTCCAGTACAACTAAATAAAAACAATGATAAATTGGGAGAGACACATCTCTTGACTTATCATCACAATATTCATGAAAGATATCTCCTGGGAAGAGATAAGTAAAAATGATTGAAGAGCTGCAACCATCAGCAAATAAACAATGGAGGACCTCTTAAAGATGCTGCCAATTAACATAACTGAATCTACTCTACAATAAAGTCCCAGGTGCAGATCCTGACAAATGTTGTGGTGATGAATCTTAAGGGCATGTACAGCATGAGAGTAAGTGGGTAAAACTTAAAGGTCCTGATTGCTATCACTATCTACTTAACTGTGTTGGAAGTACATGTAAACTGATGGTGGGTGCAGAAAGAAGTGAGTTCTGTTCTTACACTCTCCTGTGGTCATCTTGTCTATCTAAGTGCTGGCTGTTATGCAATGTGGCTGTTATGCACAGAATACCAGCAAGGGGTTAATCACCTGATGTTTTACCGATGTTTCACCAACTGGCACAGTAACCACAGGAAAGAAATAAAATGCTACTTAAAACATTTCTCCCAAACTTTCCACAAAATCAGTAAAGACTGGAGAATGAAATGTCCCATTCACCATGGAAACTCTTCTTCCTAATATCTAAAGTGAAATGATGGGAAAGAGTTAAAACTGGTGGAAAAGGAAAATAAAGATAGTTAGTTCTCCATACAGAGCCAAGTAACAGCTTGTCACAAGTATAACTATACCTGTTAAACTGCATGAGGAACACATCCAGGTATGACGTAAATAGAAAGTTTGTGTTTTCAGCTTAGTCAAGAGCAATTGCTTGGCATCACAGAACTATTTTTTCTCGAAAACAAAAAATTAATTACAATGCAGGTTGGTTTCATTGCTGCTATCCAGGTTATGCCAATGCCCAGGTCACGCCAATGTCCAAGTCGCGTTCAGTCATGTGACAGTGAATCAGTAAAATTTATAATTTGTCCTGAAATTTCAATTGGCTTTTCTCAATCTTCCTGCTGCAATTCTACCAGGAGACGGTGGATACAGCTGTAATCAAACCACCAGCCTCCTGCTACGGAGGATTCATCACCTAGACTAGTGAGGAGCTCTGCACTACAGCCCTGTCATGAAAGTCACCAAATTTGTAGTCATCTGAAGCAATGTCTATAATCTTTTCCTGAATAAGATTCACTTATAGGAACCAACTTCAGAGGAAGAAGTGAGACAATGAGGATGCGAAAGAGGAAAATGTAGCTAATTGTAAGAAGGTGTCAAAACTATATCTTCTCAGATCTTTTATTACATTCCCTGAAAAGATTTTGTGCCCATACTTCCAAATGTGGTTGCTGTTTGGTAAGGCTGGCATTTATTGTTGCCACTGAGAGATTATCTGGGCATTTTTCTGAAACAGTTGCAATGTGTGTGGTGTAGGTGTTCCCACAGCGTTCAGAAGCAGAGTTCCAAAGCTTTGACTGAGTGACAAAGAATCCAACAGTGATGTGCATCCTTTTTGAGATGAAAGATTTAGATCAGGATGTACAGTATCATCTGGTGTTACACAACATAAACCATGCCAGTGAGCAGATTTCACCATCAGTGAAGGATTTAAAGTTCCTGCTGTTTGTAGATTTCCTCCTGTTAAAGATTCATCCTATATCATGTCGAGCACTTCCCTATTTATATTAAGTGTCAATGTACCACCTTATCGAAAGCTCTTGCAAATTGATACATCACTTCATTTCCTTCACCTATATATTCTGACCCTGAATTTCTTTAAAATCAGTGGCCTGGGAAAACGCATAGAGAAGTCTCAGAAAAACATCCCTCCAGAAAGTCCTTTGGGAGGGATGTTCCCCGAGGTTTGATTGGGGTTAGAGTCCCCTAGGATTGATTGGGGTTAGAGTCCCCTGGGTTTGATTGGGGTTAGAGTCCCCTGGGTTTGATTGGGGTTAGAGTCCCCTAAGTTTGATTGGGGTTTAAGTTAGAATTGCCTTAGTGACTGGGAGTGTGATACCCGTCAAATTAAGGGACTAGCAGGTTGACCACTATGGGAGGTAAAGGAAGCAAAAATGAGGCATCTAGGATAAAGGGTAAAGAAGTTCCAGAAGACATCCCTCCAGAAAGTCCCCTTGGGACGGATGTTGAAAAATTGGAAAAATAATTTTAGTACAAGGGAAAGGATAAGAAAACTATGATAAAATATTGTTGTTTTGTTTGGACCAAAGAGAGTATTCGTCCACCATTGGTCTTTTGGCCGAAATACTGGTCAGACGAGGATTGGGTCTGTCAATTGTTGAAGTCATATGTTAATGAGAAACACTCTTTCTGTAAAGAGGAGTCCGACTATGCCTCCTGCTGGCAGGGCAGTCGAGATGCGCGTTTATATAGTATGAAAACTATGACAGGAAAGGAGGAAAAGTCGCCCTAGGCACACCCTCCCCCTTGGGACATTCTTGACCATTTGTCCCCACTGTATGACCCCCCCCCCCCAAAATGAACCTGACGATCTACAAGCCGATGGCGCTGGGTTAGGGGTGGCGGCTGGTGGCGAACAAGTGAGGGGGGGTGGAGAATGAGGAACGGGTGAAGGTTGTGAGGTCAAAAGTCCCGAAAGGAAGACTGACGAAGGAAGTAAAGCAATTAAGAAAAGATATTGAGGAATATCCGTTCCCGAAATTCAAGGAACGACACCCAGAGACAAATGTATACCCTCTCAGGGAAGTTCCCATAGGGCAGGGAATAATTGGCTTCGTAAATGCCCTTTTAACAAGCAGCGAAGTCAGGACCTTTAAGAAGGAGATGAAACTTCTTATTGAAGATCCTGTGGGTCTATCTGAGCAAGTAGATCAATTCCTAGATCCCAACCTATACACTTTGGACGGAGTATTCTCTTCACTGGGGAAGAGAGAGGAATGATCAGAAGAGCAGCTATGAGGTTGTGGGAACGAGAACACCCCCCTGGGAGGGAGTTATGTCGGCTGAACAGAAGTTTCCCAATACAGACCCAGGCTGGGGGAACAACGAGGCAGATGACCAAACCCAGATGAATGACCTCAAGGACTTAATAATAAAAGGAATCAGAGAGGCAGTCCCTAAATCCCAGAATTTAACAAAGGCGTTTGAGGTTCGAAAAGAGAAAGATGAGACTGCCTCAGCATTTTTACAGAGGCTACGGGACTCAATGAGAAAGTATTCAGATATGAATCCTGAGGATTCAGTAGCTCAGGGCCTCCTTAAAGTACATTTTGTAATGAAGGCATGGCCGGATATCCAAAAGGAAATACAAAAAATTGAGGGATGGAGTGAGAAATCATTGGATGAATTATTGAGAGAGGCACAGAAAGTGTTAGTAAAGAGAGAGGATGAGAAGCAAAAACAGAAGGCGAAAATGATGATAGCCACAGTTGATGAGGTAGTCAAGAAAAGAGTGGAACCGGTAGTAAGCAACCAGAGTGATGGCTGGCAGTATGTTGAAAATAGAGGTAGGAGAAGAGAACGAGGAGGACCTGTTAGGGGGTCCAATCGACAGGGACAAAGGTCAACGTGGAAATCCCCACAGGCAGGATGTTACTACTGTGGAAAGACAGTGGGAGTGTCCGGATCTGAAAAGGGAAGAGAGGGCGATACCACTTACGAACTTTGATGAAGAATAGGGGCATCAGAGGTTCCTGCCCTTGGGCACCCACCGGAAACCTTGATAAATCTAAAGGTGGGACCTCATGAAGAGGATACAGTTTTCTTAGAAGATACGGGGGCAGCACGATCATCTTTAAATTTTATACCCAAAGGAGTACAATTAACAAAACAACAGATAACAATGTCCGGGGTGAAGGGAGAAGGATTTACAGTCCCCGTATTTGAACCTATGATGATCGAAAGTAATGAAGGAAAAATTGAGGGACAATTGTTATACATTCCTGACATAGGAAGTAGTTTGTTAGGAAGAGACTTAATTATACTATTAGGACTAGGGATTGGGGTGAGCGACCGATAACTAGCAGTAAAAATGGCCCTTTTGACCGAGGAACAGGAAAAACAAATAGACCCCACAGTATGGGCGCGGGAAAGCAATCGAGGGGGATTGCAGATTCCCCCTTTACAGATCAGCTTGAAACAGGTGGGGGAGACAGTATGTGAGAGACAATACCCGATTTCGACAGAAGGAAGAAGGGAGTTACAACCCGTGATTGAGGGATTAATTAGGGACGGCCTGCTGGAACCCTGCATGTCCCCCTATAATACCCCCATTTTGCCAGTAAAAAGAAACAGATTGTACCTATCGTCTGGTACAAGATGTAAGGGCGCTTAACAGGATAGTACAGACTCGACACCCGGTACTCCCTAATCCTTATACCCTCTTGATTAAAATCCCACACGACCACAAGTGGTTTAGTGTGGTGGACCTAAAGGACACCTTTTGGGCATGCCCCCTGGCAGAGGAAAGCAGAAACATGTTCGTCTTCGAGTGGGAAGACCCAAGAACGGGGCAGAAACAGCAATATAGATGGACAGTGCTTCCTCAGAGATTCACTGAGTCCCCAGACTTGTTTGGCCAGGTTTTAGAACAAATTTTGGAAAAGTTTATAAGTCCCCAAGGGACAAATTTGCTGCAATATGTAGATGACCTACTGGTCACGGGAGAAGATGAGAAAGGAACAACGGAAGCAACTAACCAATTGCTAAATTTTCTGGGACAACAGGGAATGAGGGTCTCAAGGAATAAATTACAATATGTAGAAAGGGAAATAAAATATTTAGGACACCTGGTCAGTGAAAGGTAAAGGAAAATAAGTTCTAAAAGGATTGAAGGGATAATGGGAATGCCACTCCCTCGGGCTAACGGGATACTATAAATTATGGATCAAGTTGTACGCCCAACAAACAAAGAAGTTATACCTTAAATTGCTGGAAGAAGAACCACAGCTGTTAAAATGGACAGAGGAAGAAAAAGAATTACTGGAAGGATTAAAGAAAAGTTTGATCCATGCCCCTCTCCTTGCATTGCCTTCCCTAAATAAACCCTTGCACTTGCTTGCCACCGTTGATAAGGGAGCAGCCCTAGGGGTCCTGACCCAGCAATGGGGAGGGATGAAACAGCCGGTAGCATTCTTGTCTAAATTATTAGATCCAGTTTCTAGAGTGTGGCCCGAGTGTGTGCAGGCAGTAGCAGCAAATGCACTACTGGTGGAAGAAAGTCGAAAACTCACATTCAGCAGGACATTGATAGTAAGCATCCCACATCAGGTATGGGCCATACTGAACCAGAAGGCAGGGCAGTGGCTTACAGACTCTAGAATTTTAAAATACAAAACAATTTTAATAGAGAAGAATGACCTTATGTTGATCACAGACACTTGTCTGAATCCAGCTACTTTTCTCTGGAGGGGGGAGGATGTAGCTCCCTTGAACCCAGAACATGACTGCCTTGACATCATAGAATATCAGACTAAAGTAAGAATGGACCTTAGGGACATCCCTATCCACGCAGCGGCCAGACTGTTTGTGGATGGGTCTCCAGAGTAATTGAAGGCAAAAGACACAACGGATATGCAGTAGTGGATGGAACGGAGGGGAGTGTAGTCGAGGCTAGTAGGCTGCCCAATGACCGGTCGGCACAGATTTGCAAATTCTGTGCGCTAGAACGTGCTCTTAGGGCCCTGGAGGGGAAGGAAGGAACTGTCTACACACAGATTCTAAGTGGCACACACATTTGGGAAAATATGGCAGAAGAGAGGAGAGATAAACAACTGGCCCATGAGGCATTAGTTCATCAAGTATTGGAATCCCTTTTGCTGCCAAAGGAGATAGCCATAGTCCACATTAATGGTCATCAGAGGGGAGATGATACCAAAACAAGAGGAAATAGGTTGGCAGATGAAGCTGCTAAGGAGGCAGCTCTGAACCCACAGGTCACCCCGATATTTACCTTGGTCCCGACAATACAGAAACCTGCGGGGAGACCACTATTTAATGCTAGGGAAAAGAAGGATTTGGAGAAACTAAGGGCTACAAAAATGGTAGAAGGGAAATGGGTGCTACCCGATGGTCGGGAAATGTTATCCAAGATGCTGATGTGAGAGATCATGGCTGTCCTACATCAGGGGAGTCATTGGGGAGTGCAGGCAATGTGTGATTTGGTTCTTAGGAAATATGGATGTAAAGGGATGTACACGATTGCCCAACTGATATGTGACGGCTGTGTAACAAGTAAGAAGGTAAACAAGAAGGTACAAAGGAAACAGGTCCCAGGAGGGAGAGACCCTGGGCTAGAACCATTCCAGAGCATACAGGTGGATTACACTGAATTGCCCCAGGTAGGAAGGCTAAAATACATGTTGGTTATAGTAGACCACTTATCCGTTTGGGTGGAAGACTACCCCCTGGCAAGTGGAATGTCTAAGATAATTCTTGAGCAGGTAGTTCCCTGGTATGGGATAGTGAAGCGTATAGACTCAGACCAGAGAAGCCACTTCACTTCTAAGGTGCTCCAGGGAATAATGCAAAGTTTGGAAATCTCCTGGGATTTTCACACCCCCGGCACCCTCCGTCTTCAGGGAGGGTCGAGCAGATGAACCAAACTCTTAAAAAGACAGTTGTCCAAATTGGTATTAGAGACCAGACTCCCCTGGATCCAATGCTTGCCGATAGCACTCCTACGTGTGCGAATGGCTCCAAGGAAAGATTTGTCCCCTTATGAAATATTGTTTGGGCTGCCATACTTAGGAACGACAGGGGGACCGCCGATCCCCGAGACTAAGGACTTGTTCTTAAGAAAGTATATACTGGGCCTGTCCTCCTCTTGTCTTTTCTCAGGAGACAGGGTTTACTCGCACAGACTCCACCTCTCGATTTTGCTGTTCATCCAGTCCGGCTGGGAGATTGGGTCCTTGTGAAGTCATGGACTGAGGCTAAATTACAACCAGATTGGGAAGGGCCGTACTAGGCTCTTTTGACTACTGAAACATCGATAAGGATGGCGGAGAAAGGTTGGACTCACTACACCAGAGTTCAGGGACCAGTGGAATCTCCGGTTGAGAAAGAAGTCTGGACAGCCGAATCAATGAAAGAACCATTGAAACTTGGGCTAAAAAGACTTTGAGTGACTGATTATACAGTGGCGACGCAAGCATGGGATAATTTCTGTAAGATTGTATATTAAGTCTCTCGGTACTTCAGAACTATTTTTGGAATGAGGTGGCTACTTAGGTATATGATCTTAGCTCTCCTAGTCTTAGGGTTTTGTCGAACCTTGGTGTGGTCCTCTTACTTGGTAGTAACGGTCACCAAGAGTGCTAATCCGCAAGTAATAGATACCGATGCCTGCAGCCTAGTTGATTGTGGAAATGTAGAAAATCAGAGGCAGTAAAGCTACTCAGAGATACATCTTAAGTCCTACGGGGTTGGCCTTGGGGGTGGTACTTGGATTAATCCACTCATCACAGTACACCAGCGCCCCTTCTGGCCAGCTCTTGAGTGTCCTGATAATAAGTGTAACCCAATATATTTAACGATAAAGAAAACCACACGGCAAGAAGCGGTTCTGGGAGGGGACACCTAGCAGGTCCAATTAAATGAAACATTTGGGATAGGGATGAAAGCAAAAGGGAAGGATTTCTCAGGCTGTTGTTTCCGTATACAGGTGGGCAAAGGGAAGTGGTCAGTCGAATTAAATGAAAAGAGCACTCAGATGCCACAGGTATATCCTTTCGCCTCTTCCAACGACCGTAAGGTGGTAAAAATTATAGAGGTGAAGGACTTAAAACACACCATCGAAATTGAAACTGGCTACGGGGATACAAATGCCTGGCTTGAATGGGTAAAGTACACTGTGAAAAGTCTGAACAGGAGTTGAGAGGTCATGTTGCAGCTGTACAGGACATTGGTTAGGCCACTGTTGGAATATTGCATGCAATTCTGGTCTCCTTCCTATCGGAAAGATGTTGTGAAACTTGAAAGGGTTCAGAAAAAATTTACAAGGATGTTGCCAGGGTTGGAGGATCTGAGCTACAGGGAGATGCTGAACAGGCTGGGGTTGTTTTCCCTGGAGCGTCGGAAGCTGAGGGGTGACCTTATAGAGGTTTACAAAATTATGAGGGGCATGGATAGGATAAATAGGCAGTTTTTTCCCTGGGATCGGGGAGTCCAGAACTAGAGGGCATAGGTTTAGGGTGAGAGGGGAAAGATATAAAAGAGACCTAAGGGGCAACCTTTTCACACAGAGGGTGGTACGTGTGTGGAATGAGCTGCCAGAGGATGTGGTGAAGGCTGGTACAATTGCAACATTTAAGAGGCATTTGGATGGGTATATGAATAGCAAGGGTTTGGGGGGATATGGGCCGGGTGCTGGCAGGTGGGACTAGATTGGATTGGGATATCTGGTCAGCATGGACGGGTTGGACCGAAGGGCCTGTTTCCATGCTGTACATCTCTATGAGTCTAAAAACAATTGCTATGCATGTGCCTCCGGTAGGCCAGTAGCCCAGGTAGTTCCCTTTCCGCTCGGGTGGCAGCGAGACAGGAAAGGCATGGAATGTATGATCACCCTGTATCAGGATAAGACTGCATGGAATAATGGGAATTGTACTTCCCTATCACTAATGTTCCCTCCCTTGGAGAAGAAAGATTTAAATAACCCCCCCACGTTTTTGGCCACGGTCGGAAATCACACTTCGTGTGTTAACAGACAAGGTTTAAATCAATTCAGAGACTTGTGGGAGCTGAAATCATGTATCGAAATTGAAAATGTGACCAGAACGGACAAGGGAGGGAACTATTCAGCACTGCAGGTTCCCCGAGTAGATCTGTAGTGGTACTGTGGAGGGAGAATACTGAGACCCACCCTACCTCCAGATTGGGGAGGCATATGTGCAATTGGCAATCCCATTCACCTTGGCATTTGAAAAGGAAAGGCTTGTGACAAAAGGGAGTCAGAGTAAAGGATCATTATTGAATATTTCTTCTGATGATTGGATATATCGAGACTTTATAGGAGTTCCTAGAGGGGTGCTGGATGAGTTCAAGGCTCACAATCAGATTGCAGCAGGCTTTGAGTCAGCTCTCTTCTGGTGGGTAACAGTCAACAAGAATGTGGATTGGATAAACTATATTTTCTATAATCAGCAGAGATTCATTAACTACACTAGGGATGCAGTCAAGGGCATAGCAGAGCAGCTCGATGCAACCAGCAGAATGGCTTGGGAGAACAGAATGGCCTTAGACATGATCCTCGCTGAAAAAGGCGGTGTGTGCGTGATGTTAGGGGGGAGCTGTTGTACCTTTATTCCAAATAACACAGCGCCTGATGGGTCAATCACTCAAGCCCTGCAGGGGTTGGCTACCTTAGCAGAGGAGCTGGCTGAGAATTCAGGAGTAGACACATCGCTCACTGGGTGGCTGGATTCATGGTTTGGGAAATGGAAAGGTATAGTGGTCTCCATACTCACCTCCTTGATAGTGGTTGCTGGAGTACTGATAGCTATAGGATGTTGCATCGTACCTTGTGCGCGGGGACTAACCCAGCGGCTGGTTGAAATGGCACTGACTAAACAAATGCCCCTAACAGGTAGTCAGCGAGAGGAACTCTACCTGTTGAACAATGAGGGGATGAATGATCTTGAAGAAGTTTCCAAGATAGATGAGGTTTCAGGGATGCTGCTGACAAACTTGGAAGAGAGATATGCAGAAGACAACAAAATATTAGCCAAAACGAAAAGGGGGAACTGTGGAAAATGTGTCTAAGTGTTGCTTCTGCAGAAGTCAGGTACTCAGAAGTCATAAAGACTCAGTGTGGCGAAGTGATGAGACCCAGTGTTGCGTCAGCAAAAAATAATAAGACTCAGCTATCAAGGGGGGGGGGGGTTGTACGCTAACAACAGGCCACAGACAGATATGGTAAACCGATTAGATTAGCAGCTGCGCAGAGCAATACAACTGTCACATATGAGGTAAAAGGAGGGGTACAGAGAGGCTCATAGAAAACTGTATAAATGTGCAATAATATTATTCAGAAGTGTGCCTACTTTGTGGTCAGCCAGGCTTGCAAGAACATATGAATAAAAACTGCTTCGGAATTTGACTCGGACTAAAGTTATTTGGCAGTGAGCTTTGTTTCTCACAGGTCAACTTTATATAAATGTACCAACAGCTTTACATCTTTTATTTCATTCATCTCGCAGACAGCTGTGATGTCATGCTTGCACCAGTTACGTTAATGTTCTGACTTCAGAAACACCAGCAGGGTCAGGATTTCTGCCTGTTCACCTATGTGATCGGAGACGGTAATCTGCCCTCACTTTGCACATCCAATGAGCTCAATTTTCAATTCAGAGTCAGGGACGCATTGCCTGGGTAAATTCCAACACCTGATGTAATTATCCTAATTGGACCAGAATGAGTATGGCACTGAATGAAATCAGAAGGTGAGATCTCCCTGCATATCACCAGCAATAGAAATAATTGGTAGGCATGTTGGGGTCTGCCACTGCCTTGCACTGGAGAGGACACAACAATCTCCATTTGCACAGAAATGGCCAATGGAGGCCCATTCACATAATTTGCAGCAAAGTTCCCCTAGTGCAACAATGTCTCAGTTTAAGAAGATCAATCCTTAACTTCTGCCCAATTTGAACTGGAACACTGCACTAGTGTTCACCAGACTGTTCAGGATCGGGGATTTACAAATTATCTTCTCCTTCTCCCAACCCATGGACAAGCTCCTTAAGAAACTTGGTAGGCACTGAATAAAAGCTGAGTCGAGTCCCGTTTCCTCCCATGCCATCTTCCCTTGAAAAATTGTGTCATATTCCAGAGTCAGTGCATACAGTATCACCATATGATTACCTCATTTTCAAATCATGACCACAGCACAATCAATTTCATGATACTGAATGCAGCTCTCAGGTACATATACAAAAGAAAAACACATTCAGCACAGCATTTGGACAAATTATAAACTTTTTAATCAAATGTTGTATACTAATATAGTAACATCCATAGTATTAATGGTCGAATAGTTAAAGATAATGGACAAATATCATCAGGGCGAGTTCATTACTGCTTTTACAGTTGTACATAATATACATTTCAATATGGTTTACAAATTTCAGATGCAAACATTAGACCAAGAAGATGCTATTCAGGGAAAATATGTGTGGTCTGTTTGGCACAAATTAAGTTTCATTTTATCAACCAGTGATGAAAAAAATCCAAAACCAAATCTAAATATATTTGACCCTGCAGAACACAAATTGCACCAAATTTGTTTAGCCAGCTCTCGATGTGCCTGCAGTGCTTTGTAAATTTGAAAACAAGTAACATTTAGCAGTTACAAATCAGTACTGTAAATAATTTACCCCTCAAAAATATATGTACATAAAGTAAGGAAAATGTAGGCACATAGACAATCATTTTACAGAGGAAACTTTGAAACCCACCAAATGATTGATTTTTTTTCTGCCTGTCTATTGGATTACACTTTATATCTGCCTTTTTTAGCTTCTGGCTTCAGCTCAGCAGCTGTAACTCGATTACTATTGATCGAATGTTATTCTTCCTAATGAAACACTGGTTCCACTGGCTTTTACAGTCCTTTTGAAAACCAATCACTGTGATATAAAGGACCATACAGAGTTAACTCTTTGTGAATTAGTGAAACTTGTCCATAACACCAAGTCGAATAGCACCTATAAATCAAATCCTACTTCCAGTGATGCACCATGTTGGTCTTAATATTATCCCACTTTTTAATAAGAATTTATTAGACCACATTGCCCTGAAGGAATGATCAGTGTCTGAGATCTGATTTGATGAAGCTGGAATATTTTGGCAGTAGTGAAATCATCAGGCAAATGCAATTTCTACTTATTACAAACAATATATTGTTTAAATGCAGCCAGGTAAAGATAATTCTCTCTATTCTCTTCACCCCTCTTCCCCTACTTGGGGAGCCATTCAGTTTGGGGACAAAACTTTTTCAAATGTTTTAGATTGATGTTTGACTTTGAACAATTGGAATGATAAATGAAAGCGCATCATTAACAGCAATGTGGCAAGCTGAGTGCCAAAAGCCAGATTCAACGCTGTTTCAAGTGTGGTTGATTTGCAATAAATGACACAAGTCATTTTATGTACACCATAAACATGTGCTTGTTAAGTATCTTGCAGTTACATAGTTGTATCACATAACTGCATGTTGTAATATTAACAAACATTCTGCTACTCAATTGGCCACAGGAGGGGTCTTGACTCTTTAGACAACAGTACCAATCTTTAGACACAACAATGAGGTAATGTCCATCTACTGCAAAGGCTCAGTGTGATATTCTGTTCTTCCTTGTTTTTATGGTTTTCATGTTATTCAGTAAACAAGGTACTTAATTTCAGAATAAATGAGTGGAAAAATAACTGAGCATGCCCGATAGATAATGACAGTACCATTCAACAACGCTCTTGGTTTCATGTACCACGGTTCTCTCTTGAAAGAGAAATAGACTGCGTAGAGTGCCACAGCAAAGAAGTGTCTAATCAGAGTCATTGGTTCAGGAGATAGCCTAACAAAAAATAAGGTAGCAATTAGTCACAGGTAAGAATTGTAAGAGATAGTTGTGCAAATCTCAAGTGTGGGGCAGACGTTGTAGCATTATTTTTAGAGTATTACAACATTGAGTCACATTTCCATTTTAAAATGTTTCCTGCCTGGTAAAACTACCCTTCTTTGTAAATCTATTCCTGGCATCCACATTAATAACTGATTCCATAATTTTATAGAAGTAATGTACATTAGCACTTCTTCTTAACTTCCTTATTTCAACGTAATGAGAACCTTACTATTTGAGCTTCATTAAGTTGCAGTGATTGGACCTCCATCATAAAAGATGCATTTTTAAAATGCAATCTTGATCTCCTCCTATGTTCTATAAAATTATTGAATAGAAACCCAATAGCTGTTCATAGCAGACTGAGAAAGCTATCACCTTTCAGCCTGGACTGGGTCATTTACCTGTGGCATCAGTGGTGTGGGGTGGACAGAAAATGAAGGAGTAAGAACTTTATTAATTTGCAATCGAGTTTTGATTTTTCTTCAAGAGACCAAAGTGAACAGCATCCTACGGGGTAACCATTGTCTCAATATTAGGTAGTGATTTTCAGCAGCTTAGTCAACTGTTTGGTATGAATTTATGAGGGTGGGTGGGAACCTAAATCAGCACCAATACCCAAATATCATGCAGGCAGGAGTGATTGAAAGGTGAAGTGCATGAAGGGACTCTGGCAGGCTTTATCCATCACTACCACAGGAACACTGAAGGGGTAACTGTTGTACCTGCATGTCTACGACCTGTTTAAGATGTATGTTATCAATGGACACCTCTTAATGCAGGATTTTTTAAGATAGATGAGGTAAGTTCCACTACTAATTCCAAAAGCTCTTCTTGATTAAACATATATGAAGCAGAGGTTGAATTTAATCCAGCTTCCCCCCCCATGAAGACAAATTTGGAGACAGAGGTGGGCAATGTGATCAAGTGGGAGGGGTCATCTGGATTTGGGAGGGAGCTGCCCAGCAAACCCTGTCAGGGTTGGCAGTGGCTTCCTCATTCAAATGGACTCTCTGCCCAATTGAAGTATTTGGCATTTGCTCTAGATGTCCCCTCCCAATCCTGGATGCCACTTCCCCATCGGGATTCTGGGTTAGTGGAGGTACTGCCAGATTTCATCTTGAATGATGGACTCTTGCTGAGGACAGTAAATTATCCCCTAAATTAGTGGCCGCACGGTGGCACAGTGGTTAGCATTGCTGCCTCACAGGGCCAAAGACCTGGGTTCAATTCCCACCTAAGGTGACTGTGTGGAGTTTGCACATTCTCCCCGTGCCTGCGTGGGTTTCCTCCCACAGTCCAAAAATGTGCAGGTTGGGTGAACTAGCCATGCTAAATTGCCCGTAGTAGGTGTCGGGGAATGGGTCTGGGTCGGTGTGGGCCAAAGGGCCTGTTTCCACACTGTAAGTAATCTAATAATGGTGGCCTTTCTCCATGCACAATATGGAGAAAAATGCCTCACAAGTTTTTTCATAAAGCATACTCTTTCCAATGTTCAGACTTACACTGATAAGAGACCCACTGGTCCTGTCACACACTGTCCACCCAGTTTGAAATAATGAAAGCAAGCCTTCCGGAGTTGATGCAAGGAATCTGTAATTAAATGCAATATAATGAAATCTTATGTACATTTATATATAGCATTAATGTGCATTTTGTACAGATACTAATTAAATTTCTATTGGAGAAATGTAACTAAACTCAACAGATTATTAACACGACCATATTAAATTTAGATAATGTACAATGTAACTTTAAACAATTATTTATGGAGCACCTTTTACACAATAAAATGTCCTAATGCATTATAAAGCAAAATTTGACCCTAAGCCACATCAGAGAATATTAAAGCTGGAAGCCAATATGTTTGAAAGGAGATTTTAATGGTGGCAAGAGAAGCTGAGAAATGGAGAAGTTTAAGGGTGGAATTATTTAAATCAGGGCTGCCCAACAGCTCAGTATTAGTGGAGTTGTGAATACCTCAGGTGACAGAGATATAAGGGAGGGACAAATCCCTCCAAGCCCATGGAGGGATTTGCAATGAAAGATGGTCATTTTATAGTAGCACAGTACACAACAGTTCAATCAAATCTTATTATGTGATCTTTCCCAAGAGTCTGAGCTTACCATCTGTAGCAGCAAATAGCTCATACAGTGCTTGAGCCAGGACATTCACTACAAATGAGTGGGACTTCTTCCGTGTCCAATGAAATTTCTTCTTGGCCTGCATAAAGTCATAAATGATTGCATTAAACTTATTTCCAGACTGCTCTCACACAGTGTGCACTCATTGCAAACTCAGTGTGTAAGGGATGCATTCAGTCTGCTTCATAATTACAGAACAAATCTTTCAACTTCTGGATTGTTGGACCAGACATCCATTTAACAATCATGTGAACATCCTGACTGGTGAACCCAAGTTGGAATTTCCTAGCACATTTCTATTGGGCAATTCATTCTGCAAACATCTCTGATTCAAAGAATTCAGACTGTGCTGATGTATTTATCCAAGTATCTACCCAGGAGATGTTAGACAGATTAGAACTAATCACTAGGTAACTACAGAACTGACTCCAAATTATCCCCTGACTCTTGCCCAACCCACCATCCACTCTCCCAGCACTCCTGGAATACACACTAAACAAAAACATCAAAGAACAGCAGATGTTGTAAATCAGAAATTGCTTGAAAAACTCAGTGGGTCTTGCTGCATCTGTGGAGAGAAAGCAGAATTAATGTTTCAGGTCCAGTGACCCTTCTTTTCTCTGACAGCCCTTTCTGACCAATTGACTGCTGATCTGACCCAACTACCTTGCCATCTACTCTCAGCCACATTTGACTATTCCCTCAACCTGATTGCCCCTACCAATCTATCTTCGACTATTCCACAAACTGATTACCCTTCCTGACCACCCAACTGCTCAAGCACCCCAACATGCTGTGACTACCCCCCCCCCCCCCCCCGTACCACACCCAAATGCCCTCTTGACCCAACCTAGCCTGACTACCCTCTCATCCATGTGTAGTCCTGGAGAAGGGTTAATACTCAAAATTTTGACTTCTTCACCTCCTGATGCTGCCTGGCTTGCTGTGTTCTTCCAGCCTCCTGTTTGTCTACCTACCCACCAACCTGCTCATGCTACCCACAAAACCATTTACCCATCTGAATCAGCTTCCTACCTCACACATTCATTCAATCATCCCCTCATTCATTAACATTCAAAACCTGATGCAATGGTGCCGGTGTTGGATTGGAGTAGACAAGGTCAGAAGTCACATGGCACCAGATTATAGTCCAATTAGTTTATCTGAAATCGCAAGTGTTCAGATCACTGCTCCTTCATCAGGTGGAGTGAAAATCCAATTGACTTTCCTGCCATAACTTTTGTGGGATGTTCAAAAGTCTCACCTTTAGCAATGCTTCATTGTCATGGAGATCTGGAATGTCGCGCAAGAGACATTTCCATATCCTTACATCATTCAGAACAACGCTCATCCCACCCCCTGTGAGAGGATGGCGCATGTTATAAGCATCACCCAAAAGCAGCACACCTGGAGAAGAGATGAAACAACTGCTGGATTAAAGCAAGGTAAAAAATGTTTAAATGTGATTTGTTTTCCCTCCACTGGTGGTTATATTGGAATACCATGAGATAGACCACATTTCTGTAGATGAGTATATGTCTTATTAACTTTAGTTCAGCAAGTAATGGTTAGCTATTGAATTCTATATCAAAACGTGAGAGTTTTTGGTTAGGCCTCTGAAAGGATAAGGAGAGGATTTCAAGCGAAATGCAAGAACGTATGAAATATCCTCCATTGGGAGTTTAAAATTCTTCCTGAAGTTCAGAGAATCTTGAATGCAAATCAAACTTATAACCTCTTCTAACCCAGAAATTCCAGAATCTTTATGTTTGTTGTGAGTGCTTTGCAGAAATATTTACAACAACTTTACTAAGCAGAGATTTCACCGCTTGGTAAAGGTGCCTTAGTTGTCAGGGCTGTTACAGCATGAATTATGTCTAATGATGCTCTGCAGAAAATAAATATTACTAAACATTAGACTGAAATCAGACTCATTTTTTCTCAAAGCTGATCAAAGTGACTGACAAACACCTGATTGTCATAAAATCTTTAATCAATATGAAAACAAAATTATTACTCAGACATAAAAAAATTAAATGAAGCTATGCTTGGAGCACACTTGTCTGAGACTTTTGCTTTACAAATATGGCTGCTAAAAATACTAGGCTAATTTGGGTTTTAATTATTTAAGGTCATCCTTTTTAAGAACATCTCAGGTAGTTACCATCTGGACACAGCTTTGGGAGAAAAATCAGGCTGATGAAATCACACATAATTTACAGTGATTAAACAATTTTTCTTCTGTTTCAATGAATGTAAGCAAAACTAAGTGACATTCCTTTGAATAACATGTAATTCTTCCGGTTCAGTTCTCTTTCCTGCATGTTGTGTTCTTACAGACTAATATAATGCCTCGGTGGTAAATCAAATGTCTACTTCAATTACTCAAGATTAAGATACAAATGTCCTGTTTGGATCTAAACAAATTTGTAAAGCTTATGAACACATAAAGGACATGCTAAATTGAGTACTAATTTGTGCAGAACCCTGTTTATCAATGGTATTTACCTGGTTTATTCACTGGTGAAGGCGGAAGGAAGCTTGCTGGCATTGTCCGCAGACGATCATTCTGAACTGCCAGTAGGAATGGCTCTTTTATATGTTCTGTTGAAGAGATATTATCATCCACTCTTAGTGATTGTACAGCCCATATGAAAAATAATGTAATGAATCTTAGCTGAACTCCACTTTCAAGACTTGGTTTGTTATTATGATCATGGTCATTAGTACACTATCATGGACTTTATGACTAAATGGATTCACAACAAAATGAAACATTAAATAAGACGCAATTAATTGTGTTGTGCCGAGTCTGCACAAGATTAAGTTTTTGCAAGGTAATCAGCACAGATCCCTGAAATTTGAAGCTAGCTAATTAATTTTGTTTTAGAAATTGCACTCTTTAACAGCTTCATCTATTTAGAGCACACTTTCCCAACATGAATGCAGTGACGCCACTTGAAAAGTACTTAATTGGCAATGAAGTACTTTGTGATGTCCTGAGCTGTGAAAGAGCCAACATAGATGCATCCTGCCTTTCTTTCTCTACATCAAGAATTCAGATATGTGCTGTTCATATGTTTCTATGAAGAAGATATAATTCTGCAAAGTGCATGATAACTTGCTGTTTTGCGCTTTCAAAGACTAGGTTTGTTGCTAAGCTTGGATTTTTTGTAGAACTTTTTGACTCTGTTTTGATAGATGATGCTAAACCCCAAGGTATGCTGGGTGTGAGACCAGATGACAATTGATAGAGACCTCAGTGTGAGTTACTAATTCACATCCTCAGCCACGAGTAGCTTAAGACTTAAGGACGTCAGGAGCACTGAGGAGGAAAATCAAAAGATTCCAACTCTCATAAAAAAAGACATGCAATTGTACCTGGAAGCTGCGGAGAGATTTTCTCAATCATATAGTCTTTAAGGCATCTTGGCATTTCCCCTCTGATGTCCACTAATACCCGTGTTTCACTGGATGAAATTTGATAGATAAGAATAGGACTAGGGTTGGCAAGAACAAGTTCAGCATGGTTCGGTTTGAATTGTGGAGAGTCCTAAAACATAAAGAACAAATAGTAGTCCTATGCTACATTTCTAGTTTAACACTATTTTCCTTTGAAATTAGTAAAGAATATCCCAAGTGGTGGAATTAGTTGTTTAGTTTCTTGATCTGTACCTTTTGTTATGAAAATTGAACAGTGTTAAGCATTATTGTTGACTTTAATATATGTATTTGCCTTAGAATGCAACTATTAGAAAATAACTCACCAAACACTACTATTTGAACAACAATTCTTGTAATTCTCAACAGGTAACCACAGTGAATTGAATACACCCATTCAGGATCCTTAAAGATTAGCCAATTATTCTTTACTTAAATCCTACCCTAATGACCAAGGCAATTTCTACAGGCACCTATTGGGAGTCAGTTCACAGCAGGAAAGGTGTGGCACTGAACTTCATGTTTTTCTTTGGTTTGAAGTGTACATCAATTTTATTTCCTCATTAAATTTGATTGGCTTCTCTATATTAGCGGATTGAAGAATTTGCCATGATCTAATAAAACAAATAGTGAGTGAGTGTGAAATCTCTTGGGTTCCTCTGCTATTGCTAGAGCAGGACCTGCGGCTGCCAATCTTTCAGCTTGTCAGAGACAGGATAACTCTTTAGCTTCACCACTCAGACAGAATGCCACAAGAAAGTCTGATGATGAAGTCTTGTCTCTTTATCAGGACTTGCCTAATTTTCCATCCATCAAAGTGAATGAAAGAAGCCTTCTGTAAGAGGCATGTGAAACTTTATGCCAGATTTTCATGATGGCAAATGCAGCCACGGTCAGTTTAATATTTGAAGCAGATAGGTTACGTTGAAGAAAGTGCAACAGAGGTTCTGTCCCTTTTGCCTGACAAAAAATAGGGAGCAACAACATGTCCATACAATTGGGAAAGCCAGTTGCCTTTGTCAGGAAGGTGAAATGGTCATTACTGGTTTCTATTTTCCAATGGGAAACTATCAAATTTGCCACACTGTACTTAATTTGGCCTGTGACATACTCAAAGCTCTCTGGTAATATCAGAAACTTTTCCATACCTTATTGTTCACTCACTGCCACTATATAATATTCTTGGTCTTGTGGTGCTAATACAGAATATTTAAAGAGGTTGCTGAGGTGAGGAAAACACCAACTGTACTAAGAAACATCTCACTGTGGCTTCAACTTTTCATGAAGCTGACAGGGAGAGAAAACAAGGATCATGTGACATTGACAGGGCAAAACATATTCTCATCCTCAAGTATCCAGCCTCCAGCACTCTGGTTCCATTCACCAGACAGCTGAGGGCAAATATTGAGTATGATACTTGACACTCCCGCTCAGTTGCAGAAGAAGAAAGCAATCAGGCATTTTCCACTGGAAACTATAAATAGTGGGAGATTGGAAGTGTTGGTTTACAAAATCTAGGTGTTCTTGTTCATAAATCACTGAAAGTGTGCAAGTGCTATAAGCAATTTGAAAGGTAAATGATATATTAGCATTTATCTGGGTAGGTTACTCTTCGGAGGGTCAGTGTGGACTTGTTGGGCCAAATGACCTGTTTCCATACTGTAGGGAATCTAATTGACTAATAGCAATTTGTGTATAAAACCTTTTTGGAATGATGTCACCATTACAATTAATTAGCACCTATTGGAATATATATTTATATCCAAGAGCAATTTAGTTTGGAAAATACCACTGAAGAAAAACATACAGAAACAAAATTTATCATGGATAATTTAAGCCAGATGGGGTATGCAGGAAAATGCACTGCAATTTGTTTTTGAATCACTTACCTTCATAATGCACCCAACGAAATGTGATGATACATTGACTTTGTTCTTCACTAAGTTTTTCCTGAACTTGGAGAAATGTCCATCAGCAACCACAGTCAATGGGCAATAGAGTTCCTGTGATTAGAACAATACTGCAGTCATATTTTCAGAAGACTTTTGATAAAGAAGGTTAGGAAATAAAATTATGACACATGAGACTGGTGGTAACATGCTACCATGGATTAAGGATTGAAGAACAGGCAGAAACCAGAGTATACAAATGAATGACTAATTCCCAGGTTTTACATTCCCTCTAATGTTTCCTGCCACTGTGCAGACCTTCAAGGTTTGTATGCAGCAGCAACTTCTGAAACAGGAAACATTGCTCATGTTGGCAGGTTGTGACCAGTGGGGTATTGCAAACATTAGTGCTTTGGGCCTCATAATATTAAAAAATCTGCATTAATGATTTGAATATGGGTCCAATTGTAATGTTTCCAAGTATTATTTACAACACTTAGTGGAAACATGAATAAAAGCAAAATATTGTAGATGCTGGAAATCTGAAACAAACACAGGGTGATGTAGAAACTCAGCAGGTCTGGCAGCATTTGTGGAGTCAGAAAAACAGAATTAACATCTTAAGTCAAATATACCTCTTCTTCCGAACTCAAAAAAGAACATCACAGATAGAATATATTGTGAATAAGTCCCTACCTGAAACGTCAACTCTCTTGCTACTCTGATGCTGCTTGACCTGCTGTGTTCTTTCCAGCTCAACACTTTATCAATTCTAAGTGTGAGGTTACCCAATTTAGCAGGAGGAAAAATGATGCAGCATAATTCTTAAATAGTGAGAGATTGGAAAGTGTTGGTTTACAAAAGGATCTCGGTGTTCTTGTTCATAAATCAATGAAAGCTTGCTAGTGCTATAAGCAATGTGAAAGGTAAATGATTAGCATTTATCAAGATTTGAGGACAGAAGCAAAGAAATCTTGCTTCAACTGTATCGAACACCAGTGACACCGCAACTGAAGATTACGTGCAGTATCAGTCCCTTTTCTTAGGAAGGTTGTTCTTAACATTGCGGAACTGCAGTGGAGGTTAGCTCGACTTACTCCTGAATATTAACGAGGCGATAATGTTGCCATTCCTTTCCCAATCTTTATGAAATAACTGAATTCTTTATTTCTAAATTAAGGACTATTGTCATTCATTGCAGTGTTTTGAATGCCATAGCAACAGTAGTTGATAATGACAGGCAATGGTGATGTCAGATTTGGGAAATGTGTGGGTCAGGACAATGAAGGGAATGGGGTTTTGGATCCAACAGGTTAGTTAAGGAAGCATGGGAAAATTGGCAAGGGGGGATTTGATCAATGAGTTAACGATAAAGATCCAAGAGATGTAAAAGCTCAGAGATGTGCAGTTCGAGAGGTTGGGGTGCGACCACTGGTAAATTGGGAGGACAGTTCAATAGTTTTTTTAGATTAGATTAGATTAGATTCCCTACAGTGTGGAAACAGGCCCTTCGGCCTAACCAGTCCACACCGACCCTCGGAAGAGTAACCCACCCAGACCAATTTCCCTCTGACTAATGCACCTAACACTATGGACAATTTAGCATGGCCAATTCACCTAACCCGCACATCTTTGGACTGTGGGAGGAAACCGGAGCACCTGGAGGAAACCCACGTGGATACAGGGAGAATGTGCAAACTCCACACAGACAGTTACCTGAGGCTGGAATCAAACCTGGGACTTTGGTGCTGTGAGGTGTAAGGCTAGTTTTTAAATCCTCTAACAGTTACCTGTAATTACTAAGCTTAAGAGAGTCAGAATCCTCTGAACAGCGGAACGGTGGCTCAGTGGCTAGCACTGCTGCCACACAGTGCCAGAATCCAGGTTCAATTCCAGCCTTGGGGCGACTGTCTGTGTAGAGTTTACACATTTTCCCCCATGTCTGCGTGAGTTTCCTCTGGGTGCTCTGGTTTCCTCCCACAATCCAAAGATGTGCAGCTCAAGTGAATTGGCCATGCTAAATTACTCATGGTGTTCAGGGATGCATAGATTATGTGCATTAGTCAGGAGTAAATGGGGGAATGGGTCTAGGTGGGATACACTTCAGAGGGTCAGTGTGGACTTGCTGGGCTGAAGGGCCTGTTTCCACACTGTCGGGATTCTATGGAATTCTCTGACTTCATTGGACCCTTTCAGAGGACTTCAGATACAGGGGGGAATTGCCTATCAGAAAACTGAATTTCTCAGGCAATTAGTCTGGAATCACTTAACCCAGAGATTCTGCTTGGTCATGACATTCAATTCCAGGCTTCACTGCTCTGAGAGATGCCCATTGGCCACTGGAATATCTGAGACAATTACACCATTTCCTCTGCACAAGGTGTCAACTTGGTCTTCCACCTCGTCTCTAGAAGCCCAATACTCTCTTCTAGCAACAGCTGGGTACATGGTGCTTTCAGGACATCCTTTCATCATTATTTCCTGCAGCATTTGGAGAGTTCTGTCTTGTTGGTTAATTTGTTTGATTTGAGCAAGATCCTTGTTTACCAAATTAAATGTCTCTACTGGGTTGATGACTTTCAGGGGTTGTCAAACTGTCGTTCCTCACTGAATGGTAGAAGATTTCACACTTTGTATTACCATCCTCAAACTTCTTAACAGAGTGCTGCTCTCAACAGTATGTTAGCAATATATATTTGTTTCCCTCCTTTATCATGTCCTGATAGTATCTCTATTAATGAAGTTGCAATCTATGCAGATGCTTTGAAAGAGTTAGAAGCACTGTGAAAAAGAGATTTTGAAGTGGCGTGTATTCAATATTCTATTGTTGTTTTGTCTCTCCCAAATGAATTGATTAAATGCTGACAAAGACAATAACCAGCCACTCTTTCTCTATCTGACTGTCTATTGTTCAGGTTATGCCGTTGATGCAATGCAAATGCAACAGCTTTGTCTTGCTGCATTATGATTGCTCCAAGTCCTTTCTCAATGATATCACACACTGCATGGTGACTTCATCATTGGCACTGTAGTACATCAAAGCTGAAAAATGTGTTGCTGGAAAAGCGCAGCAGGTCAGGCAGCATCAAAGGAGCAGGAGAATCGATGTCTCGGGCGTAAGCCCTTCTTCAGTGTAGTACGTCAACACTGGCATTGCCATCATTAGTTGATTCTTGTGAAATATGTTTCGTGTTCTGTGAGCAATATCAATACACATCTGTAGCAGTGAGCTTGTGCAGAGGTGCACTGTCTGACGACAAGTTAGGCAAGAGCTTTTCTAGATAGTTCACAACTCCAACAAGCTATTGCACTGTTTTCACATCTGTTGTTCACTGCATTTCTGCTACTGCTAGGATTCTGATTGTGATGGCTTCTTCCATCATATCTCCACATCCACAGATTAGCAGATTATTCACAACAGCTCCAACTCTGAGAAGATCATTGACTACCTCACATTGCCTGAACTATTTTCTTCTGGAGCAGTGGAAATGCCAAACAGCATACACACCCACAGTATCTTTCAAGTACCATCCAGAAAGGAGTTAAAAAACAGCATTTATCCAGTGTCACTTGCCAATAACCATTGTTAAAACTGAGGATAGTAAAACCTTGGCAAATGAGTAGTGGGATTTCTTCAAAGTTCTATTGAGATCCTTAGGATGCTCTCAGTTTTTCAGATTTTTTTCACTGTGACCATGCTGCTAATCCAGATTGAGGGAGTTGTCACTTTCTGATTACTCCTGCTTTTCCTATTCGTTTATCTTTTCTTAACTTAATTTATATTTTGTGTTCTTTCAATTCCACAGTAGCAGGAATGGAAAATGAACTGCCATTTCACTCAATAAAAAGTTCAAAAGTGCAGACTAATTCTTTACTTCTTTCTTACTGTTTCTTTCAGTATTTGGCTCACTGACAGCTCTGAGAAACCATACACTTTCAATTATATCAGACTGACACCATGTTTCAAGTTATATGTGTTTAATAGCTCCCACAGACTGCACTTTGAACAGCATATATAGTTGCCACAATACTATGGCAAGATAAGGTGCAAGTGTATTTGTAGAAATATGAAAGACCTAAATCCTCCACATTATCAGCAACACCACCCCAAACTGGCCTCAATTCTTCTATGGTCAGACCACTATTTCCACACTGGCCTCAATTCCCCAGCCAACACCATACTGTCTTCAGTCCCTGAAACACCACCTTAGCTTATTCTCCTCACCTCACCAAAAACACACCCTATCAAATTCCATTACACTGGGCTTCAGTTTTGCTCAACCCAAGTTCTGAATTCACCTTAATCATGATTTAGACTTGCCAGTATTGGACTGGGGTGTACAAAATTAAAAATTACACGACATCAGGTTACAGTCCAACAGGTTTAATTGGAATCACTAGCTTTCGGAGCGCTGCCACAACCACCTGATGGAGCAGCGCTCCGAAAGCTAGTGCTTCCAATTAAACCTGTTGGACTATTACCTGATGTTGTGTGATTTTTAATTTTGTACATCTTTATCATACCATCCTAAGGCCTCCAGTTCCTATCCCAACCCACTCCTAATAAAATCTAAGGTCTTCAAATCTGCCATTGAGATGACCAATTCCACCACCAGCACCAAACTTCACTTTGAGTTCAGCAAGCCTCCCAACTGACCATGGAATACCCAGCTTGGTTATCCTCTCCTCCTACCAGATGCACACACCCACCCGCCATTCCCACCCCAGCCCACTGGCAACACCCTTTCCCATAGTCCCTGATGTTGTGGCCATCAGTGACCAGTTCCCTTCTGTGACGTCCTAGCCGCCAGTCAATCAGAGTGTCAGTCAGTCTGGGCTTTGGGGGAATAGCAATCACTGAGGTCAGATACTTTTCTGCATGCTGGGAAATCCTGTAGACCAGTTAAATGAAAATTCTGCACACTGAGTCTGCAGATCTGGCTCTTGTGGGTGGGAATTTGTTTACAGGCTCACATCCAGTGATGTTCAGGCTAAAATTGTTCCTCACTAAAATCCTTTGTAGGGGTTCCAATGTCTGTTGTGTCTCCACAGGAATGGGAGATGGTGAAGATTGCAACAACTTTGAGATCAGGAGACCATCCCATCCCTTCTCACCCTGGCTCCGAAGGATGCAGCTTTCACTGGCAGCCGAAGCAACTGGAACAGGCCTGGAACTTTCACCACCCATTGGCAACAAACTTAAAATTAGATTCATGAATTTAGCGGTGTGTGTTCACACACTGGGCACAAGCCATTAGATCGCTATGTTTGTTAGTATTGTACCCCCAATTAATTGGTATTCTTTTAGAGATGACAAAAAAATAGTTATGTAACTTCCATGTTCCGTAGCGCTTCCCATGACTTGGTATTGCATAAATAAAGGACACGCTCAACTGAGAAATGTCACTTCAGATCAGTAACCTACAAACCTTTATATCACCACCTTCTTTCTCTTTGTATTGAACTCCTGTTACTTTTCCATCCTCCTCCAGTAAGTGTGTCACTGTTCCTTCAATGAATCGCACACTGGAACATAACAGTGGGCAAATTAGTTTATTCTCCTGCTTTAAGCCAGCTTCACCGATTATTCTATTCCGACTTTAAACTGTATACATTTTTGTACCTATTGTGGATTATCCTTAAATTTCATAAGATTGTTTTATTATTTGACAGAATAAAATTTGCAGGCATTGTAAACTAACAGTGGGTCTATGGGGAATGCTTACTTGGGTTCTGCCATGGCTGCATTTCTGAGACCAATGATGAAACGTCCATGGTGAAATGCTGTCCCACATTGCACTTGACTGCTTTCATCCAGAGGATAAGGGACTTCCACCTCTGTCTTGCTTTCCATGTCATGTATGACATAACCTTTTATGATGTGGGCATCAAGACCTTCAACAGCACCTTGTTGAGGAGAAAGTAGAGAAATCTAAAGAAGAATTGCAGTATTAGAGGGAAGAACAAATTGGATGATTCCAGGGAAGCTAATGTGAAACCATTTTCTTTTCCACTGGAGGAAAGAGAATGAAGAAGCAATGTGTTTCAAATCTTGAAAATGGCACTGCCCCATAGGAAACAACATTTTTAGTTAAAATGTGCTTTTCCTTTTTTGAACTGGAGGACATAGGATCAAAATGGTCATGCCTCAAAGCAGGCTACACATTTAAAAGCTTTAAATGTGAATCTGTTAAGCAATGGATTGAATGTAAGCAGCATATGTTTTGTACTGGTCAGTGAATGGAATATTCATAAAAGTCATTCTTAATACAAAAAGAATAGAGGGATTTCTTTGTTGTTTTTAATTTTCAACTGTCTGTCTTAGGAACGTTGAGTTCTGCAGAAGCCATGATAGTGCAGTGCGGCTGATGTAATGTAGAATGGATGGGAGACTGATCTTTCCCTTTCCCACAATTTATAGAGTCATAGAGATGGACAGCACGGAAACAGACCCTTTGGTCCAACTTGTCCATGCTGACATGATATCCCAATCTAATCTAGTTCCATTTGCCAGCACATATCCCTCTCTACCCTTCCTATTCAGATACCCATCAAGATACCTTTCAAATGATGCAATTGTACCAGCCTCCACCACTTCCTCTGGCAGCTCATTCAATACACACACAACCCTCTGTGTGAAAAGGTTGCCCCTTAGTTCCCTTTTATATCTTTCCCCTCTCACCCTAAACCTATGCCCTTTAGTTCTGGACTCCCCAACCCCAGAAAAAAGACTTTATCTATTTATCCTATCCATGCCCCTCAATATTTTATAAATCTCTATAAGGTCACCCCGCATCCTCCGATGCTCCAGGGAAAACAGCCTCAGCCTATTCAGCCTTTCTCTATACTCAAATCCTCCAACCCTGACAACATCCTTGTAAATCTTTGCTGAACTCTTTCAAGTTTCACAACATCCTTCTGATAGGAAGGAGACCAGAACTACACGCAATATTCCAAAAGTTGCCTAACCCATGTCCTGTATATTCGCAGCATGACCACCCAATGCCCATATTCAGTACTCTGACCAATAAAGGAAACATACCAAATACCTTTTTCACTATCCTATCTACCTGCAATTCCACCTTCAAGGAGCTATGAACCTGCACTTTAAGGTCTCTTTGTTCAACAACACTCCCTAGGACCTTACCATTAAATGTGTGAGTCCTGCTAGGATTTGCTTTCCAAAAATGCAGGACCTCGCATTTATCTAAATTAAACTCTATTTGCCATTCGTCAGCCCATTGGCCCATCTGGTCAAGATCCTGTTGTAATCTGAAGTAACCTTCTTCACTGTCCACTACACCTCCAATTTTGGTGTCATCTGCAAACTTACAAACTATACTTCCTATGTTCAGCCTGTTTCCACACTGTAAGTAATCTAATCTAATCTAATCTAATCTATCCTTGTGGCACTCCACTGGTCACAGGCTTCCAATCTGAAAAGCAACCTTCCGCCACCACCCTTTGTCTTCTATCTTTGAGCCAGTTCTGTATCCAAATGGCTAGTTTTCCCTGTATACTATGAGATCTA